>NC_081412.1:233214663-233557163 GCF_030272615.1 Cryptomeria japonica
TTCAGCAGTGAGCAGATTCTTTTGGTTGGTTGAGGAGGGAACAATGGGAGATAGATTGGATTGTCAAACAATTAAAGATTCTTCAAAGATGCATTCATTTCTCAGCTCAAATGCAAGTACATGGACCATTTGGACATGAGCATTGGCTTGTTTTTGTCAGAGTTGTGTTCGGTGTGATTGGGATTAGTACGAGTCAAGTGAGTGGGTTGATACGTGGATTCCCCACTATCTAACTCATTTATCTCAAACAATATCCTTGTCAAACGATGACATGGAAAGTTCACTTGAGTATGATCATCTATCAGATCTTGTATAGCCAGGACATGTTTTGCAGTTGTTGCACCGCAAGGGAATGAAGAGAGATAAGAATATTGGTTGGCACGATGTGTACAGGGAAAAAAAAAGCTAACACAACCCGTGACAGATGATTATGGGTTCACATATCCTATAGGTTCAGTTGTTGTTGTGGGAACTTGGTTGCAAACATACATGATTAGAAAGAATGGCATACCTGCATTTGAAGACTTTGAGAGACACAAAACCATTATAATATATTCACACCTTATTATAGCTACAAATGTCAAGTTGTTGAAGCATCAAGCAAAACCTACGACCAAAGAGCTATGGATAGTGACTACTGCTGATCATGAAGCAATACTAGATACTCTTAAACAAAGAGATGACCCTTCAGGCACACTTGACTAGTAGGTCTTTAATGGTGCCTTATTTTTTTAACATGCATTTCATTTCAAGCAATGATCATTAAACCTTAATGTTCAAGTTTGTTACGTGTATATTAAGGATGTGTTCAAAATGCAGGTCTATTGATGAACATTTTTTTTTGGCAACACGGTTTTTGCATGCACATAGCGAGTACACTTGATATAATTGGAAGGGATGTATTTTTGCAACATGACTTATTATCATGCATTTGATGAGCTTTACAATTTTTGTTATTAGACAACACTATTTGATAATTTTTTATGATATAATTATCACATAACCTTTATGCTCATGAAGGTCTTTTTTGATGATATACAACAGTATCACATTACGATTTTTGCGTCAACATAGTGGGTTCTGTTGATATAATTCGAAGGGATGTATTTTTATGGTATATAATCCCACCTTTTCATTTATTATCATGCATTTCAGTTGAAGTGATTGTCATAAATCCTTTATGTTCATCCATGCATTTTATGTGTAGACTAACAATTCTTAAAAATACAAGTTCGTGCTAGATCATTCGTCGTTGACAAGACCCTCTCTTGGTGATGGTACATATTCCTTTGTGCATTAATGAGATTAAATTGTGGGTCTTGTTGTGTTTATCATCATGAAGATGATTCAAATGCATGTGGCCAAGACACATCTATGGTGGATTAAATTGTCATGACAAATGATCTATTGAATGAAACATTTGACATTGATGGTCAAGGTGGTCTGTTGAATCAAACATTTGACATTTGACATTTGTTAATGTTGGGCCTTCAACATCAACACCTACTAGTCAAGGTGGTCATCGAACTTTCACTCAGCTAACCTTGTCTATTTTTATTCATTAATGGTTTATAAAATAAAGTCTGTTAGATTTTGGCAATTGAATAGTTCATTGTTTCATTTTTAGACGCTGACATCAGATGCACCTAATATTCTCTCCACAATGGAGCATGGTGTTCTCTAGCAGTAGCATCTTTGATGCTTTTGACAGTAGTATTAGTCAGATTAGTAAATTTCTAATTTGATGCTTCCCATAGGGCTTTGCAACTTCAGATTGTGAGTGTGCCCCTGTTACAAATGAATTGTACTTTAATCGACATAGATGGTCTATGATGGCTTTTTTGTAAGACTATATGGTTTTATTACATATATTGTACTTTAATCAACATATAAAAATATCCAAGTGGTGGTTGGCATGAGCTTGAATATGGTAAGTTGTATGCATCTTGAAGTTGAATATGATATGTTGTATACATCTTGAAGTTGAAATTTGATTAGACTTTGTCAGCATTTGATGAATCATAAATGTCATTTCATTATTAATCTTGTGAGTGTGAGGTGTAGGAATAAATATCAATTACTTTGAAAGTCATGGATGGTTGTTCTGATATGATAACCACTAGATGGTTGTGCCTTATGAAGAAAAGCTAAACAAATAATAACTAATTGAGAACATCAATTCAAATCCATAATATAGAGGATACTAATAATAGATCTTTGTATATTTATTTTTTCTAATAATGAAATAGGTACAATTGTATTGAGATAAAATGAAGCTTTTCTCTCATATGAAGATGTCACATTGGCAAATTGGTCTTTATTATAATACACAAGACATAAGTAAAATCAAAACACTCTCGTCAAATCCTTTCAGATTCTATGTTAACTTGTGACTCATTAGTGTATGCTGGGAGAGGGAAGAGTGTGTGGCTTTAGGGTACAGTTTTAGAATTGAACCATATTGCATAAATCTCAAGGATTCAACTTGATTATCATTAAAGGTTTTTGATTGTTTACAAAATATCCCTTCATATCCCTTCATGGATGTCACATGCGTAGGGTATGACCCCGAGCATTCGATCGAGTTGGGGGGGGGAAATAGGAGCATGCGTAGGGTAATAATTCTTAACTCGACATGTTGGAGCCGATGATTCATCATCGTGACAAGCAGAACGAGAAATCGACCATGCGACAACATTCCATTGAGTGAGACTGACGATTTTTTCGCCAACCAAAAAATTGCTGCCCTAATAAAACTGTAGGGCAACTTGAAAAACTGAGATAGGCTTTTGTAGGGACCTCTCTTGTGGCCCCATAGGTTCAAACGGATCTTTCAAAGGTGCCATAGATTCTGAGTAAGGGCCCATCAAAGTTTGACAATTTTGAGCAATTAGGGCGCTCAAGGGACGGCGTCGGTAGGGTATGACCCCGAGCGTTCGATCAAGTTGGGGGGGCAAAAAGGAGCATGCATAGGGTAATTATACCTAACTCAACATGTCAGAGCTGACGATTCATCATCACGATGAGAAGAACGAGAAATCGGCCACGCGACAACATTCCATTGAGTGAGACTAACGATTTTTTTGCCAATCAAAAAATTGCTGCCCTAATAAAACCATAGGGCAACTTGAAAAAATGAGATAGGCTTTTGTAGGGACCTATCTCATGGTCCTGTAGGTTCAAATGGATCATTCAAAGGTTCCACGGATTCCAAGTTAGGGCCCGTCAAAGTTTGACAATTTTGAGCACTTAGGGTGCTCAAGGGATGACACCGGTAGGGTATGACCCTGAGCGTTCAATCGAGTGGGGGGACAAAATAGGAGTATGCGTAGGGTAATAATGCCTAATTGGACACGTTAGAGCCGACGGTTCATCATCGCGATGAGAAGAACGAGAAATCGACCATGCGACAACATTCCATTGAGTGAGACTGACGATTTTTTTGCCAACCGAAAAATTGCTGCCCTAATAAAATCGTAGGGCAACTTGAAAAACCGAGATAGGCTTTTGTAGGGACCTCTCTTGTGGCCCCGTAGGTTCAAACGGATATTTCAAAGGTGCTACGGATTCTGAGTTAGGGATCGTCAAAGTTTGACAATTTTGAGCACTTAGGGCGCTCAAGGGACGACGCCGGTAGGGTATGACCTCGAGCGTTCGATCGAGTGGGGGGGCAAAATAAGAGCATGCATTGGGTAATAATGCCTAACTAGACATGTCGGAGCTGACGATTCATCATCGCGACAAGTAGAACGAGAAATCGGCCACGCGACAACATTCCATTGAGTGAGATTGATGATTTTTTCGCCAACCAAAAAATTGCTGCCCTAATAAAACCTTAGGGCAACTTGAAAAAATGAGATAGGCTTTTGTAGGGACCTCTCTCGTGGCCCCGTAGGTTCAAATGGATCATTCAAAGGTGCCACAGATTCTGAGTTAGGGCCCGTCAAAGTTTGACAATTTTGAGCACTTAGGGCGCTCAAGGGACGACGTCGGTAGGGTATGACCTCGAGTGTTCGATCGAGTGGGGGGGGGAAAATAGGAGCATGCGTTGGGTAATAATGCCTAACTGGACATGTCGGAGCCAACGGTTCGTCATCGCGACAAGCAGAACGAGAAATCGGCCACGCAACAACATTCCATTGAGTGAGACTGATGATTTTTTTTCCAACCGAAAAATTGCTGCCCTAATAAAACTGTAGGGAAACTTGAAAAACCAAGATAGGCTTTTGTAGGGACCTCTCTTGTAGCCCCGTAGGTTCAAATAGATCATTCAAAGGTGCCACAGATTCTGAGTTAGGGCCCATCAAAGTTTGATAATTTTGAGCACTTAGGTCGCTCAAGGGACGACGTCGGTAGGGTATGACCCCGAACGTTCGATCGAGTAGGGGGGAAAAAAAGGAGCATGCGTTGGGTAATAATGCCTAACTGGACATGTCAGAGCCGACAGTTCATCATCGCAATGAGCAGATCGAGAAATCGACCATGCGACAACATTCCATTGAGTGAGTCTGATGATTTTTTTGCCAACCGAAAAATCGCTGCCCTAATAAAACCATTGGGCAACTTGAAATACCGAGATAACCTTTTGTAGGGACTCCTCTTGTGGCCTCGTAGGTTCAAATGGATTGTTCACAGGTGCTAGGGATTCTGAGTTAGGGCCCATCAAAGTTTGACAATTTTGAGCACTTAGGGTGCTCAAGGGACGACGTTAGTAGGGTATGACCTCGAGCGTTCGATCGAGTGGGGGGGAAAAATAGGACCATGTGTAGGGTAATTATGCCTAAATGGACATGTCGGAGCTGATGGTTCATCATCGCAATGAGCTGAACGAGAAATTGGCCACGTGACAACATTTGATTGAGTGAGATTGATGATTTTTTTGCCAACCAAAAAATTGCTGCCCTAATAAAACCATAGGGAAACTTGAAAAACCGAGATAGGCTTTTGTAGGGACCCCTCTCGTGGCCCCATAGGTTCAAATGGATTATTCACAGGTGCCATGGATTTCGAGTTAGGGCCCGTACGTGTTTGACAATTTTGAGCACTTAGGGCGCTCAAGGGACGATGCCGGTAGGGTTTGACCCCGAGCGTTCGATCGAGTGGGGGGGACAAAATAGGAGCATGCGTAGGGTATTGTTCATTAAATGAATTCTATTTTTCATTGAATGAATTGTATTGTATTGTTGATTAAATGAATTATATTGTTCATTAAATAAATTGTATTGTATTGTTCATTAAATGAATTATATTGTTCATTATAAAAACAACACTTATGATGAAATGAAATGAATTGTATTGTTTATTAAATAGACATTATTAACCATTGTTAATTATTGGAATGAAGATTAAAGATTTCCATGATAACAGCACGCACAGATGAGCAACAATTTATATGATCGAATATCAACTTCTGTATATATAAAAATGTCAAATGATTACAAATGTATGTCCATACACAAATATGGCATAAACGCCAACTGAAACAAAATGTATGTCTAAATATGTGAATGTATGTCCATATACAAAATATACATGCCATCTAGACATGTAAGCATCCCAAAACTATCTATAACATCCTAAGCTGCTGATGGATCATCAAAATCGTTCCTCTTCGCCGCACTGCTCGGCTCTGAAGGATCCTGCACAAGAAAAACAAACCACGATTAATATTAGTTATATTATATAATTCACATTCGAAAAGTTAACATAAAAATGAACTATTTAATTGAACTATTCATGTTTACCTCATCTCCACATTTTCTCTTTAGCTTTGCAGGACTCTTGATGTATGTCTTCGGTAGAGGAGGTATGTTTTGAATATTTTCATACACAACCTACATATGTTCATAAACATGACATTGATACAAGTTAGCATATAATTGTCACTGATAATAACAAATTATATCTACTAATCAAAAAATAAAATAAACACACATCTACTCGAGGCATCTCTTCTTCTTCTTCAGGTATACTGGGTGTAGTCATCAAGGATGTGAAGCCAAGAATTCTCTGTATATATACACAACAAGTATATGAAACTATCAATCTATGTATAGACATGTATAATCACTATAAGTTATTTAAATTATTCATTCAATCATATTTGCATTCAATTACCTTTCCCTTGTCTCCAACTGCACTAGCAGATCCTAGATCACACTGCCCTGCACTCATGCTGCTTGTGCCCTACAAGAGTAAAATAAGATATACATGCAAGTTACTACATAATATAATTAATACCAATATAAATGATGAGCATATATGTACAATAAAATACAAACGACTAGGTGCAATAATATATGTACCGTCAAGCTATCCAGGCCAAATGAAATGGCCAACAAGGTGCCCTCCTAAATCTATCTCAACTCATCCTCGGTCATCAACTGTTAAATAGACCATGTAAATAAAAATTAGTACTTAATATTATCTAATTTATAAATATTTAATTAAAATATAACATGAACTGTGAAAATACAAATCTTACCACTACATCATCAATGTATGATGACGGTGCCTCCTCGCCTCTAGCATGTGAGGACTCCCCAGGGTATCCTCCAATCTGTGTAATAACATCTAGTGCATCATGCACCTCATAATTTGGACTATCCACAAGAGGATCAACGAGCTATCCAACTGGACCCAAGCATACGTGCCCACACATGACACAACTATGGGGCACGCATATGTGTGGAGCCGAGGATGACGTGTCACTAGCACCAGATGGACCGCTAGCATCAAGAGTAGGCTGAGCTACTGACGCAGCCTGAGAAACCAAAAGGCTACTCAAAGAGTGAATAGCCGATATGGTCCGTGAAGCTGCCTCACAAATGATATCAGGATGCTGAACTACAGGAGGGCGATCAATAGGAGGAGGGGGGACATATGGGCCCTAGACTACTCTGACTACCCCAAGTCTATTTTGGGGCATACCTAAACCTACACCCTGGAAAGGTTGGATGTCAAAGTAGTTCACATGTTTGTGTAAAACAAACTCAGCATACAATTTTTTTATGAAATAGAAGGGGATATCAAGATTGTTGTTGGGTGGTTTGTTGAAAACCATCCACCAATGATCCCAAAAGTTTTTCACAGTCCCATCATTTGTGTGCCATTTGATAGAAAGTTTTGTTTTTTTGGGATCTACGGGCTAACCGGTACAGGGATTGACAAACAATGAGGCGATTTCAGCTTTGGATATCTCAAGATCCTTGATGTCCTTATACGACAAGCCATCTGCATATTTTTCGTTCATAGAATCTTGCCACAAAAGGGCGGCATTGTGCTCCTTAGTCATGGTTTCCATACTTTTTACGATCAACATGAGAGGATCAAACAATGGGTTTAGATGAGGGATCCTACGATATACTTCTGCAATCCCCCTCAATTCATTCAAATTTTGTGCAATCAAATCTTGAATTGAGGGGGAGTTTGGCAAATGAGGCTTTGGTTGTTGCAGTTGTGGTTGGTCAGTGTTTTCATTGTTATCCCCCATTTTTAACCAAATTGAATGTAAACAATTAAATTTAGTTAACAAATTTAAACAATCAGGTATTTGATTTCAAAAAAACCTAGTTTTCATGAAAAAAAAACCATATTTTCAATGAAAAATCAAATAAACATTCACAAAAAATACAAAAAATGAATGAAAATGATTCAAAACGACAAAATTCTTACCTCTAAATCTATTTTTTAGCAATTTTTTGTCAAAAAATCGGATATCGGATGGAGTGGATATCGGATTTTGACAAATTCGCGCGACCCATGAGTTAAAAATGACTCACAGGACTGTCACTATCGAAATATAAAAGTCTCAAAAAATCAGATATCCGATTTCAACACTTAAATTATTTTTAAATAACATATATAATACAATAATATATTATATAATATATTATTATATTATATAATACGTATTGTATTATATTATATATATTATAATATATAATATAATATAATGTTATATTATATTATATTATATTCTATTCTATTCTATTCTATTATATTATATTATATATAATATTGTATTATATATAATATAATATTGTATATGGTGAAAATGGATAACAATAATAACAATATTGAAAGGCTAAATGAATTCAACCACCAAACCCTAGCCTAACAATCAACAAAGATCCACCATAACATATGAAGATTACCTAAGACAATGCAAATCAAATGAAATCACAAAGATTATACCATCACATGTCCAATAGGGTTTTGATCTCCATTCTTCCTATCTCCATTGATCTTGCTTGATATATTTGCTCTCAGATTTTATATGCACAAGAGCTCAACAAAGAACGAAATGTGGTTGCAAGTAGGATCGTAGTGTAGTCAAGTCCTCCAAATTGTCGATTAGGGTTTGATAATGAAGGAAGCATCTCCTTATATAGAAGACACTATATGAAATGGAGGGATAAGATTGAGAGGTGTAAAAGGAGGTCGGCTAGGATTAGAGGGTAGGTAAAGGAAATAATAAAATAATGAAAGGGGTAGGTAGTGTATGAATTAAGAGATGAATGACATGTGTCATGTGTAGAAAAAGATAATGAATTAATTAAATAAATAAAGATTTATTTAATTAATAGAAGAAGTGGGATCAATTAAATAAATAAGATATTTATTTAATTTAGGAAAATGATAATTTAAATAAATAAATGTATTTATTTAAATGAGAAATAAGGCTAGAAGAGGATAAATGAATTAATTAAATAAATAAAGATTTATTTAATTAATAGAAGAATTAAGATTAGATAATTAAATAAATAATATATCTATTTAATTAGACATGACAATCTTAGGTGTCTACATTTTGCCCCTCTTTGAGACAATGCGGCTTGTCGCATTGTTTCAAAGAAGATAAGATGAACTGATACAGAGTTGCCCCAGAATGGGAATGATATGCCCCCTCGAGAGATTGGATGAAAATGTCTGGAAAGATCCCAGACAATCTCTCGATAAGAAAGAAAGGCTAGAATGGACTGACCGGATAAAGTGACAAAGTCACGGGATGAGGAAAACTGACTCGGGAAACGAAGGCTAAGGCTAGGGTAGGCTATAAGATAGACCACAGGCAAAAGACATCTTCATTGTCATCCACACCTTCATGAGATCAAAGTGCAGAGCAAGAAAAGAGCAGCAACAGTCAGCAGCGATGGCTTCCGTGCACAGATTCGACTGCATTCGACGATTTCAGAGGCCAGCAGAGGCAGGAGAGCCGGTAGGTACCACCAAGCCTCCTCGTATTTTGACGCATTTATTTTTGTCATTAATGCATGCTAGTTAGAGCAATAAATGCACTTAGGAATAGGGTACAAAAAAGTTTGAAAATGTGCAACTGCGTCTGCGTCGGTGCCAAGCGCGTCTGTGTCCGACAGGCGCGTCTGTGTCGGTGCTAGGCACGTCTGTGTCTGGAACCGCGTTTGCGTCAAATGCGAGCGCGTCTGCGATGTGCAGGGGCGTCTGCGTAGTAAAGTCGTGTTTGTGCACAGCTTAGGCACGTCTATGTCATACAGGCGCGTCTATGTTATACAGGCGCGCTTGTGCAGTCTGTAGGCGCGTTTGTGTCAGTCAAGCGCGTTTGCGTTGAAAAAAATGCAAGTTTTGGTCTTCGAGGTCAAATCGGCAGTTCTGTGATGAACATACGTTGTCGATTGGATAAGCTGCTGAGAGGATACACTCAAGCAGGTCCGCTAGGAAGACTAGGATAGATCAAGGCACTTTGTGATAAACAGTGAGTACCAAGATAGAGTACTTTGTGATGAACAGTGAGTACCCAAAGTATGAGCAGCACTTTGTGATGAACAGGGAGTGCAAATGTGAGTAACACTTTGTGATGAACAGTGAGTGTCACCCACGTAGTACTTTGTGATGAACAGGGAGCACTACTAGGATAGAAGCAACACTTTGTGATGAACAGTGAGTGTCACTAGGATAGATAACCATATGCATTTAGATAAAGAAGTAGCATTTTGTGATAAACAGTGAATGCCACCATGACTGACATGATTGATTTGCTTGACTGCAGGAGTACTTGCCTATGTTGGAGTCACGGGAGAGATTCCCGTCGACACAGAGATTGCAACTAGAGCTATCATTTCAGGATAGAGCTGCCATCGAGGAGATGGGCTTGAGACATATATTGTACGTGCCTGAGTTTCGGGCAAACATGGGTTTGCTGACTGCACTTGCCGAGAGATAGCATTCTGAGACATGCACTTTCCATTTGTCGATGGGTGAGATGACAGTCACCCTTGAGGATGTCTATAAGATTCTACGGATACCGATTGATGGAGAGTTTATTCCATATGATCGTGACGGAGACAGGGAGGCATTGAGACGGGTGTTCCAGGATCCCGGACTAGATATGAGGGTAGGACATGTGGCATGGGACACTATGACCGCCACAGGGTTAGCATTGCCGGCCGTGATCAGAGGAGCGATCAGTGGATTCCTATGCCCAGACAGGGCGACACGGGGATTGGCTGTGGGCTGGGGGGGAGCACTGGAGACACTGATGACAGATCGCACCAGATATGCCTGGGGACCATGTGTATTGGCCCACCTGTACTATGAGCTTCACCAGTTTGTATACCATGGGTCAGTGGGATTGGACTGCAAGGTGACACTACTGCAGGTTTGGGCCTATGAGCATCTGCCAGTGACGAGGCCGATACACTTCCGAGGCAGGGGACATGGACGCAGTTTTGTTCACTTATATGACATGATCACCTCGCAGCCGCGGATTGGCAGGTTGGAGCATTGGCGGCGAGTGCTAGATGATATTGATGCGGTCATCTGGAGACCGTATCTAGGATGCGAGGAGTGGGAGGATGACACCGTGGAGCTGCCATACACCTTCCGGAGCAGGTATCTGATTGGGCGGATGCCCTATGTTTTAGAGAGGCAGCTTGTGGACAGGGTATGCAGGCAGTATGGTAGGATCCAGAGGATGCCACGAGGCTCGGGTATGTATGCCTGTACAGTTAGGGATCAGGCGCAGTTTGGGCCTTTATTGTCATATGATCAGGCGGTCACTCAGCTGGTCGAGATGGTACCCCTACCCTGGGATATGTGGTCAGAGGTCGACGATGCCAGGATGGATGCTGAGTATTCAGCATATTGGGCGGAGCATCCATTCCCATGACTGACAGATCTAGGGGAGCTGGTGGAGGGAGATGGAGGAGGAGATGAGGATGATGATGGCGGAGGTGATGGGGGGAGAGGCCGACGGAGGCGGAGGGGAGTAGTTGGGGAGAGGAGGGTTGCACCTCAGAGAGAGGGTGGAGAGGAGCAACCGACTCGGGTGGTGAGGGGTCGCGGTGGCTTACCCCTACAGGCACCAGCAGCACAGGGTCCCAGGCAGAGACAGGGATAGAGATAGGTACAGGGACAGGTGCAGGGACAGAGACAGGTGCATGTACAGGCACCAGCACAGGTACAGGGGCAGGCACCCGCTGAGGGAGAGCCACAGGTAGCGGCAGAGGGTGGGGATCCAGAGGAGGATGAGCTGATTGAGCTCAGGGAGATCTGCCAGGGTCAGGCAGATGAGATATAGGAGCTGGAGCGGGAGAGAGACCGACTCAGGATGAGGCTCAGGGATACTGAGCGGGAGAGAGACCAGGCGATTTAGCGCTACACAGAGGCTGAGACAGTGCTGAGGGCAGGGAGGTAGGCAGCAGAGGACATAGGGGCAGGCTACGCATATGTCCTGCGGGCTGGAGAGGAGATAGGGTACTGGAGGGACCTCTACTACGATGCAATGCCAGCAGATCAGCGGGTGAGGAGCTTCCATAGACCGTCGCATACAACGACAGCTACGGGAGGGAGTCGGAGGAGGCAGACATCGAGTGGTGGGGTCATGGGTCCTCCACCACCACCAGATAGAGGAGATAGGCAGGGTGATCCTAGGGCGGGTCCCTCAGGGGCTCAGATTCCACTGAGGCGAGGTGGCTCCGAGGGAGGGAGTTCATCATAGCCTTAGAGGGCTCCCATTGTATCAGTTTTGTACCATTATTTTGTATTGTAGACACCTGCGGGTGCTTTTGTAGCCATATGATTTTTTTGACATCATTGTATCATGACACTTTATATATATATGAGATGATTCATCTTTGCGGCAGCTATATGCATGTGTACCTATGTGATGAGATGTTTTAATGATGTATGTTTCTATGTGATGCTTATGATATGGATGCAAATATGTATATGATGCAATGCAATATTTATTTTGTTCTTTTATGTTTTATATATGTATGCATGATGCAAATGTGAATGTAAGTAATGTAGATGAATATGATAATGCAAATTGTGCTAACAGGTGTTGTGTGCAGGATGTGATGCAATTGTGATATCTATATGTATGTATGAAATACTTATATGTGGTAATGCAGGTGCAGCTACATGAAATGCAAATGTTTTTGGTGTGTCATTATACTCAGTCATGTGATAGCAGGCTACATGGACTCGAGAAGGACGATGGAAGTCAATCAAGAAAGGGGGATGGAAGACAGAAGATATGAAAGTGAAAGAGCTTCTTGTGCGTTATCATCATTGAGCTTTATTATGGCAAGTAGGTTATGACAATCGAGGCATATGTTCGACCTAGAAAGTCATTGTACCTATTTGCATGGAGATAAGACAGTCACAAACAAGGAATGCCCCAGTTCACACTAGACGCACAGTGTCCTCATATCCTTGGACAAGTCATAGCATTACTAAGAGACAATCCATAGACAGCAAATACAAATAGGTGACGATACCCCATCCTCGCCTTTCTAGTCAAAGACATCCTGGAGGTAGAATCTCTAGTCAGAGACATCCCGGAAAAGCTAAAAGACATGTCACCAAAAAAGATGAAATCAAAAGAAAACCAAGACTCGACACCAACACCCACTGTAGTCCTCAAGTTTAGTGTCTCTTGTCACTTGTATAAGTCTTATTTGATTGTGGTCACAATGTTTACTTTCACAAAATGGATAAATACCACTGAACCATATGTTGTCTGAGCCTATTGAAATATTTGATTTGTTGAAGCCCATTGTTGCTGCTGTGTCTCATCTGAAACTGACTGAATCCATGAAACTGATACTTTATTGCGGAGAAGATGAAACTTTATTGTGGATCTGTGATGCAAATGTTTCTTTATTGCGGATTGTGTGCGAATAGACTGAAGAAAGCTGGAAGAAACTTTACTCCTTGAAACATGTGATGTTCTCAGTTCCACACCCATCACTAGATGTAGGATTTTTCCTTAGCCACAGATAGGATCTGATTTATTATGGATGGAAAGGGATGTGAAAAGGGAGGTTTATTATGAATGGCTAACCAATCTTAGGTAGATCAATAACAAGCCATGATGGGACTGGGTAAGTTTATTATGAATGAATAGGTTGTGAGTGTGTGCAAAGTGAAAGGATGAAAGTGAATCCTAAAGGAGGGAGGAGCAATGTCTCTACACATGGCGCTGGTGACCTAGTTTTCACCATGGTACTTGCCCAGGGTGCCACCGAAGTGGTTTTCACCGTTGGACGAAATTATTTCTCTTTACTTTTTTTGATTTTTCAATGTTTTTTGTGTCACAAGGTGCCTGTTTGTCAGGTTTTCACCAAGTAACGATTTTTTGTTTTATGATTTTTTTTTGTATTTTTGAATTTTTTTGATTTTTTTGTATTTTTGAATTAGGATACTCTGAAGAGCTATGTGTAGAACCTGCGAAGGTGCATGCTGTTGATAGGATCCTCCAAAGGTTCACCTTCTGTAGTTGAGAGCTGATATGCCCCAGATCCATATGCTGCTGTGATGATGTAAGGACCAAGCCAGTTTGGTTCGAACTTGCCCTTCTTCTCTCTGTCTTGCTGATTCTTGGGGTTTTCTCTGAGAACCAAGTCACCTACCTCAAATGTGCGAGGCTTGACCTTGTGGTTGTAGCTATGACTCATTCGTTGTTGGTAATCCTTGAGATGATTAAAAGTAGTTTGTCTTCGTTCATCCAACAGTTCTAGTTCTTGTAAGCGAGAGACCCTGTAGTCTTCATCAGCGATGATGTTTTGCAAAGAGACCCGTAAAGAAGGTAACTCGACTTCAATAGGCAAGATGGCTTCAGAACCATAGACTAGTGAATAGGGTGTAGCTCCTGTAGGTGTGCGGACACTTGTGCGGTAGGCCCAAAGTGCAGGATTGAGTTGGATATGCCAATTACAGTCAGCATCGTCGACTGTCTTCTTGAGGATTTTAAGAATTGTTTTATTAGACGCCTCAGCTTGGCCATTACCTTGGGGGTAATATGGTGTGGAGAAACGATGGGAAATATGGAAGCGGTCACAGAGTTCACAAACATCCTGATTTTTGAAGGGACGCCCGTTATCAGTAATAATGGAAACAGGAATACCATATCGGCATATGATATAGTTAAGGATGAAGGTAGCAATCTGTTTTCTAGTGACTTGTGTGAGAGGTATGGCTTCAATCCATTTTGTGAAGTACTCTGTGGCTGTGATAATGAATTTATGACCATTGGAAGGAGGGTGAATCTTGCCTATGAGATCGAGTCCCCACTGACAAAAGGGCCAAGGAGACACAAGTGGTTGTAATTCTTGTGCTGGCGCATGTATGAGGTCTCCATGAATTTGACATTGCTTACATTTCTTGACAAACTGATATGAGTCTTTTTCCATATTGGGCCAGTAATATCCAGTCCTAATGAGTTTCTTGGCCAAGGTAGGACCACTAGCATGTGGACCACATATCCCTTCATGCACTTCACGTAACGCAATCTGAGCTTCGTCGCTTTCTAAACATCTAAGAAGAGTGCCATCTAGACCTCGTCGGTATAGGATATCAGCTAAAATGACATATCGAGAGGATTGGTGAATGAAGGTGCGACGTTGGTTATTTGATAGATCAGGAGGTAAAGTATTGTCATGTAGGTATGTGAAAATGGAACCATATAACTGGGATTCGGGACCAACAACACATATCATTTCAGTAGGAGTAATCTCATATGAAGGAACCAAAAGGTTATCCACCAAGAACTCATAGCAGGTCTCATTTTGAGGTAGATCAATCAGTAAGGCAATTGTAGCCATGGCATCTGCGGCACGATTCTGCTCTCTTGGTATCTGCTCAAAATCTATCTTTGTGAATAGTTGTTTCAAATCGTCCACCATTTGCTTGTAAGGCAGTAATTTTTCATCTTTTGTTTGGTAATCATCAGTTGCTTGATGGATGACAAGTTGGGAATCCCCAAAAACATGAAGTTCCTGGATCTTCCACTGAACTGCGATTCGTAATCCTGTTGTTAATGCCTCATATTCTGCTATATTGTTAGTGCAAGGAAATGATAAGCGGTATGATTTTGGTATAGAATCGCCTTGAGGAGTTATAAAGAGAATACCAGCTCCTACCCCATGCTGTGTGTATGAGCCGTCAAAATACAGTTGCCATGGCTTTGCATATGATATTGTTAAAATGGATTCATCTCGAAATTCTGAATTTAGAGGAACATCATCAATCATGGGGGCATCTGCTAATTGATTTGCAATGGCTTGTCCTTTTATTGCTTTTCTGTCCACATACTCGATGTCGAATTCACTAAGGATCATTACCCATTTGGCCAGCCGCCCAATAAGTGTTGCTTTATTGAGGAGGTATTTCAATGGATCGATCCTTGCAACTAACTTAGCCTTATGAGTAAGCATGTAATGTCATAATTTCTGCGAAGCAAAGACCACGGCGAGACATGCACGCTCGATTGGCGTGTAGTTTAGCTCATATCCCACCAGTGTGCGACTGATATAGTATACTACTTTTTCCTTGCCGTCAGCAATTTGTTGTGCTAGGAGTGCCCCCAGTGCTGTTGGAGTAGCTGATATGTATAGTAGCAAAGGTTGATCTGGAACTGGTGGCATCAAAACTGACGGATTCAAAAGATAATCTTTGAGCGTCTGAAAAGCTTGTTGACAGTTATCATCCCATTGAAATTTGATATTTTTATGTAGCAAGTGTTGAAAAGGATTGCACTTATCTGCCAGTTGTGCTATGAATCTTCGAATGGACTGGAGTCTTCCTTGTAAGGATCGAAGTTGACTGATATTTTTGGGTGGCAGCATGTCCAAGATAGCCTTGACTTTTGCTGGATCGGCTTCGATTCCTCTTTTGGACACAATGAATCCTAGGAGCTTCCCGGAGGTTACTCCAAAGACACATTTCTTGGGATTTAATTTTACTTTGTATTTTTCCAACCGATCAAAGACGACTGACAGTATGTCTAGATGTGTATTTCTGTCTACTGATTTACCCAAGAGATCGTCAACATAATCTTCCATAGTTATGTGCATGAGATCATGAAAGATAGTGGTCATTGCTCTTTGATATGTAGCACCTGCATTTTTCAGCCCAAAGGGCATGATGTTCCAGCAGAAAGTTCCCCACGGACAAGTAAATAATGTTTTGTGTTGATCCTCGGGTGCGATTCTAATCTGATTGTAGCCAGAGAATCCATCCATTAATGATAGCATTTCATGACTTGCTGTAAGATCAACAATCAAGTCAATGTTTGGTAATGGGAAGTCATCCTTTGGACAAGCTTTGTTGATGTCTCTGAAATCTGTGCAAATTCTGATGCTGCGATCTGGTTTACTGACAGGTACTAAATTGGAGATCCATTCAGGATAATCAATTGGGCATATGAATCCGACATCCAATAACTTCTCCAGCTCTGCTTTGACTAGTAATGCCACTTGTGGATGCATTTTTCTTAATTTCTGTTTTACTGGTTTTGCCCCAGGTTTGACTGTCAGATGATGCATTACCAAATCCGGATCCAATCCAGGCATGTCAGCGTATGACCATGCAAAGTTGATTTGTCTTTCCTTAAAGAAGCTTATGAACTGTGACCTTTCGAACTCTGTTAATGATTTAGCCAAGAATATGTTGTGTGGAACCTCTTCCGTACCAATGTTTGTCTTGATAGTCTCCTCTACTAGCATGGATGACTTTTCCTCATACGAAGCTGGGAGAATGTCGAGCCTTCCATCTTCGGTTGCCTCAGAGAGGTTTTCGCCCTCAAATATGTCCTTTCTTTTTACTTTTTTGGGATCAGATAGCGCCACAGTGTGGTTTTCACCATAAGATCCTTGATTTTCTCTTATTTTCACATTTTTGCGACTGGAAGGTCCAACACCCTCACCAAAATATGCCATGTTGTTGAGTTCTATAGTGTATCCTGCTTTATGGTCCCCAAGGGGAAGATCATCTCGTATGCCAAGATAGTCAATAACAGCTTCATCATTTTGAAATGTGTCAAACTGTGCTGGCCCTTCATAATCCCAGTCAATGAGTTGGTGGTGAACAAGGGGAAGGCCTTTAATGTTTTTGGAGTTTGCGGGGTTAAGAGTAAAGATGTGGTTATATTCGGGTATGTCAAGGTAATTATCGAGGTCATCGATGGCACTCTCCTCATTAGTCTCGATCACGAGCGAATCCAAATTATCATCACTAGTAGCACATTTCGGAACAGGTGTTCTCATCCTATGTGATTTCAACCTAGAACCTTGAGACAAGGACTGTGTAGACTCCTCATGGGTTGTTTCTTGACCAACTCTGAATTTGTTATAAAATTCCTCCTCTTCTGTGGGTTTATCTGGCTCTCTGAATGTCTCGGTGAGCTCGTAGTCACTGGAAGACTTGTCGAAACCCCATTCCCATTCGTTGGAATCTGTGGAATAGCAATTCTCTTATTGAATTTTGGCAGCTTTGATTTGTAAGGCTTCTTCTATCCTTTTAGCATGGATCTTGGAAGTCAGAAAACCAAGTCCTTTCGAGCGTTCCCTTTTTACAGTCAATTCAGGTTGTAAGGGCTCCATAACGCCTTCTTTGCGTAACCCAAGAGGGCTTTTTCCATCATACCCGAATTTTTGTAGAATCTTGAAGCCTTTGCCATATTTCTCACAGGGTATATTGATCTGTTTTTGTGTGTCATCTTCAATGTCTTTGTAGAGCATTTTGTATAAACTTTCCTCTTCCAGTTCGCCCCATCTTTGAAAGGTAGTAGGATCCCATTTGAATGCCATGATGGATATTTGCTTGTTAGGATGTGGCCTTCCGTATTCTTTTGGAGAGCTCATGACTTGTCGTAAATACATGGTCTGATTTAAAGTGTATTCTCCCATGCCTTTGTCCTGAAATTTGCCTTTAAGTTCACCTTGTTTTGATGTCGAAGGTTTCAATGACTTAGGATCAATGTATGACAAAGAAGGAACATCTTCACGATTACTGGGAATGATGGTCTCAGTATGTGATCTCAAGTTATTGCAATATATGAACGGATAAGGATCACCGTTAACTATTACCTCGACTCCATTGTGAGGAAACTTAATGCATTGATGATATGTCGATGGGACTACCCTCATTTCATGAGTCCAAGGACATCCTAACAATATATTATAAGTGAGATCCAGATCTAGAACCTGACAAACCACATCCTTTGTGACTGGCCCAATTCTTAGAGGTAAGGTGACTATGCCCTTGGATGAGCATTCTTCATCATCATATGCCTTGATGGTGATTTGATTTGTTGAATTCACAGCTTTATCAGAATATCCCAATTGTTTAATGGTGCTCAATGTACAAATGTTTAGACCAACTCCTCCATCTATCAGGACTCACTTTATTCGATGTTTGTGTATGAAGGCTTCAATATGTAATGGTGCATTATGTGGCTGACTTATGGAGGCATCATCAGCTTCTGTGAATGTAAGGGAGTGTGGAATGGAAAGGTATCCTACCATGGCTTGAAACTGGTCCACGTTCAGATCAGTAGGAACGGCGGTGTCTCTTAAGATTGTGTCAAGAATAGCTTTATGAGCGGGGGATATGCGTAAAAGCTCAAGTATGGAGATGAGCGCGGGTGTCTTCCCTAACTGTTCCACAAGGTCATATTCAGGTTTGGTTGATGAAGAAGTGGTGTTTTTAGTTGAAGCTCCTGGCAAAGTAATTTTACCTCGACGGGTTGTAACGTGACATTCAGAGGTAGGTTCGGAAGAAGATCCAACACCTCTTAGGACAATCTTGGGTCGCTGAGGAGGATTCTCAGGGTTTTTGTTCTTGATGGTAATAGTAGAGATATGATTATCCATCGAGATATGATTGATAGTTGAATCATAGTTGTAAGGTGCTCTAGTATAGTTGGCTTGATCATCTGTGACTTTATCTTTTCCATTATCGTGCTTTGGGAATGGTTCCTTAAACATCTCATGTTCTTGATTGGATGAGTATCCCTCAATCTCAATGTCACCTCTATCAATGAGATCCTGTACGATGTTCTTCAGTCGATGACAATTTCCTGTCTTATGACCCTTGCTCTTATGAAATTCACAATACTCATCATCATTCCACCAATTCGGCTTAACCTTTGGTTCATATGGAGGAAAATCTGGAACTGTGATTACCTTGTTTGCCACAAGCTTCTTGAAAACTGACTCAAGTGGTTCTCCCAATGGGGTGTACTTCCTTCATGATCTGAGAGTTGTTTGAGTATTTACTTGATTGTTTGTAGAACTTGATCCTAAAAAGATGAATTTAGGTCGCACTGTGTTGGCATCAACAACACCATCATTGACTGTATTCTTGTTTTTATTCCAAAATCTTGGCTTGTCTTTTCCTTTAAAGTCATCTTTGTTTTCCTTGAATATCTTAATGACTCCTTGTTCAATTAGGACCTTTTCTGTTGCTAAGCCTTTTTCAATGACATCCTTGAAGGTGGACAAACAAGCTTTCCTTAGATCATAGCCAATGTCCTTGTTAACGTTTTGGGTGAACATTTCTACCATTTGTTTTTGTGGAATCTCACAAGAGCATCTGCTGGCTAGATTTCTCCATCTTTGTAAAAATGATGCAAAAGATTCTCCCTCTTTTTGCTTGGTGTTGCACAAAGTAGTGACTGATATGTCTGTCTCTATATTGTAGGAGAAATGTTGAATAAATGCTTCTGCTAGGTCACCCCATGACTTAATACCAGGTGGAAGTTGGGAGAACCATTCCATAGCTTGATCACCTAAGCTTTGTGGGAATAATCTCATCAAATATGTCTCTTCTGCTGCTACCTCAATGCAAGCTGTGAAAAACTGTCTTATGTGTGCCTTAGGATCCCCTTTTCCTCTATACTTGTCAAATTTAGGCATCACAAAATGTGTAGGAAATGGAGGCATTGGAATGCTCTTATCAAATGGATAAGGACATATGTCTCTCATTGTGTATGTTGGCTTTGATGTATTTATATCCTCCATTTTCTTTTGTAAGTCCCTGATTTGTTGCTCCAAATTGCTCTTAGGTGGAGATCGACTTCTTGGACCATACCCCATGCTTGAGGCACCAATTGGAGGAGGTGCATGTTGCATATATGGATGATATTGATCATACACATGTTCATATGGAGGAGGTCTGTAATGATGTTGCATATATGGACCACTTGGTATAGATTCATGTTGAGGAACACCATATCTATTTTGTGCATGTATACCATATTCTACAGGCATGTCATATTCCATTGTGTTGCCCCCAAATTTGACATGAGGTTTCCTTGTGTCCAAATTTTGAGCATGCCTTGGAATATCCCATTGCTTTGGTGGTTGATCCTTAGCATTGATATGTGATTGAGCATATTTTTCTCCATAAGACTTCCATAATGGTCTGTGAAGGTGAGTATCATATGTTTGACCATGTGTATGTGGGACCTCTGGTTTTTGAAGCAAAGCTGATGGTGATTTAGGTACCATGTGTGGTCCTCTATTTCCTCCACTATTAGGTCTCCTTTGATCCATATTGGAGTGAGGTTGTTGCAAAGGTCTATGTTCCATTATTTGAGACATGTCAAAATCATGAGGTATCTTGGCTCCACTTTGTGCCATCATGTGTAAGAAGTATTGTCTATCTCTCCTCATTATTTCCTCAACCAATCGATTGAAATGGGGATTCATAATGGATTCTTCCACATCTGCTGAATGTACTGAAAAGTTGTCCACATTGTCATTTCGTGTAGCATTGTTGTTTAGAGTGTCCATGTTCTCAACAGTTGGATTATTTCTATAGACATCCATGTCAGGTAATGTAGTATGATCAGAATTGAAAAAGATCTCATTGTCATACTCATAAGAACTCATGTTTGTGGACTCTTGAGCCTCTTTAGTTTCTCTCCTAGATTTTTGAAGACGGGTTTCAACCATGAACTAGGTATTGACCAAGATGTGTGAGACTAGATGAAAAATGGAAAGAGTATGGAAGACCAAGAGTTGAATGGAATGTAAATGAGTCTGAAGTGTACTTGTAATGTCCCAAGTGTAAGACCAAGTATGTATGTAGTAGAGTAGGTGTGACTTCCAAAGAGAGGATAGTTTCTCTTGATGAGGTAAGTTGACCTTGACTTTAAGTAAAACCAAATGAGACCCAAAGGTAAGAAACCTTGATGAGGGACCACCTAGCAAAGTGTTGTTGTATGTAGTGTGTTGACAAAGTATGATGAGGACAAGAAAGTGACCTTTTGACTCAAGTTTAGACAAATGTGAATGTAAAATGAGATGTGAAGCAATGATGGACTATGTGAGACCCAAAAGACAGGTTGAATGCTAGATGAAACCTGAAGAAACAACCTAGGAAGCTCAAGTATTCCGAAACTGATTTCTTGTGTTTGCTGGACTGTGAAATTTTTCTTGCAATTTTGAACATAGACGCGCCTGTATACTACACAGACGCAGTTTCCTGACCCAGACGCTACTCTGCCCTTCACAGACGTGCTTATGAGATTTTTCCTATTTATGTTTGCTGGACTGTGAATTTTTTTTGCAATCCTGGACATAGACGCGACTGTATACTGCATAGACGCGATTATCCGACCCAGACGTGTTTCTATTCAGCACAGACGCTATTATAAACACAGACGCTATTCTGCACTTCACAGACGTGCCTAGACAACACAGACGCAGTTAAAACAGACACAGACGCATTTCTGTAAACTTTGTGCAATTTTTCCAATATGTGAAGTCATTTTTGTTGTGACCAAATCTAACTGTTTGACTGTTTTTCGTGACAAGAGGACACAATGTTGATGAGGACTCAATGTTTGCAAGTGTTTAGACTCCAAAATGACTCCAAGAAAAGTGTGTTGTTTGATGTAAAAATGTTTTGCATACACTTGAAGACACAAAAGACACAATGTTTTGCTGTTTGGACTTGAATGTTTGAATGTTTTAACATAAGTCAAGCACAATTCTTATGGCTGGCCAAGACAATAGTTGTTGATCCCACATGGGGTTTTACCCCCGAGGCTACGCTATTCAGAGCGGATACTTAGATGCTTGACCTCACTGGCTCCACCCTCGACACTCACTTCTCGAGTCAGCCAAGCATCAGTCCCCATGAAAACTCCCCATGGCGAACTTTGTATCTCTACTAAGAACCGTATGTGTGTGGGTCGCTACCAGAGGTCCGACCTCCTGCCCCAACAACTAGAAGGATTTGGGCCTCTAAAACAAAATGGTGCTAGTAAGGGCATCCGCTCGTGTGGCCATACATGCGGCACTTTCAGCTTTGTAAATACAGAAGGCTCCCAGCCGGTAGGGGTTACGCCCTACAAATGATCAAATAAATTTGATCAAACGGGTTTATGGGGAGACATAGTGTTGGTATGAACTAATCAGCACACGTTATTCATAGCTTTCACCATGAATACATTTGATTATAGTGGTTCGAATGAGGTGGGTTTTCCTCGCTACCACTTGGGTCGTTCTCTTCTCACTAGTAGTCCTAATGACCACACGGGAAGACAGGCCCTCTAAAGATTAAACAAAAAGAGCCTATTGCTCAAGACACAAAAGACAATGATTCAATTTTAGTGCACCAATGGAAGTGTTTCCTAGTCTATGAAAACAAGGCACACAATAAAAATCCAAAACCCTAGCCAAGGACCTACAACAAAGAGTTGTTAGTAGTTTGGGTTGTTTGAAATAATCACCCCTTCCTGCAAACACACAAGTTAGGTAAATTTTAAAACCCAAAAGACTTTGTGAAAATAGGGGCCTTCAACCAAATGATTTAGCTTCCAAGGCAAGCTGCACTAATGTTAGCTAGATCTGAAAGTGTTAGTCCAAAAATAAACCAGATCTGAAACCCTAAATGCAAAAATCCGAAAACTGAATCACTAAAATTTCAAAATTTTGGAACGGTAAATACACAATTCCGTTACCCTCAACACAGACATGTCTGGAGTACACAGACGTGATTCTGTGATTCACATACGCGCTTAAAAGTCACAGACGCTCCTTTTAGACACAGACACGGGTAGAAATAACACAGACGCGTTTCTGGAACACAGACGCGGCTCCCTAGAACCTGCAAAATGAAATATTGACAAAACACAGACGCGGATCCCGTTGTCGCAGACGCGCCTGAAAATCAAAAACGCGTTCCGAAAGTGCGCAGACACGAAAATACCAAAAATGCCGCCGAAAATGTCCGATCTACAACTTCAAAAACACAAGATCTGCAACAAGGAGGTTAAATGCAAAGGGACAAGTGTCCCACCGGGCGTGCCAAAATGTATATGGTGAAAATGGATAACAATAATAACAATATTGAAAGGCTAAATGAATTCAACCACCAAACCCTAGCTTAACAATCAACAAAGATCCACCATAACATATGAAGATTACCTAAGACAATGCAAATCAAATGAAATCACAAAGATTATACCATCACATGTCCAATAGGGTTTTGATCTCCATTCTTCCTATCTCCATTGATCTTGCTTGATATATTTGCTCTCAGATTTTATATGCACAAGAGCTCAACAAAGAACGGAATGTGGTTGCAAGTAGGATCGTAGTGTAGTCAAGTCCTCCAAATTGTTGATTAGGGTTTGATAATGAAGGAAGCATCTCCTTATATAGAAGACACTATATGAAATGGAGGGATAAGATTGAGAGGTGTAAAAGGAGGTCGGCTAGGATTAGAGGGTAGGTAAAGGAAATAATAAAATAATGAAAGGGGTAGGTAGTGTATGAATTAAGAGATGAATGACATGTGTCATGTGTAGAAAAAGATAATGAATTAATTAAATAAATAAAGATTTATTTAATTAATAGAAGAAGTGGGATCAATTAAATAAATAAGATATTTATTTAATTTAGGAAAATGATAATTTAAATAAATAAATGTATTTATTTAAATGAGAAATAAGGCTAGAAGAGGATAAATGAATTAATTAAATAAATAAAGATTTATTTAATTAATAGAAGAATTAAGCTTAGATAATTAAATAAATAAAATATTTATTTAATTAGACATGACAATTTTAGGTGTCTACAAATATTATATTATATTATAATATATAATATTGTATTATATTATATATAATATAATATTGTATTATATTATATATAATATAATATTATATTATATTATAATATATAATATAATACAATATTATATAATAGATAATATTATATAACACGTATTATATTATATTATATTATATATAATATTATATTATATTATATATTATATAATAATACAATATTATATAATATATAATATAATATTATATTATATTATATATAATATAATATTGTATTATATAATACGTAACATATAATATATTTTTTAAATTAAAATTACAAATAAAAATCGGATATCGGATAAAATCCGATATCTGATTTGCATAGGTAATTACCAAGCCAAGGTGTACTGACACCCAGGCCAAGCAAAAAGTCAACACGGATTTTCGTGTTTTTAGGCGAGTGAAGAAGGCTATTTTTTTCACATCGCCACTTTTTGGCCCCCCTTGATCCTCCACTAACCCACATAACACAAATGTTTGTACGTGGAAACCCTATAAGGGGAAAAACCATGGTGGGAAGCCTTACCCACAATCAAATGATACTACTATAGATAGTATGTGTGTACAATATGGATTCTGCACATGCAGAAAGGCCAGCTGCCTAGAGCTCACTGCTCAATCACAAAATGAGAATCACACTGACTACAATTGGATGGTTAAATCCAATAATAATGTACTGCACAAGATAGCATCTTCATATGCTGGATTCAGTACCGGTTAAGTTTTGATTGCCTTCACAAAATCCTTCCTTCAACCTTCAAATGATGTCTGCGTGTATAGCTCTGCTTATTTTCGCATATACCTTATTGCAATCCTTTTCGCATTCACAATCCCCTCTTCTTTTCGATCTTACAAATAAGATCTTACATATATACCATAACCTAAGACCAATTGAATAGGTTGGCTCACTAAAAGATATTACAATAAAATCAATTACAAGAAAATCAATATCTAATGCATGATGTCAGCTCAATGCATTTACAATAATAATAAATCATTTCCATAACATGTCGTGCTGAGCTGGAATAGATATGTCTGTCGGTGCTTATCCTAGACCTATTTGTCGGTAACAACAAATATGCAAACTCAAATAAACAATTAACCAAATCACCAAAACCAAGTGATCAAATAACGTCTTCGACATAACCAAGTAGTTTCCAAGTCATTCCAAGTGTTGGTGAACCAAATACCAGTGACTTTGCATAAGTCTTTGACTTGCCGGTGAACATGACCAAAATCTCCAAGTGCTGATAAGTGTTGACAAGCGATGACAAGTGTTGACATCAATGACAAAACCATATCAAGATATCCAAAATACCAACACTTTCCCCCTCATATCCTATTCGGGTCCGTTCAGTGCCTTAATTCCAACTTTTATATCTCAAACACTTCTCTTTGGGGCCCAATTTTTAGGGAGGGGGTGAGACCCATCTCTTTGGTAGGAAATGAAGTCGGTGGCTCAATATGACCATTGGAGGTCAACCTAATTAGTAAATTGACTTAGATCCTCATATATAAAGGCATTTGATCAACCTAATTTCATCCTAAGAAATCTAAGACTCCAAGCATTCAACCTAAAGCATTCAAGCATTGAAGTGTTCATCATCAACCATTTTCAAAGGTCTTCAAGGTTTCATGTTCTTCATTCAATCATTGTGGAGAAAGTTACAACATTCATATGCAAGCATGTGTGTGTGATTAGGGTTTTGTCATGTTCATGTCATTTCATACAATATATGTGATTACATTCAAGAAGAAAAGCATCATTATTAGTCATTGCAGATCTGAGGTATATCCTTCTATTATTTATTTTAGCATTTGCAACATTTCATTCAAAGGTTAATTTCTAAACCGGGCTATTTCTAACCTATTTCCCTTTTTTCTATATGTAGGAAGTAGGTACAGAGTTGCAATATTCTGGATAAGTTTTTTTTACAGAGACAAATTGATCCCCCATTGGAGTACAAAAAATTGGGAGGATCGGAGTAATTGGCACATCGGTCCCAACAAATCAAGAGCTCCTTCTAGGAACAAGTCTAAATCCTCTTACAATCCTCAGAGCTAGGTTCATGGCTCGATCTGATGATTGTAGCTTATTGTTTGCACATTTTTACATCAATTCCAGTATATTTACCCTAACTTCAACAAATCCAATAAATCAATTCAATTCAAATGAAAAAAGGGGGTACATTCATCACCCCTTGGAATTAGATCAACATTCAGACCTACTAGGTTTAGATCTATCTAATTCCTATCTTTCCCTAATGTTTTAGTCCCTAAGTAAAAATTAGCGGTTTTCATACATCTAATGGTGGAAACCCTAATTTTTCACTATCACAAAATCAAACCTTCTAATTGATTATTGGTTAATGAGTAAACATTCTATATCTTTGGCAAGTACCTATTTTGATTCAATGAAATCCTATTTTCTCATCGGATACTTATGCTCCTATAGATTTTTAGGGTAAGGTATTTTGTGGTTGAATATTTATTAAATTGTTTCTTCCTTATTTTCTTATGTTCCATAGATCTTGGCTAGAGACTTTAATGTAATTCTTAATCTTCATGTGAAACTTAGGGGTTTGAGTTAGCTAGACTCTTCTTCATATTTTTTCACGAACTTTATGACTTTTCTTAATTTGGTTGATGCTAAACCAAGTAGTGAAATCTTCACTTGAGATAATAAGATATCTGTTTCTACTTCTATATATGAATAGATAGATAGATTTTATTTTTCAACTACTACATTGAGGACAATTAGGTTAGTTCTTCTAAAAAAAATCATGGAAGGGTTGAAATCACTAGCCTATAAAGCCATCTTCATATCTTTCCTCTATCCTAAAGAATTTAGATTCTAGGTTTTGATTAAAGCAGCTTTGTGACAAGGCTATATGTGAGAATATGGTAGTATGGTGGTTGGAGGGAAAGGTCCCCTTAGCACCGCCATGTATTATTTTTTTTAAAGGCTTCAATTTGATCATTTTAAGATTAAAAAACACAACAAATTTAGTTTTAGCAATATTTTTTATTTATAAAATAGCTGTAAGAAATGGGTATGTGCACAAAGATGGTGGTCAAAAAAGTGGACATCACCTAAAAAACACATGAAAAAACAAGTAGCACGTACACAGTATTAAAATTTGAAATCACCACGTACGTGCTTAGGTCCATTATCCCCGAGCTTAAAGAAAAGATACCGCGTATGCGGTGTTTTTAGGAAAGTGACTGCATACGCGATACCTGTCAAAAAAAGTTTTTTTAAAAATGACTGGGTCTTATTTTCCCCATGACTGCAACCTTTTTTTCTTCATTTTCCTTATGAAACCATGAATGGGCTCCCACATTACTCCACCAAACGCTATGGATCAAGGTTAGTTTTGCTTAATTTTTGTTTTTCTTTCTCGTTTATTCAAATTTTTTTATGTTTTGAATTTAATTTTGTTTATTTTTATTAGGTTTTTTTATTTTTTGTTTCAAAAATCAAATTCTAATAATCCACAACAACAACAAAAATAACAAGATGTACCTCTTGAAAACCCTAAACAAAACCCACAAGATACACCTCCAGCTCCTCCTTTTGACTATACACCTGATACACATGAGCAATTGATTAATCAATTAGGGAAAAAAACATGTAAAATAAATAGACTGATTAATAAATTGAAAACATATGAGCTTGAGCATCATAACTCCCTCGCCACTAGCCTAGAAACATTAGCTAGTGACACCACAACCATTTCCATACAAATTACAAACTAGGAAAACTATAGGGATATGTGTCGTCAATACTATGCTAGCGGGTTATCATACGAGGGAGTGAAAAATAAAAATATTAGTAAACAACAAATATGAGCCCTTTTTGTTGATCCTAAAATTGGTCATTCGTTACCTCTTAATGCAAAGAGATTTCCCATACATTGGTGTACCAATGTGCAGATGAAGAATCTTTTTTGGCAGAGGTGGTGGATGGTCTTTGATGATCCACTTTGTAATAATTATGAGGTGTCGCTGTATTTTTTGAGAAAAGTATACTGTGAGTTTTTCCTCAATGTGTGGCCAAGCTATTTTGACATGAGAGAGTTCCATGGTAGAGGTGGCGGCTCTGCCCAAGATAGACTTGGATCTCGTAGGCGATTAGCCCTAGAGAGTCTTTGACCCCTAGCACCCAAACCCAAGGTGCATCAGGCTATCCCAGTAGAGCTGAAAGAGTCGATGGAGCTACAAACTCTTCAGGTGGCCAGAACATTGTCTAGTGCCATCATCCAGCATGGGACACAATTAGCACACCCTCTTGTACTAGATGATGAGCCATTAGTTGCTCCAGGTGGTGACAAAGAGCCCATTCAACATGTGTGTGTCAGTTGCTCAAGAAGCACAAGGATGGATGATGAGGCCACTGCAGATGGATCCACATCTCTTTCATACATGATTTGTGGAGTAGATGTCAAACCCACACGACTGAGGATGTGGCGTTGACAGACGACTTGATGGACATGTTGTTTGGCCATCAGCCATAGACACAAGTGTGTTGATTTGAATTCATAGCATTTTATTTATCAGTCACTTTAAATTTATAATTACATAAATGAATTTTCATTTATACATCAATTTAAATTGATACAAATAAAATACATTTCAAGATGCAGCAGCGGTATCCCATACTCCTTCCGCAGTTACTACAGCTGTAACTTTGACTCCTAAGGTATAAATTTTGTAACATGTTAAAATAGAATATCACACTTTCAATTCAAAAAAATTACAAGATATACTAACTATCTTTAATGCTTGGTCCAATTTTTGGTTTGTAGGTGTTGACAGGGGACCAAATGTCCCAGATTCATGACATCACGCTCTCAATGATCGATTTTGGCCTACAAGGCTATACAGTATCATATTTTGTACACCCTTTTTTATGTATTATTTTGATGGAATATGCAAGTCATTTCATTTTAGATTTTAAAAATTATGTTTAGTATATTATCTGTACTAATATCTCACATTAATTTTGATTTTTTAGGGTACCCCCTCCGCGTTTAGGCCTTGTCCTAAGCAAAATAATTCCTTGAAGACGCCAAAATGTGCGAAGAAGGTAATTGAACACATTTTTAGTTGTACAATTGTTTGAAAATGTCTTAGTTGGGATTTGTAGATTGATTAGTGTTTTTTTGTCTATTTTACATGTACATCGGCCATTGAACTATGTGGATTTGTTGAATTGACCTGATGATAGGGTTCACCTAGCTTGCTCACACTACACCTAGTTGGTGTTGCTCACTTCCACCAACCTCACTAGGTCTAGCTATACTTCAAGACCTCAAAGTCCCTCTCAATCTCTGTTAGGAATCTCTCTTTGCCATTCTTAAGGTGTTTGCAACAAGTGTTTTGACTAGGATCTCTACCAACTCAATGTGCTTCTCAAATACTCATCTTGCAACCTTGATAACAACTCTTCAACTTATCACTTTTCACCCCCATAATGTTATGAGATGTTGCAGAGGTGTGGAGGTGGTATTTACCATGAAATGAGTTCAACTAGGTCCATTTGAGGTTTTTCAATCTTCAATTCCCTTACCGATTTCATAAAATTGCTTAGAAATAGGGCTACAAGGATGAGCCCCAATTAGGCCTCCTAAATCCAGTTTTTAAGCGTTTTGAGTGAATTGGTCCAAAACAACCTGCAAAAAGTTATATTATTCTTCAATCACTCATCCATCCTCAAGATATTTTGTTGGTTTTAGTCTCCCAACTTGCCATATAGTGCCCTAACCCAAAAATGAGGTTTTGTTAGGGTTTCTAGGCTTCAACCGGTTGTGACTATTCAACAAAGGGGTAAGGATATGAAATGAGGTTTTCAAAGCTTCCCCTCTCAAATGGAACTCTAAATGGACCTATCCTTCAATTCTAAATTCTAAAGTTTAGGTTTTGAAGTCACCCCTGCAATATACATTCAAGTTACACCTTGTTTTCTCTAGCCGGGTTGCTCCTAGACTCGCCTAGAACAAGGTGGCAACAATGGTAAAGTTCACTTCCAAAAATCCTCCATGCATATTTACAATTTACATAGGGTTTTCTTCCATTTACCAATAGGCCGTAATGGTAGCATAGAGGGATTTTATGGGGCAACCATTTTTACATAATTTGCTATTTACAAGCCAAAACTGGCTACTTGCAAACAAAATAGTAAAAGAACTAATAAAAACTATTTACAAACATGAAATGGATTAAATGGAACTAGAACACACTAAAGAACAACTATCCAAGGTTTGATCAATGGATTCAATCCATTTGTGTTCACTTTTTATGCAAAATAAGACAAAAACAATGATAATAGTCCGAAAATGAGTGGTTTCAGATTGTCATTCACAAAAATCAATACTTCCAACCTCGGTATTCATGAAAGAGAGGGTTTAAATAGTATTCCCCATGTGTGGAGGAATATTAGGTCAATGTTTTAACCCTAACTCCACCACTAACCTCTTTTAGGACCCAACTTGTCATGACAACTTTTATAATTTTCCACATTTTGCCTTTCCAACTTAGGCAACCTATCACACTTCATCATTCAAGTCTTTTTCAACATTCCTAAGACTATTATAAACCTCTCTAATTCTCTCACCAATTTATGCCTCTTTTAACCATCAAGAAGGCCATTTTAACTACTCAACCTAACACCTACTCACAAAGTGCACACTTAGAAAGAAAACTAACTCAACTAGGTCTACACTTGACTCAATCCAAATATTGCACACACACTTTGGACCCTCTTGAAATCCTTATTAGAAACATGACTTGGCTAAGGTCAGTACAAACCAAAATTAAAGAAGGACTATGAGCCTAAGTCCTAGGTGCTCCTGCACCATTCTCCCAAACAAAAGAAAATTAAGTCACCTCTTTTGGGATCAGATTCTGATCAATGCCTAACTTCTTGAACTCTATCTTAGGCACCCATTTAGCCTCAACATCATCCATACCTTGCCACTTGATTAGGTGCTCCCAATAAATTTGGTGTCTTGTCTTCTTAGCGATCCTTGAACTCGTTACCTTCTCAGCCTTTGGATTTGGTTTTGCTGGTACTTGAAGGTTATTGACATCATCTGATACCTCTGAGTGACTATAATTTGAACTTGGAATTGGCCCTTTATAAGCCACTAAATCTGCGATATTGAAAACCGATGACAGTCCTATTTCACTTGGTAGGTCCACGTTGTATGCATTTTCTCCATACTTGGCTAGGATGGCACATGGACCCAACCTTCTCATCTGCAACTTATTAGACACTCCTTGTTGTAGCCTTCCCTTGTCATGGTGCACCATGACAAGATCACCTACTTGTAATTGTAGGTTCATCCTTCTCTCATCAACCTTTTGCTTGATCTTATTTGTGTTCTCCATCAATTCTTGCTTGACTGATTCATGTACCTCTTTCATTGACTGAGAAAAATCTTCAGCATATCCACTCCTTGTGGCTACATTTCCTAAGTCCCTTAGCTCTAGAATACCCCTTGGGTGAAGACCATAGACCACCTCAAAAGGACTCTTGCCTGTGGTTCTATTTATAGTGTCATTGTAAGCATATTCAACTTGTGATAACACTTGATCCCATGTCTGACCATACTCCTTGGTAAGGCACCTCAATAGGTTTCCTAAGCTTCTATTAACCACCTCGATCTGCCCATCTATTTTTGGATGGTAGGTTGATCCATAGGATAGGTTAGTACCAAGTTTTTACCAAAGTTTCTTCCAAAAATGACTCATGAACTTTGAGTCTCTGTCTGAAATAATTCTCATGGGTAAGCCATGTATCCTTATCACTTCCTTGAAGAACAAATGAGCTATATGACATGCATCATGAGTGGTCTTACAAGGTACAAAGTGGGCCATCTTACTAAACCTGTCCACTATGACATAAATGCTATCAAATCCCTACTTTTTCCTTGGCAAACCCACTACAAAGTCCATACTAATGCACTCCCAAGGTCTATTTGGTATGGGAAGAGGTTGGTATAAACCGGCATTTGAAGAAGTGCCCTTGGCCTTTTGACAAACAATACAAGTTTCCACATACTTCCTAACATATTGATTCATCCTAGGCCAATAGTAATATCTTTGGAATAACTCTTGAGTTTTGTTGACTCCAAAATGACCACTAAGGCTGCCATTATGCTTCTCTTGTATGAGATTTTCCCTTATTGACCCTCTAGGCACACAAAGTTGCCCTCCTCTAAACAATAACCCATATTGCAAGGTAAAATCAAAATACTCATTATGAAAATGATTTTGATACTCTTTGCATACCTTGTAGGCATTTGAGAAGTCTTCATCATCCGAGTATAGGTCTCTAAATTTGTCAACACCTATGCTTCTTAACTGAATTTCTTGGACTGTCAAGAGTCTCCTGCTCAATGCATCAGCAACCCTGTTTAGTTGACCTTTTTTATGCTTTATAGTAAATGTGTAGGCTTGCATATATTCTACCCACTTCATGTGCTTGTGACTAAGCTTGTCTTGTGAGTTTAGGAAGCTTAAAGCTTGATTGTTTGTGTAGACTATGAATTCCTTAGGAAGGAGATAGTGTCTCCACTTCCTCAAAGCCTGCACTAATGCATATAACTCCAATTCATATGAGGAATATTTCCTCATAGCATCACTTATCTTCTCACTATGGAAAGCTACTGATCTTTCTTCCTAACTTAGGACAACACCTACTGCAACATTGCTTGCATCACATTCCACTGTGAAAAGTTTCTCAAATCTAGGCAATACCAAAAATGGTTGAGTGGCTATCATTTCTTTCAAGGTTTCAAAACCTTTATTTTCTTGTTCATTCCACCTCTAATAGTGTCCAATATTGGTGCACATATAGCATTGAATTGTCTAATGAGTTTCCTATAATATTGAGCTAGACCATGGAAGCTTCTCACCTCTGTTGCTGACTTAGGAGTAGGCCAATTTACTATGGCTTCAACCTTGCTAGGATCCATTTTGAGATTTCCATTTGACAAAACAAACCCAAGGTAAACCAACTCCTGCTTAACAAATTCACACTTGTCTAAGTTTATGGTTAGCTTCTCCTCATACAATCTTTGTAGAACAATTTGCAAATGCTTAACATGATCTGCCTTATCCTTACTGAAAATGAGAATATTATCTAAATATACAACCACAAATTTACCTATGAAATCCTTCATCACCTCAGTCATGAGCCTCATGAAGGTGCTTGGAGTGTTTGATAATCCAAATGGCATTACAAGCCATTCATAAAGACCCTCTGTTGTCTTGAATGTCGTTTTCCATTCATCACCCTCCTTAATCCTGATTTGGTGGTATCCACTTTTAAGGTCAATCTTGGTAAAGTATTTGGCTTCCCCTAAACAATCCATTAGGTCCTCTATTCTAGGAATTGGAAACCTATATCTGATGGTGACTCTATTTATAGCCCTAGAGTCAGTGCACAATCTTCAAGTACCACATTTCTTTGGGGCTAAGATAGTAGGTACAACACAAGGCTAACGATTTTCCTAATTAGGCCTTGGTCTAAGAACTCTTAAATTTGTTTAGCAATTTCAACATTTTGTTGGGGAGTCATTTTGTAAGCCACTTTTTTAGGTAAGGATGCTCTAGGTATGAAGTCAATTTGATGGCTTATGGCTCTTTTAGGAGGTAAGGTGGTTGGTTGTCCATCACTCACTATCCCTTCGAGCTATTTCAATAGGTCTTGAACCTCCATTGACAAATCTGGTTTCTCCTTCTTATCTTCCTCTTTAGGTTTCATCACTAATGCAAACCCTATACCTTCACCTTCCTCAAGTGTCTTCAAGAAATTTTTTTCACTCACCAAAAGTACATTAGGACTTGTTGCTCTCTTTTCACCTTCCTCAAGGATAGATTGTATCTGGAATGTGACTCCATCTTTCTTGAATGAATATGCATTCTTGGCTCCATCATGAATAGCTTGTCTATCAAATTTCCATGGTCTTCCTAATATAAGATGGCATGCATCCATGGGTAGGACATCACATAGCACTTTTTTATTATACCTCCCAATAGTGAAATCCACCCATGCTTGCTCATTTAACAAGACATGTTGGCCTTTGTTCAACCAAGTGACCCTCTATGGGTTGTTGTGAGGAATCCTCTACAACTTGAGCTTACTCACTGCCTCCTCTGACACAATGTTGTCTGTTGACCCTGAGTCTATTATTACCTTACAAAATTTGCCCATAATCTTGCATTTGATTCTAAATAGTGATCTCCTTTGGCTAGGCTCTTCTTTGACAGGTTCTTTGATCAAAGTTCTTCTTATCATTAGGTTGTCACCTACCTCTGATTCTAAGGCAACCTCTGAAGTCTTGCTACTTGAAGACTCTTCTTGAAGGTAGTTTACTCTCCTCTCACTACTCTGTGATGATGACCCTTTCTCTGGACACCTATATGCTAGATGACCAAGCTGATTGCAATGCTAACATTTCATTGAGAAAAAATATGAAGAACCTCTACCTTGTCCACTAGGGCTTCCTCTAAAACCACTATTTGACCCCCTTCCTCTATTGAATCCTCCTTTACCAGTGCCAACCTCTTTCTGCTCAGTGAGCTTAGACTCACCTTGTGTTCTTTTCTCCAAATTTCTTCCTCCAAAACCTCCCCTATGGCCTCTATTTTCTTTTCCTCTACATCTACCCCTGCTACTACTTGAATCATGTTTCCTTTTCATTTTTTCTTCCACTTTAAGGGAAAGTTGATAGATTTGATGAACTGTCTTTGGGCTCAATAGACTGATTTCTTCTTGGATGTTCCATCTTAGTCCATTTAGGTACCTAGCTACCTTAAGGCTTTCGTCTTCCACTGCATGAGATCTAAGACTAAGTTTGTGAAACTCCTCCATATAACCACCTACATCAAGGTCTTTTTGTCTTAGGTTTTGTCTTTTCCTATGGATCCGCACTTCATCGTCATTAGGGAGATAGGCTTCTTTGATTTTGACTAACATCCCTTTCCAAGAAGAGATGGGGTTTTTACCCACCTTCTTCCTCTCATCCTACACAAATTTCCACCATGTGAGAGTGACTCCCCTCATCCTAGACTTGGCCACTTTGAATCTTTGAGCTTTAGTTATGCCTTCACATTCAAAATGGTTCTCCATGCCCTCTATCCATTCTAGAATCACTTCTACTTCCATCTTACCAGTGAACAATAGCAATCCTTCTAGTGATTTACCACTCAAGGCTTTCAATGCCTTTAGGAAAGGTTCTTATTATAAAACAGGATCTAGGTACTTTGTCTACTTATGACACCTCTTTACCCTTCCCTTCTGCTCCTTCAACCTTTACCAACACTTCATCTGCCTTGGTTTCAATTTCACCAAGCTTACCTTCCAATTCTACCAATTTTTCCTTCAGGAGCCTATTCGCTTCCTCCTGATTATCCACTTTCTTTTCCAACTCTGCATTGGTCACCATATTAATATTGTCTCCAATAGAATCTTCCAATTCTAAGGACATCAACTTCCCCTAGCCCAAATCGTGTAGGCTTTGATACCAATTTGATAGGATTCACCCAGCTTGCTCACACTACACCTAGTTGGTGTTGCTCACTTCCACCAACCTCACTAGGTCTACTTCAAGACCTCCAAGTCCCTCTCAATCTCTATTAGGACTCTATCTTTGCCAATCTTAAGGTGTTTGCAACAAGTGTTTTGACTAGGAACTCTACCAACTCAATGTGCTTCTCAAATACTCATCCGGCAACCTTGATAACAACTTGTCAACTTCTCACTTTTCACCCCCATACTATTATGAGACATTGGAGAGGTGTGGAGCTGGTATTTACCATGAAATGAGTTCAACTAGGTCCATTTGAGGTTTTGCAATCTTCAATTCCCTTACTGATTTCATAAAATTGCTTAGAAATAGGGCTACAAGGATGAGCCCCAATTAGGCCTCCTAAATCCAATTTTTAAGGGTTTTGAGTGAATTGGTACAAAAGACCTTGCAAAAAGTTATATTATTCTTCAACCACTCATCCATCCTCAAGATTTTTTGTTTTCTTTAGTCTCCCAACTTGTCGTGTAGTTCCCTAACCCAAAAATGAGGTTTTGTTAGGGTTTCTAGGCTTCAATCAGTTGTGACTGTTCAACAAAGGGGTAAGGATATGAAATGAGGTTTTCAAAGATTACCCTCTCAACTGGAACTCTAAATGGACCTATCCTTCAATTCCAAATGCTAAAGTTTAGGTTTTGAATCACCCCTGCAATATACATTCAAGTTACACCCTGTTTTCTCTAGCCGAGTTACTCCTAGACTCACCTAGAACAAGGTGGCAACAATGGTAAAATTCACTTCTAGAACTCCTCCCTACATATTTACAATGTACATAGGGTTTCCTTTAATTTCCTGATAGGCCGTGATGGTGGCACGGAGGGATTTTATTGGGAAACCATTTTTACATAATTTGCTATTTACAAGCCAAAACTGGTTGTTTGGAAACAAAACAATAAAAGAACTAATAAAAACTATTTATAAACATGAAATGGATTAAATGGCACTATAACACACCAAAGAACAACTATCCAAGGTTGGATCAATGGATTCAATCCATTTGTGTTCACTTTTTATGCAAAATAAGACAAAAACAGTGATAACAGTCTGGAAATGAGTGGTTTCAGATTTTCATTTACAAAAATCAATGCTTCCAACCTCTGTATTCATGTAAGAGAGGGTTTAAATAGTCTTCCCCATGTGTGGAGGCATCTTAGGTCAATTTTTTAACCCTAACTCCACCGCTAAGCTCTTTTAGGACCCAACTTGTCATGACAACTTTTACAATTTTCCACATTTTGCCTTTCCAACTTAGGCAACCTATCACACTTCATCATTCAAGTCTTTTTCAACATTCCTAAGACTATTCTAAACCTCTCTAATGTTTTGACCAATTTATGGCTCTTTTGACCATCAAGAAGGCCATTTTAACTACTCAACCTAACACCTACTCACAAAGTGCACACTTAGAAAGAAAACTAACTCAACTAGGTCTACACTTGACTCAAACCAAATATTGCAAACACACTTTGGACCCTCCTGGAGTCCTTATTAGAAACCTGACTTGGCTAAGGTCAGTACAAGCCAAAATTGAAGAAGGACTATGAGCCTAAGTCCTAGGTGCTCTTGCACCACTTGATTCGCTCGAGGATCGAGAGAGGGCGAAGGTATGTATCTCTAATTTATTTTCTTGATTTTATGATTATATGCACATGTACATTTGAACTTGTGATAAATTATAATCTTATAATTTTTTCATACAGGAAATATCCATAGCTGCTTCATCAATGGCGAGCCCTTCTCAAGGCACTGGAGAAGCATCTCAGAATCTAGTACACTTTTGTTTGATATATTATATTAATTGTTTTTAACCTACAATACTTATCATTATATCAATTGTATTTGATCTTTGATCATTTTTTGTATAGGTAATAGCGATATTTTCTCCATCGATGGTGAGCCATTCTCAATCCATTAGAGAAGCATCTCAGGCATCGGTACGTCATTGTTCTCTATATTATAGATTTTAAGTGTTTTTGATGTATTTATGTTAGTAATTTGTATTAATTGTAAACTTAATCTACAATAGCCCCCTTTGCGGTTTGACCATAACGTGGATCTTTTTATGTTTGTCTTCGAGAAAACTCCTAAGATTGACAAGGAGAGGAGAGCAAATACATTAGATCTGAGATCAACCGATGAGGTAATCTACATTTCAATTACAAAGAAATTATAGTTAAATGCATAGCTATGTTGTTAATTGTGAACTATTTACTACAAAATAATTCTAACTTGGCTTTTGAATTGTGGTTTTGCAACCATCTATAGAGCTGCGTACTGCATTGAAGAGGCTCGATTTTGATGATCCACAACAAGTTTAGGATCATATAGTGTTAGTTGTGGTCATAGAATGACCAATATATGTAGATATATTCTAAATATTTTAAATCAATTTGGACATGGCATATGCCACATTTTTGTAATACTTGTATTGACTTGGCAGACATTCCTTTTTTTGATATATATATATATATGTTGATATTCGATCCAATAAATGTGTACTGAGTTCATTATTGTGTATTCATTGTATTTCATGGCTTCCCTTTTATAAACTTAATTGATCATTTGCCTATGCAATCAACAATATGAATATAAACAACAAAAATATATGATATAAAACATTGCAATCATGGAATAAGATTTGATAAAATTTCTAAAATGTTGAATTAACCCTACAAAACTCCTTGTATTCAGTTCATTATTGTATATTCGTTGTATCTGGTGGCTTCCATTTTATAAATTTAAATGAATATTTTCCTATGTAATCAACAATATGAATATAAACAATAAAAATCGACAATATGAATATAAACAATAATATGTGTGTGGTGCGAGAGTACCCTCGTGCTCACAATGGTCAAATTTTGGTTCTCGTGTTTGGGGTCATTTGGATCAAAGATATAAAGTTGCTCAATTATTGTCAAAGTTTCTCAATTGTCGTCAAAGTTGTCAAAGTTGTCAAATTTGTCAAAGTCTAGCTTCATTTGGATAAAATATGTAAAAGTTTCTCAGTTGTTGTTAAAGTTGTCAAAGTTGCAAGATAGGCTAGAATTGATTTTGTTCATCATGTGCACAAACCAACGTCACAAGTGCATCTGGGTGGGATGGTTTATGCTAGGCATTCTCCTCTCATGCATTCCAAAGCATCAAAACGTCAAGAGTCATACCCTACAAACGTGATCTATCAAATGCCCTGAGTCCAAAAAATTGTCAAACTTTGATGAACTATTTCTTCCAATCCGGGACACATATGACCAATTTGTTTGAACTTGTGGAGTTGCGTGAGGCTCCTCTGCAATGTCGTATCTTGGTTTCTGATGACTCGGAGCCATTTTCAATTGGTAGCATTTTTCGCTTGTTGCAAATACTATCAGTTGCATGCAATACAAAGTTGCAAAATAGGCTAGAATTGATTCCATTCGTTGTGTGCACAAATCAACGTCACAAGCACATCTGGGTGGGAAAGTTTACACTAGGCATACTCCTCTCGTGCATCCCAAAGTGTCAAAACGTTGAGAGTCATACCCTACCGACGTGATCTCTCAAGTGCCCTGAGTCTAAAAAATTGTCAAACTTTGATGGACTATTTCGTCCAATCCAGGACACATATGACCAATTTGTTTGAACCTTTGGGGTCATGTGAGGCTCCTCTACAATGGCCTATCTCTATTTTTGATGACTCGGAGCCATTTTCAATTGGTAGCATTTTTTCGCTTGCTGCAAAAATCGTCAGTTGCATGCAATGCAAAGTTGCAAGATAGGCTAGAATTGATTTCGTTCGTCATTTGCACAAACTGACATCACGAGATAATCCAGGTGGGTAGGTTTATGCTAGGCATTCTCCTCTTGTACATCCTAAAGCATCGGAACGTCGAGAGTCATACCCTATCGACGTGATCTCTCAAGTGCCCTAAGTCCAAAAAATTATCAAACTTTGATGGACTCTTTCTTCCAATCTAGGACACACATGATCGATACATTTGAACCTATGGGGTTGCATAAGGCTCCTCTACAATAGCCTATCTCAATTTTTGACGAATCAGATGCATTTTCAATTGGTAGCATTTTTTTGCTTGCTGCAAAAACCGTTAGTTGCATGCAAGGTAAAGTTGCAAGATAGACTAGAATTTCAATTTCATTTGTCATGTGCACAAACTGACGTCACGAGTGCATCTAAGTGGGTAGGTTTACACTAGGCATGCTCCTCTCGTGCATCCCAAAGCGTCAGAACATAGAGAGTCATACCCTGCCAGCGAGATCTCTCAAGTGCCCTGAGTCCAAAATATTGTCAAACTTTGATGAATTGTTTCTTCCAATCCAAGACACATATGATCAATCTGTTCGAACTTGTGGGGTCACATGAGGCTCCTCTATAAGGGGTCATAGGACACAATGACCCCTTAGGACACCATAAGACTCATAACAACCTAATATAGTGTTATAAGAGGTCATATGTTTTCCTTAGGGGTCATATGGTATCCCATGACCCCTTAGGACACCATATGACCCCTAACGATACCATATGGTGTCATAAGGGGTCATATGACCCATAATGAAATTGTATAGTATTGTAAAGGGTTGTATTGTGTTCTATGGGGTCATATGGTGTCTTAAGGGGTCATATGACACAATATGACCCTTAGGACACAATATGACCTATAACGACACAATTTGATGTTGTAAGGGGTCATATGGTGTCCTAAGGGGTCATAGGACACAATATGACCCCTTAGGACACCATAGGACCCATAACGACCTAATATGGTGTCATAGGGGGTCATATGTTGTCCTTAGGGGTCATATGGTATTCCATGACCCCTTAGGACACCATATGACCCCTAATGACACCATATAGTGTCATAAGGGGTCATATGACCTATCACGACACCGTATAGTGTCATGAAGGGTTATATTGTGTCCTAAGGGGTTATATTGTGTCTTAAGGGGTCATATGACACAATATGACCCATAACGACACAATTTGGTGTCATAAGGGGTCATATGGTGTCTTGAGGGGTCATAGGACATAATAGAACCCCTCAGGACACCATAGGACCCATAACAACCTAATATGGTGTCATATGGGGTCATATGGTATCACATGACCCCTTAGGACACTATGTGACCCCTAACGACACCATATGGTGTCATAAGGGGTCAATGACCCATAACGACATTGTAAAGTGTCGTAAAGGGTCATATTGTGTCCTACAGGGTCATATGGTGTCTTAAGGGGTCATATGACACAATATGACCCCTTAAGACATAATATGACCTATAATGACACAATTTGGTGTCGTAAGGGGTCATATTGTGTCCTAAGGGGTCATAGGACCAAATATGACCCTTTAGGACACCATAGGACCCATAACGACCCAATGTGGTGTCATAAGAGGTCATATATTGTCCTTAGGGGTCATATAGTATCTCATGACCCCTTAGGAAACCATATGACCTCTAACGACACCATATGGTGTCATAAGGGGTCATATGACCCATAACAACACTGTATTGTGTCATAAAGGGTCATATTGTGTCCTAAGGGGTCATATGATGTCTTAAGGAGTCATATGACACAATATGACCCATAACAACATAATCTGGTGTTGTAAGGGGTCATATGGTGTCCTAAGGGGCCAGAGGACACAATATGACCTCCTAGGACACCATAGGACCCATAATGACCTAATATGGTGTCATAAGAGGTCATATGATGTCATTGGGTTTAATATGGTATCTCATGACCCCTTATGACACCATATGACCCCTAAAGACACAATATGGTATCATAAGGGGTCATATGACCCATAAAGACACCTTATAGTGTCATAAAGGGTCATATGGTGTCTTAAGGGGTCATATGACACAATATGACCCCCTAAGACAAAATATGACCCATAAAGACACAATTTGGTGTTGTAAGGGGTCATATGGTGTCTTAAGGGGTTATAGGACATAATATGACCCCTTAGGACATCATAGGACCCATAACGACCCAATATGGTGTCATAAGGGGTTATATGTTGTCCTTAGGGGTCATATGGTACCCCATGACCCCTCAGGACACCATATGACCCCTAACAACACCATATAGTGTCATAAGGGGTCGTAAGGGGTAATATGACCCATAACAACACCGTATAGTGTTGTAAAGGGTCATATTGTGTCCTAAGGGGTCATATGGTGTCATAAGGGGTTATATGTTGTCCTTAGGGGTCATATGGTACCCCATGACCCCTCAGGACACCATATGACCCCTAACAACACCATATAGTGTCATAAGGGGTCGTAAGGGGTAACATGACCCATAACAACACCGTATAGTGTTGTAAAGGGTCATATTGTGTCCTAAGGGGTCATATGGTGTCGTAAGGGGTCATATGATGTCCTAAGGGGTCATAGGACACCATATGACCCCTTAGCACACCATAGGACCCATAATGACCCAATATGGTATCATAAGGGGTCATATGTTGTCCTAAAGGGTCATATGGTATCCCATGACCTCTTAGGACACCATATGACTCCTAAAAACACCATATGGTGTCCTAATGGGTCATAGCGGGTCATAAGGTGGCAAGATGAACCATTATTATAATATTAAATGCAGTACCAATACTGCTTACAAAAATTTGACACCTAAGGGGTCATATGGTGTCCTAAGGGGTCATAGGACACAATATGGCCCCTTCCCCCCCCCCCTCTCTCTCTCTCTCTCCCCCACTCCCTAATATCATATACTAATATATTTAAAAATTAATATATTATATATTAATATAAAACAATAGATTAATTATGTACAAATTTAGTTATTGAATTTACTTATTAAAATTGGATATCTATTATAATCGGATATCTATCGGATATTTGATTACTATTGTATAAATTTAAAATTTAAAATTTTGGATCGGGTTTGCTTTGGGATTTGGCTTGGAAGTGACAAGCCTAGAAAGTCAACTGAAAAAACATGTTTTTCAATATTCCTTGATTTTCTAGACTTTACACTAGTGGTTGGCGACTTTTTTTATAGCCAAAATTGATCAAACAAAAAGGGTTTTTTAAGGACGTTCTCAGTTTTCCAACAATATAAGGCTTGTCTTATTTTGACTTTAATAAATAATTATTATTTATTTTCTAATTGAATTCTGACAAAAGTTTTGATTGATAGACTGATTGAAAAGCACTCATAACTTTCAAACAGTATAACATTTTATGAATATGAAACATGCGTCACATCCTATGCTTCATCTACTATAGGGAAATTTTTTAAAAAAAAATTGAATTTCATAAGGTTTTGACCAATTTAAGATGGTCAGATGTAGGAGTTTCTTAATTTTTGAAAAGTTGTAGTAAAAAATTCATAAATAATTATTTACTTTATAAAAAATTATAAAAAATATGTGTCACATCCGGACATGAGTCTAATAGTTATATTATAAATCTTATAAAAAATAATTATTATTTGATTGTGATTAGGGTGGTCAGACATTGCCTACTTCTTATCTTTTTCCTGAAATTTTAGTACCACTACATTGAAATTTGAAATTTTCATCAAATAGGATTTTTTTTTTCCAAAAAACAATTAGTATCTTAGAAACTACATTATTTTTTTTTATAGACTCTCTTCTTACATATTTTAAAAATAATGTTCATAACTTATTCAAATTTTCATGTCAAGTTGCATAACTCTGATTTTTTGAAATTTCATTGCCACTTAAGGGCCTGTTTTGGCACACCATGATCCTGCACATACCCTTGAGTGCAAGGGAGTGGATGTATTGGGAATGTTCTCATCTTGGAAGTGCTAGTATTTTTTTACGAAGGGGTGCATGTCTTATGGGCCATTGCAAATATGTCTAATTGTGGCAAATATTATTTTATTATAGTTGTTATTATTTTTCTATATGATCTATCAAAATGTATTTATTTGTTTTATATTAAGGATCAAACAGGTTTTGAGGGGACCCAAAACCCCTTACAATAGGTTTTGAAGGGACCTAACACCATCAGATTTTACATGGATCTAGAACCCAAAGAAATAAAGTTGCAACAAGATACAACAACAACCAGTAGCCCAACCACAACCTAGCATCAAATACTAAACATTGAAGAACTAGTTGTAAGACAAGGTCAAAGCCAATGAAAAACACACCTTAAACAAACATGAGCATAGGGTTTTTCCAAACTCACTGAACCTTAAAAATGGGTTTTAGCAAGGCTCACATAACCTTAACCTTGAGAAAGTCCAATATAGAACTCTCCTTGCCTTCCAAAATCTCCTCCCCAAAAGGAGATAAAGGAAAAAGGAAGGAAAATAGAACATCAACAACTCCTCCATAGCCAAAAGATAGGGCTCCAACAACTCCCAAGTAGAACTTCCCATTTTCTGATTTTTCTAGAAAAATGCATCTCCACCTCAATAGGAAGATATGAAGCAAACCAAAGATGATATTCAAACTAAAACACAAAGCAGCTCAACCAGGCCATCTCCACCTCAATAAGAGATACCAAGGAAAAGACAATAGAAATGACAAAGAAGGCCCTCTTGAAGTAGCACCACTTCAAAGAAGAAACAAAAACCAAAAGGGTCTGGGAAGAATTAGAGACCCTACTCTCAAGGCACTCCACCTTAATAGGAAAACTAAAAGAAGCCTCTTAAGATAAGAACATGGAGATCTTCACACCCTGGCTAGAAGAGAAACATCTCCCTCTTGAACCCACAAAAAGATGAGCCACAAAGCCCTCAGCCACCATAGGAATAGGAGAGGAACCCAAATTAGAGCACCCAGTTAGCGAATTAGGAACTCCATTAAAGCCAAAATAGCAATCAAAAACAACTTCCCAAGCCCAGCCCACAAATGAAAAACCAAACACAAATAAGTAGCTAGGGAAAGGAACAGTCAAACTAGAAGAAACCATGAAAGAAACATGGCCAACACCATGCACCAATAGGAGGAAACAGGCCCCCCCACACAAGCCTCCAAGCTCAAGAAAATGTTGCCATCTCAAGCCCGCCTTGACACCAAGCAGAGAAAACTCCAAAATGGAGCTCCAAACAAGGCAGGAAGTAGTTGCCCCCACCCTAGCGCCCCAACAACAAAAAGAGCAGTGCACTGCAAAGAAGAGACCACAATCCAGCAACCAAATGTCGACATGGGCAAAGATTCTCGCCCTCATCATCATCTTTCACAACCTCGCCCTAGTCTCCTTCTCCTCTTGTGAACCCCTCTCTCCCACTCTGCCTTCATCCTTCCTCATTTCTATGTAACTATTTCTACAATTCATAAAATATATCTATTCATTGAAATATTATCAAATTGAGGGATTATTAAAATAAAACCTAACAATTTTTCCATCAGTCCTGATTTATGATTCAAAATACTTGATTGGAATTAAAAATTCATGTAGTTGTGACAAATATCATTTTATTATAGGTGCATTAAGGGAAATTTGTGTCTAATTCATTTAAGATAAATACCTTATTTTTTAACTCACTTGTTCTCTGTTGTTCAAGTGTCTTTTAGAGGTCCGTCTACAATGGCAGTTGATATGTGGCCTACCTAGGAGATTTAAATAATGATTGTAGAGTATAATAGTATATTTTTTATTACTAATATTGTTTCTTTTCTATTATCGTATGAGCACGTCATAGACATTGATTTGAAGCTATTGCCACAACCACCTGGTTATTTCTTCATTGGGCTATATTCAATTTGATTTTGACAACACATATTTTGAAGGTTGGAAATCTTTGTTTCATTGCTACTTTTGTCGACTTGAGTATTTTCAAGTGGACTTATTGAACTCACTTGGAAGTTGAGCGATGTTAGGTTTTTTCATGGGTTGTTAGAAGTATTACTATCCTATTATTTTCTCTTTTATGGTGATCCAATATAGATATTGAATTGTTAGACATGAAGGGAAGCATGCAGTTGAATCCAGAAGGCTCAACCATATCAACACATTGTTGACGGTCACCAAAATATTGGATAATAAGAAGTTTATGCAATTGAATCCAATGGATCTCATACATCGACACTTTTGGATAATGATGCATGCATGAAACTAGAAATGGAATTAGCAATGGAAAGAATGAAATTGGGATTTATAGAGATAGATTCTAAATTAGATTTTTAGTGGTTTTGGTAAATTTTCATAGATGGCAACTTCATGTGTTTTATAAGTTTCTTTATTGGTGATGTCGTGAATTGTTGTGTTTTTAGATGCTGCAACCTCTATAAAATACTGTATTTTGTATTCCTTATGGAAATCAAAATGTAACCTCTATTTAGAGGCAAATCATGATGTAATAGATTTTGAGTAAATAAAATATATTTGTGTTAAATTTAATTTGTCTAATTTTAAATATACAAAGTGGTATCAAAGCTGGTCTAGGCTCTGCTAGGTGTGTATGTGACATCAAACCATGGATTTATCTCATTTAGAGAAGTTGTATCTATGTTTGGAGATTGTAAAAGTTAAGGTTGTTGATGATAGTTGAGTTTGTTTCTCAATTATTTTTATAAGGGGAATTGAAGATCTCACCCTCGAGAGAGTAAGGTTGTTGTTGTTGATTATTGTTGTTTAATTGTTGCACTAAGAGGATCATGTAAAAAACATGTGTGAGCAGTTTAATAACTGCATTGTTGCAAGTGTGAAGGATGAGAACACAAAAGTGTGAAGAGTGTCGAGGAAAGGGATGTATGAGACATGGTTTGGATCCATGTCACTGATCTGTGTGAGAGGAGATTGAAGACGAGGTGCTAGAGATGAACTCGCCCACATTGAAAATGTGGTTTGCTTATAGCAAAAGTCAACATATGAGGTAGACATTGTTGCAAGAAATGCAACATGAGATGAGAGTCTTTCGACAAATTTATGACAACCAATAAAGAAATGGTTGTCAAGTTGATATTTGTGAGATTTTGCCAAGATCTAGAGGGAATGGAAAGCACAAATAAGAGAGACAAAATATATGATAGGAATAAACTGTATTCTATCAAGATGCAAAATATGATCAACTGAATCATTACAAGATATTCAATGATTGCCTGTACAAACAATGTAGATGATCCTTCTTATATAGACAAGGCTATAAGGATATGTGAGCATACAAACATGACATGTGGCTCAATAAGAAACAAGGGTAGGTAAGAAATAGGTGTGGGTAGGTAGGAGAAATAATAAAATATGCCACATGAGGTGGAATCTAACAACAAGATAAGATCAACACCATAAAAGGTGGAAATTCTCCTACACACACTATCCCAATTTGGCACAAATACCCAAGTGTCTCATACCCAAACTACTATGAAATGCATTTCCTAAGTAAACTTAAGTAAGGTGTAATAATATCCAAGATGAATAATTATTTACACCAACACCCACCCTTAAGTGGAACTTAGGGGAATGCACTTATGTCTACAATGCAACTAAGCAATGCAAGATGGGTCCCAACTACTAGGCCATGTTAGGTACCCATGTACAAATGCAAATGCATGCAAACCAATGCAATGAAATCTCTCACAAAGTGGGGAAAGAGAGAAAAACCCAATGGGAAAAAACCCTCCCCCAAAAGAGAGATGAAAACCATATACAAAGAACTCTCATAGAAGTATGTGAAGGACAAAACCCAATGTGAGGAAAAAGTCCCCCCCATATGAGAGAAGAAGAAGAGAGACTAGGAAGCCCCCCCTCAATGTGGAATCTACACCAATGATAGAAGCTTGATGATGAATGAAGAAACTGCTCCATGAATGTCGAACCACACTCCTCCCCTTAGGAAGAAACAAAACCAAAGGTGTATCCATAAAGACTCCCCAACCATGAAGGGAAGATGTAGGAAAAATACTCATGATGAAAGGAATCTCTGAAAACTGCTCAAGTGTCCCCATGAAAAGATCATGTTGGCACTTGCAAATAATGGCAAAGTGGACTTGTAATTTCAATTAGTACAACTACCCCAATGAAGCTCTCATAGACTCAAATTAATTATGTAAAAGATCAAATTGAGATCTAAGCATTTACAATTGCCAAATAGGCCAAAAAATGACCAAATACTAAAAGTACAATTTCTACTCTAAATCACTGCAAACAAATAGAAGATTATGAATGTAGACAAAAAATTATGCACTTTCAAAAAAATGACACCTAAAAAGGAGTCCACGTGAGCCCAAACGAAGCCTCCAAAGTTGTAAAAATTGGGATTTCACGATTTCGGAAACAGCTGTATCCGAAAATCAGAATACTCCTGCACCACTATACAAATCACAAAATTATACTCCAAAACAAAAACAATTGCTCGAAAAAAGGAGTCCGGATGAGTGAGATATCACTATTTGAAAATTGCCTGCAAAATTATAATTTGTGGAAAAATTTTGTCGCAGCTTCAAACTTCAAATGCCTCTAGATTTGGCCTCTAAAGTCCGATTTGGATGAAACAAAAGGCAAAACTAACTTTCTTGGACCTCATCAATCCAATGGTAACCTCATATTTGACCTATCAAGCTTCAATAATAACCTGCAATAGAAAGCTCCAAAATACACAACCCCAAATAGCATCAAATTTCTCTCAATTAGCAAACTAATGACGCTCTAATGGCTCTAATACCATGTGAGATTTTTCCAAGATCTAGAGGGAATGGAAAGAACAAATAAGAGAAAAAATATATGATAGGAATAAACTATATTCTATCAAGATGCAAAATATGATCAAATGAATCATTACAAGATATTCAATGATTGCCCGTACAAACAATGTAGATGAGCCTGCTTATATAGGCAAGGCTATAAGGATATGTGAGCATACAAACATGACATGTGGCTCAATAAGAAACAAGGGTGGGTAAGAAATAGGTGTGGGTAGGTAGGAGAAACAATAAAATATTCCACATGAGGTGGAATATAACAACAAGATAAGACCAACACCATAAAATGTGGAAATTCTCCTACACACACTATCCCAATGTGGCACAAACACCCAAGTGTCTCATACCCAAACTACTATGTGTGTGGGAGAAAAAGTGAGACTAGGTTATCATGCCCTAATCCTACCTTTTGACACACATTACGGAATACGAAAGAGCCTAGAGGTATCACACAATTGACTACTTCTTTTTGTGAAAGAGAGAGCCATGGGCTACCTATTAGGATTTCTATTCCTTTGTTGTAATTGAAAGGTAAGATTATGCAAGTTCAATTCCTAACCCTAAAATGCAAATATGAACTAATAACAAGATTGTAGAATTGAACTTAAACAATGGAAAGTTGCAAACACAAGGACAAGACAAGGATGCAGATGCGTACCCAGAGTCAAAATTTGATTGAAAATGTTCGGGACGGGGGCATGAGCCCCACTGTCCTGATTCTGTCCCGGAAAATGCACCTGAAACTGCTATTTTGCACTCTGGAAAACTGTCGGAAATGCTGTCTATCAGGAGGACCAGGGCGCCTAGCGCCTCTATCCTAGGGACCAAGGCGCCCAGCGCCCCTGTCCTGGCAGGACCAGGGTGCCCCACGCCCCTGTCCTAGTCTTTTGCTCTGCAATTTGGTGTGGGGTGCTGTCTCAACCTGCTTTTCCTGGATCTGCAACCTGCGGCGTCGTCCGAGTCCCGAAACCTGCACTTGTATCTGAAAAAGGTGTTTGGGCGGCTATATAGGGTTTTGCCTTAGTCAAACCCCTGCTTCGGTGATTTCCACCTCCACGAATAGCCAAGTTGTATTGTAAAAGTAATGTGTGTGCAGACCTTGTGTGTGTGCAAGATCTAAAATGCAAGTAAGCAAACTACAACAACCTAGAAAGTAAACCCTAATTGCTTGTAAATGATAATGTAAATGCTCTAAATCAAGATGCAAAGTGATCTAAAGCATGAATAAATGATATATTGAAGCTTATGCAAAGACATGAAAACAACATGAAATCATACCCAACCCCCAAGGGAGAGGTACAAGCCAATCTTCAGTCAGTAATCTCCTATTGTTCTTCAATGTCTTCCAAGCCCTAAGTGGATGAATGGAATTGATAAATGTTTGATAGAGGGATGTTGAAAGTTGTTGAAGTCTTCAAAGATTTGCTCTTTCACTGCATATGAGGTTCCTGAAAACAAAATTCCCATCCTTTCAAATGAAGAAAGAGAGCTCTTATGTATGAACCCTAGGTCGTAATTTCATCTTTTGGCCGACCTAGAGATTGAATCTCCCGCCAATTTCTTGGGGTTAAGCTTTATTTTATGATTGGATCGTGCTCCTAAAATTTTGGGAAAAATGTCCGGGACCGTGTGCACTCCGGGCGCCATGGTCCCGACAACTTTTCACCAAATTTTCAGGGCCGTCAGATATGATGATTTTAGAGAGAATCCCGAAGTTACAGGTGATTTCGAGATGTTTTGACCCCCAAAATCAAGCCCCCAAGTTCAAAATAGGACTTAATTAGGGTTTTTGATTAGATGATGTATTGGAGGAATAACATGAAAAGGGGCACACTTTATGATGTGAAGGATGATGAAATAGGACCTTAGACCTAATTAATTTGATTAATTAAGTACTAAAGGGGAAATGCAATGCAGAATGCAAACCGCGCCAAGGCGGGTGCTAAACTAGGCGTGAAATTGTACTGCCTTAGCAAGTGCGTACAATTGATCTATTCTACTGCTACAGCTAATGTGCAGGAGTGGTGTTCTCTGATCTAGCAAGCAGTGACAAATATCTCCACGATGGCGCAGATCCCTAGTTCCTCACAGGTTGCTTATAGACCTCAAGGGAACACGGGTCAGCATGATGATTTGTTTTCCCCATTTCGAGTACAGGTAGAGATATGGAGGGAGAGAGAGCGAGCTCTATCAGAGGACCTTCAGCGGGCACAACGTGATCTAGCAGCAGCTCAGGCCGAGGCTACCTCGTATCGCACGATCCTTATGGATAGGGATTGTAGGAGTTCCTCTCAGAGCCATTCACGATCTATATCATGGTCTACCCCTATGGGTCCACCTGCACGGCCAGATCAGGAGGGAGCATCTAGTCACCACTCTCCAACCACCAGCCCTAGGGATAGGAGATGATCTTATGATGTGGGGTAGGTCACATTTTGGATGTGTAGTGACCTACCTTTGTATATTGATCCACACACACACACACACACACACACACACACATATATATATATATACACATGCTTCTTTGTCTCAAACGTGTTATCTTTAATGTCTAAAAACAATGTGTATTTTGATTAAAGTTAATACATTTGGTAGATGTACATGTATGTTCTGAATTTAATTTCCATGTGATTGATTTCTCAATGCTCCATGATTAAATTGATACATGTGTGACTTAATTAAAATATTTAATCAAGTACTACATTGATGATAGGGAAGAAAAATATGTGTTAAGCCTAAGAATCATATAACTAATGTGATTTAATTTGAATTTAAACACAACATGACACGATTCAACTTATCACATAAAGATATTGTATAATATGCCAACATAATGAAAAATGTAAATCTTTTGCAATTTACATAAAATGAATTCAAGACAAACCATAAAGTAAAGAAACACGCTTGTCAGGAACGAAGCAATATAGATTAAACAAAACATCATTTAATTCCATTTGCTCTAACAAAGATATGCTAACATATTATCCAATTTTGAAGAAGTGAGAAAGGAAGTAGATGAATGATAAGGAATGAGGAATTAAGCATAGTATCTACGCAAGTGCATAGCGTTTATAGGGTCTTTAAGAGACGTACCGTCTACACCCGCTATTTTGTAAGCACCTGATCCATAATCTTCAATAACGATATACGGTCCAAGCCAATTAGGACTAAATTTTCCCTTTTCTTTAGGTAAGGCATTCACATTGTGCTGATTCTCATAGAGCACTAAGTCACCTATTGAGAAGGAACATTGAATAACCTTATCATTATAGCTTCGTTGTAGAGTTTTGTGATACGCTTGAATATGCTCAAGAGTGTTTATACACTGTTCATCAAGCATCTCAAGCTGTTGAAGTCTTTGTTCTCTATAAGCGTCATCATCTACTATACCTCTAAGAGAAATTCTAAGTGACGGAATCTCAAATTCTAAAGGCATAATAGCATCAGCACCATAAACAAGATTATAAGGTGTAGTTCCGGTAGCAATTCGTACGCTCGTTCGGTAGGCCCAAAGAGCATAGATTAGCTGAGTACTCCAATCCTTACCATGCTTATTCACAGTTTTACAAAGAATTTGTTCAATTATCTTATTGGATGATTCGGCTTGACCATTTGATTGAGGATAGTATGGTGTAGAAAATCGATGTTTGATATGATACTTCTCGAGGAATTTCTTCACGTCCTTGTTCTTAAATGATGTCCCATTATCAGAGATTATAGTGGAAGGTATCCCAAATCGAGAAATAATGTTTTCTAGAAGAAATCGACAAATCACTTCAGCAGTAGTAGAGCGAAGGGGAACGGCTTCTACCCACTTTGTAAAATAATCTGTTGTGGTTATAATGAAAGTATGTCCTTGAGATGAAGGAGGAGAGATTTTACCGATAAGATCCAGCCCCCATGCAGAGAAAGGCCAAGAAGCTACATGAGAACGAAGTTCTTGGGCAGGAGCATGAATCAAATTATTGTGTTGTTGACATTGATGACATTTCTTAACAAATGAAAAAGAATCCTGCTGCATAGTTTGCCAATAATATCCCATGCGAAGCAATCTTTGAACCAAGGATTTGCCTCCAAAATGCCCCCCACAGGCACTTGAATGGGCCTCTTCAAGGGCAATAGTGATTTCCGATTTGTTAAGACAACGAAGGAGAAGACCGTTATAAACCCTTCGGTAAAGAATATTAGAAAGAATGATATATCTAGCGGACAGCTTGCGAACTCTAGCCCTAGTGTTCCTATTAGCGGAATCAGGAAAGGTACCATCAGTCAAGTATCTTACGATATGCGAATACCATTCATCTGAATCAATAAAGTCACAACATGTCACTAAACTAGAATCATCTACAATAGCTGGAGAAATAAGGTTGTGAATAACAAATTTAAGATCAACCATAGGGTCCTCTAAAGATATCAAAGAAGCCACACATGCCATTGCGTCTGCATGTCGATTATCTTTTCGAGGAATAGGTTCCATGGTGTAAGAATCAAATTTTTGTAACAAAGAGATAGCAAGGTCTTTATATTGTGATAATTTGTCTTGTTTCGCTTGATATAGTCCTGTTACTTGTCTTATAATCAATTGAGAATCTCCAAAAATATGTATGTGTTTTATATTCAAAGCTAAGGCTGCCTTTATTCCTACTATAAGAGCCTCATACTCAGCAATGTTATTGGTACATAGGAAATTGAGACGATAAGACAAGGGAATAGACTTCTTTGTAGGAGAAATCAGAACAACACTTGCCTCTGATCCTGTACGACACTTAGAGCCATCAAAGTATAACTCCCAAGTTTCATCTTTCTCTATACAAAGAATGAAGTCATCAGGAAAAGACTCAGGGTTAGGGACGGAGAAAGGTGAAGGGGCCTCCACTAGATGATCGGTCAACGCTTGCCCTGTAATTGCTCTTTGTGAAACAAATTTAAGGTCAAATTCAGTTAACATCATAACCCACTTAGCTAGGCGTCCTGATAAATCAGTTTTAGAGAAAAGATGCTTCAAAGGATCAAACTTTACCATGACGTGGACTTTTGAATTTAAGAGATAATGTCTCAATTTCTGAGTCGCAAACACCAAGGCCAAGCATTGTCTTTCTATCGCAGAATATCGGGTCTCATAATCGCGTAAGGTACGACTTATATAATAAACCAGACATTCCTTACCATCTTTATCATGTTGTGCCAATAATGCTGCAAGAGCATGAGAGGAAGCAGCTGTATAAAGAAGGAAGGGTTTAGAAGGTTCGACCGGTCGAAGGATAGGAGGATTAGCCAGATACACTTTTAAATCTTCAAATGCTTGCTGACAATCTTCATTCCATTGAAAAGTGATATTCTTTTTGAGAAGTTGAGTAAAAGGAAAAGTACGATCCGCAAGTTGAGATACAAACCTACGAATAGCTTGAATCTTTCCTTGTAAGCTTTTGAGTTGAGAAACATTTCTAGGAGGTGGCATGTTGACAATAGCATCTATTTTCTTAGTGTCCACCTCAATCCCACGATGTGAAACTATGAACCCTAATAGTTTTCCACTATCCACACCAAAAACACATTTTCAGGGATTCAAGCGCATGTGATATTTATGAATTCTTTCAAAGATTTGACGAAGGATTTTAATATGATCTATGCGAAGAATGGATTTGGCCAAAATATCATCAACATAATCCTCTAAAATCTTATGCATATAATCATGAAAGATAAGGGTCATCGCTCGTTGATAAGTTGCACCGGCATTTTTAAGTCCAAAAGGCATCATTATCCAACAAAACGTACCCCAAGGAGTGGTGAAAGCAGTTTTGAATTGATCTTGAGGGTTAATGTAAATTTGATTGTATCCTGAAAAACCATCCATGAAGGATAACAAGGCATGTCCTGCCGTAGAATCAACTATCATGTCAATGTTTGGAAGAGGGAAATCATCTTTTAAAGAAGCCTTATTTAAATCTTGGAAATCAGTACACATTCTTATTTTATTATCTGGTTTAGCCACAACGACAATATTTGAAATCCACGGGGAATAATCAATAGGGCGGATAAATCCAGCCTCCAATAATTTTTCAATCTCAGCCTTAACAAGCAGAGCCACCTTAGGATTCATTTTTCAAATCTTTTGTTTCACGGGCTTAGCATCAGGAACTAAGACAATGTTATGAGTAACAATCTTAGGATCTATACCAGGCATGTCAAAGTATGTCCAAGCAAAGATCTCGGGGAATTCATGCAATAAATCTTCATATTGTTTTTGTTCCTCTTCATCCAAACATTTTCCAATTTTAATAACTTTTTCTTCATTGCAAGGATCCATCTTAACATTAGTGGTGTCACTTATGAGAAGATTACTTTGTTGAGGAGTATCCTTTAACTAAGGGAATTCTTTCACAATCTCATCATTATCAATCTCTTTTCCAAAATAGGCTTCAGTGTTCAAACAATAAGGGAGTCCCCTATTGTGATGATAACGAGGAAGAGTATCATATGCTCCTAAAAACTTAGCTAAAGCATCATCGGTAGGAAAAAAATCCAAAGCACAGGCACACGAAGGATCCTCATCAATATACTCGGGGTGTTGCATTGATAGAGATGTAGAAATAGCATTAACACTAATACATGGTCTCTTAGAAGCTTTAGTGCGCTTGCAGGGATTATAGCCAAGTCCAAAGGCATAATTGTGAAGATTATTCTCTAGAGGAACTTTTATCCCTTGTTCGTGAGCGCCACAACCATTTCCATGATACCCATGCTTAGCAAAAATGTGAAAACCACGACCATAATGATCAGCCATTTCAGAAAGAGAAGGCGGTTTTTCATAAGACAAAGAGTCAAACTCTTCAGAATTAGAGGTGTGAGGAGAAGAAGTTTGAGAAGCGGCCACAAAATTATTGCTCATAGGCTCAGGTAATGTTGATTGATTTTTAGCTTCTTCCTTCTTTTCAACTTTAAGCTCTCTAGAAGGAACCTTATATTCACCTACAAAGGTGGGATTAAAGTCAAGGGATCCCCAATCGTCGTCTGCGAGAACCTTCTCAGGATCAAAATCCTTCTTATGTGTAGTTTCAAGTCAAGAAGAGTCTTCTTCAGGAGCTCCAGACTCATCCAAAGAATTTTGATCATCAAAGAGCGAGGATTCATCGATAGGTATCTTGTTTAAAGAGTCATCACTAGACGAGGATGGCTTAGAAGAACCCCCTTTGGAAGTAGATGTTTGTAAACAAGCTTGGAAATTAGTATCACCTATCAAGGTATATGTCTTATTGTTGTAGATAAACTTAACTTGTCTATGCAATGTAGAGGGGATAGCTTGCATACTGTGAATCCAAGGTCTCCCTAATAACAAGTTGTATGTTAGATTTCCCGACATAACATGGATAGGAGTAGGTAAAGTAACAGGCCCCACTGTGATGGGTAAGGTGATAGTACCTAATGAAGTTTTAGCCACATTATCAAAGCCTCGAATAGGACGAGAGTCCAGCTCAATTAGGGATGTATCCACATTCATCTTATGCAAAAGATTAATGCTACACACATTAAGACCAAAACCATTATCTACTAGTGTTCGTCTTATAGCAGTGTCTTTCATGATAACCACAATCATCAAGGGATCATATTGATGTTGAATTTCACTAGTAGGCAACTCATCTTGGGTAAACACAATTTGAGCTTTAGGATTCATCACAGAGTTAACCAAAGATGCTATATTACTAGATGTATTCGGTGGAGGAACATTCAAATCTTTCAAGGCATCTTGTAACATTCCATGATGAGCGGAAGAAGTTTGAATCAAATCCCAAAGGGATATCTTAGCAGGGGTAACTTTAAGTTGTTCTATGAGATCATATTCCTTACTAAGAACTTGTGAAATACGGGGAGCTTGCGGAAGAATTGGTTGAGGATTCGGAAGAGAAACTGGAATAACAGGAGGAGGACTAGGCTGCCTATTATTTCTGGTATGATAAGTATGGGCAACCGCATGATAACTCTCTCTAGTTATTTACTTGGCATAACTATAAGGACTTATAGGTTTTCTTCCTTGCACAGTGATGATTGGTTTATTCGGAGTACGAAAGGAATCATGATCATACCCTCCTTGGACAGTAAGGAGAGGTGATTTAGGAACTTGAAAGGTGGGAGAACAATAAGCACCTTGGACTTCAAAGAGAGGCTTTTTATACTCATTCAAGTTTATCATGTTAACCAATTTAGAAGTCTTGTTCTTGTTTAAAGATTTTGATAAAGCCACAAAGTCATCAAGAGCATCATCCAACAAAGTATGATCATAGCTATCAAAAGGTTTATCTTTTGGTTTGAAAGGAGATATCTCTTCATAGAGGGGATTGTTGAAAACAACCATGTTACTAGATTTAGTGGAAGAGTTGATAGGAATGTACCCTTGAGAGGGATCATTCAACTTATCTTTCTCATCACAACGAAATGGCATAGTAACAAGGTTTATGAGTTTTTTGGTAAAATGAAGGTTTGGCATCTTTAGGGTTCAAAAACTCATCTAAAGCTTCATCTAATTCATCTTGGCTATACTCATAATAATCATCATAAGCATGAACATTTTGCAAATAAAAGTCTGACATTTTGAAATGAAAGTTGCATGAAATTTAAACACACAATGCAAAGAAACACACTCTTTTTTTTTCTTTTTTCTTTTTTCTTTTCTCTTTAATGAAAATGAAATGAAAAACACACTAAATCTAGATCTAGATCTAACAAATGCAATGCAAGAAGAAGCAATGATAGATTCACGTCGGGTTCACCAAAATGTGTGGGATAAAAAGCGAGACTAGGTTATCATGCCCTAATCCTACCTTTTGACACACATTACGGAATACGAAAGAGCCTAGAGGTATCACACAATTGGCTACTTCTTTTTGTGAAAGAGAGAGCCATGGGCTACCTATTAGGATTTCTATTCCTTTGTTGTAATTGAAAGGTAAGATTATGCAAGTTCAATTCCTAACCCTAAAATGCAAATATGAACTAATAACAAGATTGCAGAATTGAACTTAAACAATGGAAAGCTGCAAACACAAGGACAAGACAAGGATGCAGATGCATACCCGGAGTCAAAATTTGATTGAAAATGTTCGGGACGGGGGCGCGGGCACCACTGTCCTGATTCTGTCCTGGAAACTGCACCTGAAACTGTTGTTTTGCACTCTGGAAAACTGTCGGAAATGCTGTCTGTCACGAGGACCAGGGCGCCCAGCGCCTCTGTCCCAGGGACCAGGGCGCCCAGCGCCCCTGTCCTGGCAGGACCAGGGTGCCCCACGCCCCTATCCTGGTCTTCTGCTCTGCAATTTGGTGTGGGGTGCTGTCTCGACCTGCTTTTCCCGGATCTGTAACCTCCGGCATCGTCTGAGTCCCGAAACCTGCACTTGTATCTGAAAAAGGTGTTTGGGCGGCTATATAGGGTTTTGCCTTAGTCAAACCCCCGCTTCGGTGATTTCCACCTCCACGAATAGCCAAGTTGTATTGTAAAAGTAATGTGTGTGCAGACCTTGTGTGTGTGCAAGATCTAAAATGCAAGTAAGCAAACTAGAGCAACCTAGAAAGTAAACCCTAATTGCTTGTAAATGATAATGTAAATGCTCTAAATCAAGATGCAAAGTGATCTAAAGCATGAATAAATGATATATTGAAGCTTATGCAAAGACATGAAAACAACATGAAATCATACCCAACCCCCAAGGGAGAGGTACAAGCCAATCTTCAGTCGGTAATCTCCTATTGTTCTTCAATGTCTTCCAAGCCCTAAGTGGATGAATGGAATTGATAAATGTTTGATAGAGGGATGTTGAAAGTTGTTGAAGTCTTCAAAGATCTTCTCTTTCACTGCATATGAGGTTCCTGAAAACAAAATTCCCATCCTTTCAAATGAAGAAAGAGAGCTCTTATGTATGAACCCTAGGTTGTAATTTCATCTTTTGGCCGACCTAGAGATTGAATCTCCCACCAATTTCTTGGGGTTAAGCTTTATTTTATGATTGGATTGTGCTCCTAAAATTTCGAGAAAAATGTCCGGGACCGTGTGCACTCCGGGCGCCATGGTCTCGGTAACTTTTCACCAAATTTTCAGGGCCATCAGATATGATGATTTTAGAGAGAATCCCGAAGTTACAGGTGATTTCGAGATTGTTTGACCCCCGAAATCAAGCCCCCAAGTTCAAAATAGGACCTAATTAGGGTTTTTGATTAGATGATGTATTGGAGGAATAACATGAAAAGGGGCACACTTTAATGAAAGGGCCCGACTTTATGATGTGAAGGATGATGAAATAGGACCTTAGACCTAATTAATTTGATTAATTAAGTGCTAAAGGGGAAATGCAATGCAAAATGCAAACCGCGCCAAGGCGGGTGCTAAACTAGGTGTGAAATTGTACTGCCTTAGCAAGTGCGTACAATTTACGACGCTACACTATGAAATGCATTTCCTAAGTAAACTTAAGAAAGGTGTAATAATATCCAAGATGAAAAATGATATACACCAACAATATTGAAGACCAATATTGTTTAATACTAACATAGGTCCTTCGACAGTGTGCAATGACAATCAACAAGAATAATTGTATGTAGATGAAGTGTTATGAGTTTTCTCTTTGTTAGAGAAAGGAAGGTAAAACTTTGTGATCTCTCATGAAGGAGAGAGATGAGTACTTCTATAAGAATTGCACCTTGTGGGTCTATAAGACCTGATGTAATTGTGATGACAATTTTACATAGTGAGTTGCAAAGATTCTATTTGTGAATCCACTTAGCATCAAGGGGGAGTATGTTGGACAGTGATGCATGCGTGCAACTAGAAATGGAATTATTAATGCCAAGAAAGCAATTGTAGTTTCTAGAGATAGATTCTAAATTAGATTTTTAGTGGTTTTGGTAAATTTTCATAGATGGCAACTTCATGTTTTAGAAGTTTCTTTATTGGTGATGTAGTGAATTGTCGTGGTTTTAGAGGCGGCAACCTCTATAAATAATTGGCTTTTTGTATTGCTTATGCAAATCAAAATGTAACCTTTATTTAGAGACAAATCATGATGTAATAGATTTTGAATAAATAAAACATATCTGTGTTAAATTCAATTTGTTTGATTTTAAATCTACAGACACATGGTCAAGAGTCACTCAAAACCAATTTCAATTTATGCTCAAATAATATTTTTCTTGATGTAGGTTCAAATTGCTCATGGAGGACATGCTTCATCTATTGACATTTATGATAGTGGTAACTACTATTCCGGTAGTCATTCCTATATAGTACATATAGTCACTCTAGATACCTCGGTAAGTAACTGGTGTAGGATGAGATTTCATAGGATGTTATAATTAAATTTAAAAATTAATTTATTATTATTTTTAATTTTATATTATTGTATCTTATTTTCACCTCACAACTCTAATTCAGATTTCCATCATGTAATCGGTTAACTTTGTAAATATTTCAATCAATTTATCTCATTGAATCTTGTGTGTATTTAAGTCTTCTACTAATCTAATATAATCTAGTATAATATAATAAATAAACTAGCTTATATATATTTAATAATATATATAGAATAAGCCGAGAGGTATCCTTCTAGAGGTGTCTATTTTTAATTAATTTTTCAACATTAAACTGCAATAGGTGTTGTAGTCACATAAATCTGTCCACTTAATTAAATGAATACTTAGTATTTATTTGATTATTTAACCATCAATTAATAATTAATTAAATTAATATTTAATTAATTCATCTTAACCCTATTCTCCTATTAATTAAATAAATTATTCAATTTATTTGATTTAATTCACTTAACCAAATTCAGACCATTAATTAAATAAATAAATCATATTTGTTTAATTAAATCTTCTCTCACATTTAAATAAATTAATATTTATTTAAATCCCCCAAAATCCCACCTCTCACATTTAAATAAATTAATATTTATTTAAATCCCCCAAAATCCCACCTCTCACATTTAAATAAATAAATCATTTATTTAAAATCACCTTTATCCTCCACTCACTTGCATTTTCCTACAAATACAAGTTGCACAATTATTTTAAATAAATAATTTATTTAAATCACCTTTATCCTCCACCCACTTGTATTTTCCTACAAAAGCAAGTTGCACAACTATTTTAAATAAATTATTTATTTAAAATCCTATTTATCCTCACCCACTTGAAACCTTTAATGGTTTCCCTTAAAGTATTCAAACTTGATGGCTTTAAAGTCTTCAAACTTGATGGCTTCCTTCTATAATCTTCTTAAGACTTTAATGGTTTTCCTTAAAGTCTTCAAGCCTTTAATGGTTTCCCTCAAAGTCTTCAAACATTTTAATGCTTTATCTTCATTTTTCTCATTTAAATAAATTAATATTTATTTGAATATTTATCCAAATGCAAATTACACCATTTAATTGAAATAAATGATTTTATTTTAATTGAAAATACCAAAATTTCTCCCACTTGCATTTTCCTACAAAATCCACTTGTATGCCTAAACCCCTTCTAGATTCTTCTAAACCCTTCCTAATTAGCCTAATCCATCCCCTAAATATTGTCACATTCCTAAGCAAATTGGAGTCACTTCTCAAAGACTCCAAAGTCTTTGAAAAGCAATTAATGCTTTGTGTGTTCAACAAATTAACCCTAAAAGTCTTGGATAACCTTTGAAAGCTTCCAACCTTCAACCACTAAATGGCTCAAAGTCTTTGATAACCATTGAAGGCTTTCAACCTTCAACCACTTAATCCCCAAAGTCTCCAATAACCATTAATGGTTAATTCAACCCTCCCACATGGTTAAAACATTTGTTTTGACTCAACCTCTACCCAACCCAAAGGTCTCATCAGGCCATTAATGCTTTGACCATGATTATCTCTTAATCATTTGCACAAAGGTTTATCCTTGGATTAACTCTTAATCCAATGGGTAATCTTAATTTAGACTTGACCCTTACCTTCTAGATAACCATGAGGTCTTCTCAGGCCTTTAATGCCTCCAACCTCTTCTCTCAACCCAATCCTATGTTGACACTTGTCACCATTTTATTGGTGCCAATTGTGCACATGGATCCCCAACTTTCAAACTTGGCCCTTGATTAAACCATTCAATCTTAACCCTTCATTTCCCCATTTCTTCTATAAATAGAACCCTTCTCCTCAAGCAAAAAGAAGCATTTTAGACTATTGTTGTTATACTGGCATTAGCATAGAGCTTTTTCATAGCATCACTATCTACTCTTGCATAGTATTTGCTTATCATATTCAACCATCTTGAATCTCCATATGGCATCCATGGCTAGTGCTAAAAGCTGAGAGCTATACTCATTTGGGACTTGGAGAGGAGAGAAACAAGGGAGAAGCATCAAAAGGCATCATGGAAGCATCTTAGGGAGGCTCTTCTCCTTTCTTTTATTTTGTTAAACTTCTTTCATGCTTTTTGAAATCTCTCTTGATATGTTTGGAATGGTTTTTAGTTCTTTGTTTTGTTTTTATGGTTGAAACTAACTTATTAACATTGAACTTTGTTGTTGCCTTGTCCCCATTTCCATGACATCAGGTGCATAGGTGCCTTGAGAAGGATACCTCTTGGCTTATTCTATATATATTATTAAATATATATAAGCTAGTAGCAATCGCATCGTGAATTGGAAGACATAATTCAATAAGGATTAGGGTTAGGATTTGATTTGGTTTAAAATATAGTAGGCCTAATTATATAAGGAATAGGGTTCATTTTGGTTTGTTATTAGGGTTAGGGTCAGGGTTAGGTTTAGGATTATAGTTAGGGTTTACATTATTGTCAGAGTTATATTAATAGTTAGCGTTTCGATCTACATCATGGTTAGTGTTGCGGTTAGTGTTAAGATTGTGATTAGGCTTAGGGTTTAGGGCTATGGTTAGGACTATGTGTAGGGTTATGGTTTATATCATAGGGCTAATATGATTAGGGTTAAGGGTTAGGGTCAGGATTATAGTTAGGGTTTACATCATTGTTAGGGCTAGGTTAATGGTGAGGGTTTGGATTTACTTCATGATTAAGGTTAGGGTTAGGGTTAATGTTATGGTTAGGCTTACAATGTAGCATTATGGTTAGGGTTAGGGTTAAGGGTTAGGTTTAGGATAATAGTTAGGGTTTACATCATTGTTAGAGTTAGGTTAATGGTTAGGGTTTGGATTTACATCATGGTTAGTGTTATAGTTAGTGTTAAGATTGTGATTAGGCTTAGGATTTAGGGTTGTGGTTAGGATTATGTGTAGGGTTATGGTTTATATCATAGTGCTATGATTAGGGTTAAGGATTAGGGCTAGTATTAAAGTTAGGGTGTACATCATTGTTAAGATTAGGTTTATGGTTAGGGTTTGGATTTACTTCATGATTAGGATTAGGGTTAGGGTGATGATTGTGGTTAGGCTTAGGATTTAGCATTATGGCTAGGATTATGTGTAAGGTTAGGCTTAGGATTTAGTTACAGTTTACATCATTGTTTGGGTTAGGATAATGGTTAGGGTTTGGATTTACATCATGGTGAGGTTTAAGGTTCTGGTTAGGCTTAATTTTTGGGTATATGGTTAGGATTATGTCTACAATTAGAGTTTATATTATAGGGTTAGGGTTAGGGTTAGGGTTAAGGGTTAGGGTTAGGGTTAAGGATTTATTTCTTGATTTGCATTGGTTGCAGCTAACAAGTTTATTCACTTGTTAAAATAGCAGTCTTGCCTATAATTCTAAATAAGAATTAATAAGTTGGAATTGTTGAAAATAAAAGTGACCCTACTGATTTTTTTTTAAAATGTAATAATTCTAATTGACTTCAAATAAATCTTCAAATCCAAATAATAATAATTCTGAACTATTTTGAAATAGATTAATATATCTGTATAATTTACTCTTTCCTCCAACTTTCATGTGCACACCCTTTACATTACAAGAATATATATAAATTTATACATAATTAACTTTTGAAATAAAATTACTTTAAAACCAACTGTAAATTAAATAAATCCAACGTATACTTTATTCGCAAATACATCTTATGCATGTTTTATCTATAACTTCCCTGGATCCTAAAATACACTTTATTCATTCATGCTTTATCTTTGTTTCATTTAAACACATATGATCTCTATGCCAGTCTCTCTTTTTAATCCCACCTTCCCTTTTCATTCATCAACATTACAATATGTATTTCCCATGATTTATGGGAACTCAACTGCATAGTTTCCATCCATCCATCAATCTTTATGTATTCATATCTCGCACTCCAAGAAAAGTACTGTTCAATTTGAATCAACGGCCATCTAATTTAACATATTAAGAAAAGTACTGTTCAATTTGAATCTACGGTCATATAATTTAATATACTAGGAAGAACTCCAATTTATGATAATTTTAATATACACTTGTTCTAATTCTCTTGATGAATTCTTCTTCCTGCAGGTGTGCTTCTGGAATTGTAATAACAACCCACTCATAACAAATACTGAAGTAATATGACTGATCTTAAGAACAGGTGATCATTAATCCATAACAATCAATCTGCATCTTAAACAATGTTTATTTATAATAATATGCCACCCTATGTATAAACAGTTCAGAACATATACCTACTAACATTTGTATTCCAAACTTTGCATCACTGTGAGATGCTTCAACGTTACTATACATTACAAACCAAATAATTTTTTCAATACAAAAACACAAACATTTGTAGCATCAATGATTACATTCCACTTTATTCATGATATTTGACGTTCACTTAGATATGCTATGGAAGAGTGAGGTCATAGAAGGCATAACCTCAGGAGCCCTTTTGCGCACAAATTTTCTCATTCCATTTTCTGCATATCTCTTTCCCTCTTCCCAATTCTTTGGAACTTCAGTGTGACGATTTTCTTTTGAAATTCTGCCCACATAAAATCCTGTTAAACCTTGATGACAAAATTGAAAGCCTTATCAAAAAAAAAAATCTCAAACATTTTTTATTTGTTAAAATTAATTTATTTAACATGAAAATAGATTAATGATGTCAGGTTTTCATAATCTATAATTGAATATTACAATTGTTTCTGGATTATATCATGTAGAAGTTTTTTCATCAATTTTATGGAGACTGGTTATCAGAATAATAATAAAGAGTTCAAAGAAATCAGAAATGAAAAAACCTCCTAGACAGTGTAAGTGTAATTCAGAAGCAATTGTAATTTAAAAATAGATTATACCTAACATATTACAATGAAAAAAAAATTATTAACAATTTAACATAAACATTTTGACAAATAATAAACTAATTTGTATATAAATATCTACATAATGAATATTATATCTAACTAGTACTTTACATCTTTGAATAGTAGTTAGTTGATAAATTTCTTTCTTTGCATTTTACTTAAGTCTTTATACTCTTCAATAGTTCGAATAGTCAAACAATTTTGTTTCAATCATATAACTCATATAAATATAAGGTAGTCTTGTTTTCTCCAGGTAACTAAATAAAAAACAATCAAACAAAATAATAATTTTACATTTTATCCCCATCAAAAGCACATACCTGACATCAGGATTTGTTACCAAATTCCGAAGCAATTGGAATACACACATAGTAACAGCTACACTTGTGGCTGCTACAAGTGGATATACCTACATACATACCCATAAAAGCTTAAAACATATATTAAAGTAAAAATTTAGGCAACACAAATCATTGGAGAAATTATTAACGTTAAAGAGAAAGGTGACAGACCTCTGGTTTCATCCAGCGCCCCATGATTGACTTTAATGAAATAAACACCACAGATGATATTTGGGTTGTTCAGATAAAATGAAATTAATGTGGAATTGGCTCTCCCTCCTCCAATTTATTAATGATTATGGGAATTTGAAACGATGGGCTAAACCAGAATAGCCGTTGGATTCTGTGGGTCCAGATGTGTAGGATAGTTTTAATTATTGAGTACAAAAAAAAGAATGTCAACTGGGTGATCTTCTTTGACTTAGCTTGTTATCGTTGGTAGATAGGCTGTTTTAGTTTTCCTGGTGCGCAAACCGTGGGCATAATCAAAATTTCTGCCTATTCATTCTACTCAAATTTGATCTTGACTACCCTTTATTTCTTGGCCACATGTCATTTGAATTTTCATCGATCATCTAGAAAACAAATCTGTGGAGAAATATAAAAACCAAAGCTTTGAAATCCTGTTTAGATAAAGATAACTTATCTTTCCAATTAGTGATAGAATATAGTAAACATGAAAGGCACGCTTTGTTAGCAAGCAAAAGATGCAAGGGATATTCGATCTTGATAAGCTTTTCCCAGCAATGCTTGGTAGAGATAAATACAGAAATATTAATAAAAAATAAAGTGCGTAATTTTGCAAGGTTTTGTAAGCCGATGTCATAATGTGATATGAAAAAGAATTTTATTTTTTTCACTCGATATGTTTGAAGTAAATAATTAAATAATAATAATAATAATAAATTTTAAGATTCTAATAATAATTTATTTTTTATTACTTATGAAATTAAATTTGATGACAGGATTGATAAAGAATGAGGTTTGTCCCACTCTTATTATTAATTCTAAAGTTACAGTTGATGATGGACTTATTTGAAAGAGCAGGCTTTGACTTATGAGTTTGTGGATCTTAAAAAAAATCTTATCGGGATTCATTAGACTAACACATTTTTCCTTAGATATTTTAAATTCTTTGTGGGGAAATGTTAACTACTTATATACTCTAGAAAGATAGGCAATGTCAATGTATAGATGCCAAGGGTTTTGTAGGAAGGTTAGCTTGTCTATGGGACTCTTGTTCAATTACATTTTCAAATTGGTCAATGAGAAAATTTTCTATGTTTTTGATGGGTATCTATTTTGATTCAATCAATCCTATTTTCTTATCTAATGTTAATTCTCCTATAATATTTTTATAGTAAGATATTTTGTGTTGCATATTTAGTTTGTTTGTTCCTTATTTTCCTAAAATTCCCTTAGATCTTGGCTACAGACTTCAATTAAATCTTTAATCTTCAAAAGAATCTTAGGGGTTTGAGTTAGATAGACTCTTCTTCAGCCTTGTTCAAGAACAATATGATTGTTCATAATTTGGTTTATACTAAAGTAGATAGTGGTTTCAAATATATCTATCACCTCTTTTCAAGTAATTTATCATTCTTCATCTAGTAGATTAATAGGGAATTGGTTATCATTCTTCATCTAGTAGATTAATAGGGAATTGGTTCTTCATTTTTTTAACTTAAGGAAAATAGTCCAGCTATGGTAGATGAGGATAGGGTAATCTTAGGTTATTTTCCTTCTTTGGTTGCTAAGGAAATAAATAGTATTCTTATGGACCCTTTTACTCTTGAGGAATTGAAAAATGTTGTTTATCAAATGAAGAAAGGATGATAAATGTCTCTTGGTCTTGATGGCTTTTGTATATCTTAAAGGATGGTCTTATATATGTTATATTGGAATCTTAAACTAATAAGCAAATTCTTTAAGCAATTAATTCAAATTTTTTTTATTACCCTCCCTAATAAAAAGTAGGGGCCAATTATTTTTATCTATTTTTTCCTATTTTTCTTTGTAATGTCTCTTAAAATATCATTACTAATTTTATTTCTTATCATCTAAAATAGATTTTGGACTATGTGATATCACTTAAGTAGGGGATCTTTTTAAATGGATTACTTAAGAATATGTTCATTTTATAGGTTGTTCTAGGTATCAAGCCAGGCATGTCCAAGGCTTGTGATAAGATTATATAGTCTCTTGATTTTGGTTGGTTTTCTTGATTATTCATTATTTATTTTTTAATATTATCTTGTTATCAAAATATATGAAAATAAATTTAGAAAAAATGAGATGAATCAATGTAGAGCTCTAACACCTAATTCAATATATACTTACACGTCAATAAATTTTCAGTATCTATGTTCACATAAATAGTAAAAAATTAAAAAAATTAGTGAATAATAATCATTTCACATGTAAGACATCATCAACCTACCATTATCACCATTTTAAAGTTAATTATTAAGTCTTATAATGTCATCTTATAATTTTAAATGAGAAACTAAATTATCCATAAAGTCAACATACCTAATGAATATTCATTAAGTCGTAATCTATCAATACGTACAAAAATATTATATGAAATATTAGTATCGATAGATTCAAAATGAAATGTTTGTCATGTATGAGAGGAGATATGTTGTCCGAAAAAATATGACTTTATAGATGTAAGATCATCACGAGTTTAGACTGCCAAATTTTTTCATCCTTTTATAAAGAAATCTAGTAAACATAGGTTCAAATTTTACTTACAAATAAATATAATTAATATATTTAATAAATTTTAGAATGATATAAACTCTATATGTAATTTATGATTTATTTTTAAAGATTAATAAATTAATTTAGTATAATTTATTTAGTTATAATTATTTGATTGTTGAAAAAAAGAATATTTCTTGAAGTAGTGTGAAATTAAAATTTTAGTTGTTAAAGCTTATTTACCTTAAAAATATACTACACTTGACCAATATTGGCTCTTCTAATGCATTGAATTTAATAATAATAATAAATTTAATATTTTCTAAATAGAATCAATTTCAACTATTGATGCAATTGGTGTGAAGATTAAAAAAATATAATAATTATTATAATATTGTTAAAATCTAAAAAAGGCACATTTGAAATGTTTCAAAAAAATGTTAAATGCTTGAAGAAAGTGTTGGGAACATTAATTTTCTTTGATACATTTGGAAAAAAAAATTGCACCAAAATGTCCAACATGTATCTAGAAAAGCTATTGATCAAATATATCTAGAATGTATATTAGGAAAAAATATAGTTGAAATATTTAAATTAAATGTGCTAAAATTTTCTCATAAATTGTGACAACTTTTGTTTTCACCCAATGAGATGCAACAATAGTAGGAGTAAGTGAAGGATAAAACTATATCATTATGTCCATAAAAAAGATAGATCATCACATAACCCATATTATCATTATTAGGAGCATGAATGAATGGAATAGGTTTATATAATAACCATTGATGGGTACTAATCAACTTCACAAAAGAAGGAAAATATTAGATGGAGTAGTAAAATTTATAGAAATCACATGTCCTCTATAATAGCAAGGACATAGGGATTGTGTGCAATAAATAAAATAATTTATAAAAAAATAAAATATGTTCAATAAGATTAGCTATTTATGATTAATGTGTATTAATATTTCTTTTAAAATTACAAGTAATTAAATGTGAAAATAAAAAACAAAAATAATGAAACTTATTTAGCTATATAACAAATCAATGCAATGTTTGATATTGTTTTGAATCTAATCTACTTTAAGATCTAGAATATTGAATGGTACATTTGTAATCACCGTAAAATAAAATTATTATATTGACAATATGTAAGGATATTTATTTAGGTATGAATTCATGAAATCTCACAAACTCTATCTAGGGGTTACATAGTAGAAAATCTAGTTTTTAATATTATTTTTTATTTTTTTATTTATTTGAATAAACATACTAGAAACTTAAATGACAGATCAAGAGTCACAATTGAGGCATCAATTTTTTTTCGGATGTGTGATGATATGAGTGAGGATGAGTATTTTGTGTAAAGAAATGTGTATAATGGTTAAATGGATAGCATAGGAGGAAGATTTATTATGTATGAAGAACATTTTTTCAAAATAGACATTAAACCAAATGAAAAATACTTTATCATAGAATCACACTAAGAACCAACAATGAAAATCTAAGAATCACAAGTTAAAATTTAGCATGTCTATTCAAAGATTAGAACTTGAACATCCACAATAAAACCCAATACTTTTTTAATCAATTAAACATAACCCTTTGACAAATTTAGTTAAAAAATAGATTTTGTTATAAAACAAATCTCACCAATAAATTTGTAAAAAAAATCACATATAAACAATTTATTTAGAAAATCCCTTTCTTTCATTGTTAACTGTTCTATAAGGATTTAGGCTTTATCAAAATCAAAATCAATTTGAGTTGAAGGCCTTATGTACAAGACGGCTTTTCATAAGTGCAAAACCATTTTCACTCTTTTCGCTTAAAATCCAATTCACAAATAAAAAATCCTCATTAATGAGGTACATCACATACACTGTAAAATTATTTAAGCATCGTTTCTTGTAAAAAAAATCATATAAAAAAATCATAAGATATTATCCAGTAACATTTGACGTTCACTTAGAAGTGTTATTGAAGAATGAGTTGATAGTAGGCATAATCTCAGGGGCCCTTTCGCGCACATACTTTCTCACACCATGTTCTGCATATCTCTTCCCTTCTTCCCAATTCTCTGGAACATCAACGCGACGATTCTCTTTTGAAATCCTACACACACACCACACAGAATTCTGTCAAAATTCCTCATACCCAAATTGAAACCCCCACAAAAACTCTTTACAGTTTGTTATAACCATCCTACAGATAATTCAATCTCATAAAAGAATCCAAAACATATCTATAATAAAAATAAGCCGCAGCTATTCTGAATCCAAAACAAACCTACAAACTCATCCGAAAATAGACGCATCCAAATCAGCCAATGTTTCACACAAGATAATAAAACAAGTGGAAGACAATATAAAATTCTCCATAAAAAAGAACCCTTCAATCTTACAAAAGCCTTACTTGACATCAGGATTTGTTATCAAGTTCCGAACCAATTGAAATACACACATACTGACAGCGACGCCTGTGGCTGCAAACAGTGGATAAACCTGCATACATACCCATTAAGCTTAAAACATGCTACAACTGAATTTAAACAACATATATCACTGAAAATATTACTGAAATTTTCAAGGCAATTGACAAACCTCTGGTTTTATCCAGCGCCCCATTGCATTAATGAAACACAACACAGATGGAAATAGATTGATGAGATAAAAATGTACGTGGAAAGAATTTTCCGTTGCTACAATATATTTAGGGTTGTGGGAAGATTTGAAACGATGGGCTAAACCAGAAAAAGCCGTTTCATTCAGTGGGCTCTAGACGGTTGTCATCTTCCAGCTGTTAAGAATAGTTTTAATTATGAACTAAAAATAAAATAAGATTGTTAACTGCGCGATTTATTTTGTTTGACTTGGCTTGTGATGGTTTGTTACATTTAAAAAGGCTGTTTTTATCCGTGGGCATAATGAGGGAGCTATTAAAATTTGAGGCTCTTCTTTTCAATGATGGTGGCTGCCCTTTAAATCTTGGCCTCATGATGTTTTTGAATTTTTATTGATCATGTGAAAAATAATTTCTTAACGGAATATAAAAATCAATGATCTAGAACACTCTTTAGATAAATATGATTTATTTATTCTTACCTTTACTTCATACAAGAGAGTGGTATAAATTCTTTAATTGACCGGGTTTTTTGGGCTTAATTATGAAGACGTTGGACAAGGCAAAATTGTTTAGAAGAAGCATTTAAATAGAACAGTATATATATATTTTTAAATGTAAAGTTTGTTAATTTTGAAGTAAATATAATAGTTTTATAATAAAATAAAGTAGAAATATTAATTTTTTAATTATTTTGAAAGGTCTAATTAATGGGTAAAAACATTTCGGTGGAAAAAAAATAATTTAAAAATGATGTTCTTGTTTGAAAATAAAAATGTCAAATCTAAGTAAATAAAATAGTTTAATATATACGTATGTCATAAATAAAATGGTTCTATAATAAATTAAAGAGATCAAAAAATTTAAACAAAAAAGTATTAAAAAAAATTTATTTATTTTTGTCTATTTTTATTCTATATATGTGCCCATGGCTAATGAAATTTCATATTCATCTATTACAATTAGATAGTAAACTACCTATATTATAAATAATTACTATCCAAAATGGTTATGATCTTTGTACTACTAATGTAGGTTATATGTTATATATTATATATTATTTGGTCCTAAAGTTTAGTTTAGGGTTGAAGGAGGGGAATTCTTCCTAGCACCATGGTATTAATCATTGCGTAAGTGAGAGTTGTGTGCTAAAGGGTGGATTTGGTCAAGCCCCTCCAAGATTGTAATATATTTGGGGATCCCCTTTGCTACATCCCCCCTCTCCAAAAGACATGTGGGATTGGATCTAAACTAAGATGGAGAAGAAACATGTTAAATGGTAGAACCATCTTCTCTCCCTACCTTGGAGGATTCAAGTTGTATGGAAGGTCTTCTCCTCACATGCTATATACTATTCATCCACCTAGTTATTTGTCAATTATCAAGTCAATAAACTAGAAAAGATTCTAAGGGATTTTCTATGGTCAAATGGCAAAGGTGGTAAGAAGAGACATTGTGTCTCTTGGGAATTGTGTTGTAACCCTAAAAGGTTTGGAGGACTTGGTCTTAGGGATCTTAAAAGCCATGGTGTTGCCCTTGCATCAAAATGGATCTGTAAAACCATCAAGGGAGATGAACCTTGGAAGGTGTTAATAAGGAATAATTTAACTCTGTCTAAACCGAAAAAAGGGAAATCGTGGCCTCAAGTGAACTTTCTTGATATATTAATGGGGAATTTTGAGGTTGATATTTTTGGCTTGGTGATCTTCTCCTCTTTGTGGAAGGCAGGGACTTGAGTCAAAAACTTGGTAGGCTCCAGGGAGGTAGTTGGAGATCCTCCTTCCTAGTCTATCCTTGACAGATCAATTTGGTGTATGGTGCCCAGCTCAATGATAAACCCCTAGATCTTACTCAAAGCTTCTCTGCAAAGGCTTGAAATTCTCTTGGCATCTCCAACATTAGGGATCTATTTATTGAGAAAAGGTTTGCTTCATGGGATGAACTAGCAAGGAAATGTGTGATTACTCCCACTCATAAGAAAACATATAATCACATAGCTAAGGAACTGGACCCATACTTTATAGGAAAGATGTATTGTTATAAGAGATACTTAGATCACATGCCTCCAAAAAGCATTGTTCCTCATATCCAAAAATAGTAGCCTTCTAAAATGTCTCCAAAAACCAATCAATGAAGCCCCAATGGCTCTAATACCATGTGATATTTTGCCAAGATCAAGGGCACAATGAAAAGTATAAAAGAGAGACAAAATAATGACAAGATAAAACTGTATTCTCATCAATATGCAAATGATCAACTAGATTAACCAATACAATGAATATAGGTCTGCTTATATAGGCAAGGCCATATGGATATACGGGCACACAATCATGACATGTGGCTCAATGAGAAACAAGGGTAGGTAAGAAATACTAGGGGTACGTAGGAGAAATAATATAATATTCCACAAGAGGTGGATGATCCACCAAATGTGGAGTGTAACAGCAAAAGAAGACTACAAAAGGTGGAATTTCTTCTACAAGCTATATCCCTATGTGCACACTTCCCTAAGTGTCTCAAATCCAAACTACGAAGAGATGCATTATCCTAAGTTAACTTAAGTAAAGTGTAATAATATCCATTATGAATATTTATTTACACCAACACCCCCCATAAGTACAACTTAGGGGAATGAAGACTCAAGTCAACAATGCAAGATGGGTCCTGGCTACGAGGCCATGATAGGTACCCATGTACAATATGAAAATACAAAAAAAACTATGCAATGAAATCTCTCACAAATGGATAAAGGGATAAAACCAGTGGGAAAAAAATCCCCCCCAAAAGAGAGATGAATGTACAAAAGACTCTCAAAGAAGAAGGACAAAACCTCAAAGAGGAAAAAGTCCCACCCATAAGAGAGGAAGGAGAAGTCAGCTGACCCCCCACCTAATGAGACATCTTGCACCCCGAAGAGAGCTTGCAACTACTGGAACTTACTCTCGGTGAAAGGTTTGGTGATTATGTCTGCAATCTGCTCTATTGTAGGACAATACTGCAAATCAATGATCTGCTCTTGAATCAGCTCTCGGATATAGTGCATATGGATCTCAATGTGTTTGGTCCGCTGGTGCTAGACCGGGTTCTTCGAGATTGCAATAGCACTCTGATTGTCACAATGTAGAACTGTCGGCCATGGAGTGGTGAACCCAAACTCTTTGAGAATCTGCTGAAGCCAAATGGTCTCAGTCGTTGCGTTAACAACTCCTCGATACTCAACCTTAGTCGAAGAGAGAGCAATAGGATGCTTCTTCTTTCTCTACCAACAAATGGGGCCTAAACCAAGGTGAAAACTGTAACCTGAAGAAAACTTATGATCATCAAGATCACCAGCCCAATCAGAGTCTGTGTAACCAACCAAGCGAAGTCATGTGCCTGGTGCATAGTGAATCCCATAGTGATGTGTACCCTGGATGTAATGAAGGATGTGTTTGGCGGCTTTCCAATGAAGCTCATGTGCTTATTGCATGAAGTGGGAAACCATGCCAATTGCAAATGAAATATTAGGGCATGTATGAGTCAAGTAGATAAGACTTCCCACAAGCTGACGATACAATGTGGCATCAATTGGTGGAGAAGAACACTGAGCCTCAAGCTTGACTCCTGAAAGAAAGGGAGTCGGGGCAAGCTTACAATCAGCCATATGAAAGTGTGCAAGAAGATCAAGAGCATACTTGGGCTGTGATGGTGTAATCCCGGAAGGTGACTGGGAAATCTCTATCCTGAGAAAGTAGTGCAAAAGACCCAAGTCAGTCATAGCAAATCTGTCATGCAAAGATATTTGACCCTGCTAATGATGGATGTGGTGCTCCCTGTAATGATCAAATCGTTAACATAGAGCACAAGTATCAAGTGGGGGTCATCCTATCGCAAAATGTAGATATTCAGATCAGAATGACACGTGGTGAACCCTGCTGAGACAAGAAAGGAATTCATCTTGGCATCATAGAGAGATTTGCTTGAGGGTCTGCTTGAGGTCATAGAGAGATTTCCTTAGTCTGCAAACCAAGGAAGTATCCTAGATGAAACCCTGTGGCTGTTCCATATAAATCTCCTCATCAAGATCCCCATGAAGAAAAGCACTCTTCACATCCATATGATGTACAACCCAACCATGAGTTGTAGCAATAGCAAGTGTCAAGTGAATGGAGTTCATCTTGGCTACGGGCGCAAAGGTCTCAGTATAGTCAACACCTGGAACTTGAGAGAAACTTTTCGCAACAAGTAGAGCCTTATACTTATCTACACTACCATCTATTACAAACATGGTCTGATAGATCCACTTACATCGAACCATCTTTCTTCCCTTAGGGAGATGGACTAAATCCCATGTGTTGTTCCTCATCAAGGAACTATACTCTTCCTCCATAGCTTGGTCCCACTCAGGAACGCCTGATGCTTCCTGAAATGTCTATGGATCAGAAGCGGTAGCAATGAATTAATGTGGAAGATCTTGATGCTATGATCGATTCCTCTGTGTATCTGAAGGATCCACAAGAAGAGAACCCGCTGACTCAAGTGTCTGTCTATCCCAACGAGGTCTAGGTGGAGGTGGAGAATGAGGCTCCTCAATTGCAAGTGGACCCTACAAAGGTGTAACCCTACGAGTCATAGTTGAAGGAGTCTCATCATCTGAATCACTAGCATCACTATCCACAATGGAGGAAGGTGGAGGAGGTAGAGAGGCTAAGCTAGGAGAGCTCTCCTCAAAATGAACACTCCTCTCAATAAACACCTAATGTGTCTCAGGATCCATCAATCTCTATGCCTTAACACCCTCAAGACATCCAACAAAAATGCAAGGCCGACTCTGAGGTTCCAATGCCTTGCGTTTCTACAGAGGTATGTGAGCCCATGCTGGACACCCAAAGACTCTGAAATGTTTCACAGTCCGTTTCCTACCATCCCAAGCCTCAAAAGAAGTAATACCTTGCAAAGCTTTGTGAGGAACCCAATTCTGGATGTGTGTGGCACAACTGATAGACTCTGCCCAAAAGGTGGGATCAAGAGAACGTGCATGTATCATTCAACTAGCCATTTCTTTGAGAGTTCTATTCTTGTGTTCTGCTATTGCTATTTTGGTATGGTTTTGTCATTGATATCAACACCTACTAAACACTTATCAACTCTGGCACTTTGGAGAATCAACAACATTCACCGGTAAGCAAGTGACTTATGCACAGTCACTGGTATATGGTACACCGGCAAGATATAATGACCACCGACACATGGAAGGACATGGAAAACACTTGGTTATGTCGAAGACATCGTGTGGACACCTTGTCTTGGAGTTTTGTTTATTGGTATATTCGTATTTGCATATTTGTTGTTACCGGCAAATAGGTCCAGGTTATACACCGGGAGGTTTATCTTTTCCAGATCAGCATGGCACGCTATGGAGATGACTTATTATTGTTTTAAATGCATTAATTTGACATGTTGAATCAGTTATTGCATTGGGCATTAATTTATTTGTAAAATGATTTTATTGTAATATCTTGTAGAGCTGACCTACTAAAATTGGTCTTAGTTTATGATATAAATATAAGATCTTATTTGTAAGATCAGTAAGGGAATGCAAAGAAGATTTGTGTGAAGGTATATGTGAGAATAAGCAGAGCTATACACACAAACATCATTTGAAGGTGAAGGAAGGTTTTGTGAAAGCATATCAAAACTACACCTGTACTGAATCCAGCATATGAAGATGTTATTTTGAGCAGTACATCCTTATTGGATTTAACCATCCAATTGTAGTCAGTGTGACTCCCATTTTGTGTTTGATCAGCGAGCTCTAGGCACTTGGCCATTCTGCATGTGCAGACCCCATTTGTATACATTTACTATCCGCAATAGTATCATCTAATTATGGGCAAGGTTTCCCACCGTGGTTTTTCCCCTTACAGGGTTTCCACGTACAAATATTGGTGTTATGTGTTGTGGGCGATTTTGTCTTTTTGTTTCATGCATTAATATTTACTGGTATTGCAAATTATTTGATAAAACTGTCCATCTGTATAAAAGACTGTTTCACCGATATTACGTAGAAAGTTGATTAAGTTGTTTTTGGTTTAAATTTATTTGACAACTAATTCACCCCCCCTCTCAGTTGTCTCTGGGACCTAACAATTGGTATCAGAGCCTAGTCCTCTTTTCCAAAAGTTTAACAGCTTGAGGACATCCAATGTCTACTAACTATTTCAGAAAGGACAGTCCTAAACTTGATGGTACCAACTATGGCATATGGAAGATCACAATGGAGACACATCTAAATTGCATTGGAAAGGACATCTGGGAAGTTACAAAGAATGGATATACTGCTCCCACTCCAAGTCAGCCTAATCCACCTAACTTGACTAAAGATGAGGAAAATGATTGCAAAGCAAGAGAAGCACTTTTGAGCGCATTAACAGATCAACAAATAATGGGATTATCAAACAGATCAACTGCTAAAGCTATTTGGGATCATCTGGAAACACTAAATGAAGGAGATTCTATAGTCAAAATTGCAAAACTTGAAAGCTTCTAGGGCAAGTATGAAAATCTGAAAATGGAAGAAGATGAAAGGATTTCTGCTTTTATGGAAAGAGTTAATGAAATTGTTTTGGGTATTAAATGTTGTGGAGGAACCTTAAGTGAGGATGAAATTGTTTCAAAAGTTTTAAGAGGATTGCCACCGGCATACAAAATGAAGGTTACTTCTATAAATGAGTTAAGAACAATGCCTAATACATCAGTAACTAGAGATACATTGATTGGAAGACTTTTAGCCTTTGAAATTGAGGAATTTGGTCTTGTTGCTACTATAAAGACAGATTTAGCCTTTAAAGCATCAACATCATCTGCATCATCATTTGAAAAATTTGATTGGAAAGCTTTTTATGCAAGAGAACTTGAAGAAAGTAGGAAAGAAAATGAAGAACTTGAAGAACTTGAAGCACTATTTGCAAGGAAAATGCCTAAAGGCCCAGTTGGAAGTAAGTATGAAGGTAAAGCACCCTTTAAATGTTTTAACTGTAATAAGATTGGTCATATGGCCTCAAGATGCTCTGATAGACATGCTAGACTAAGAGAAGAAGCTAGAAAAACATACAAGCATAACCTTGAATATCAGAGATACAGATTTAAGAAGAATAAAGACAAATCTTGTTATCTTGCTGATGAAGGAGTGACTGATGATTCTGATGAGGATCCGACAAACAATGGATGGGTTTTTGTTGCTATAATAGAAGATCAACCGACACCTAAGGTCCAGCCGGTAGAGCAAGCCTTGGCAGCTAAAATTGAAGTAAAGGATGAGTGGATCATTGATTCGGGATGCTCACATCATATGATAGGAGATAAAGGTAAATTCTTGAACTTTCAAGAATACAATGGATGCTTAGTGAGATTTGGAGATGACAAAGCTTGTTTGATCAAAGGTAAGGGTACAATATCTCTTGATGGTAAGCATAATACTAACAATGTTTACTATGTTGAAGGTTTAAAGCATAATCTTTTGAGTGTTGGTCAAATAGTTGAGAAAGGATTTCAGTTACAATTCAAAAATGGAAAATGCAAAATCATGAATAGAACTGGTTTGGAAATTGCAACCGGTAATCAGACTAGAGGTAATATATTTCATTTGAATAATAGTGAAAAGACATGCTTGATTGCACATATTGATGAAAGTTGGCTATGGCATAAGAGACTCTATCATGTAAACTTTGATTGCATGGTGAAAATCAGTACTACTAAGGTAGCTAGAGATTTACCTAAAATTGTCAAACCTCACAATACAGTATGTAAGGAATGTCAATTTGGAAAACAAGTTAGAGCTAGTTTCGAAAGTATTCTAGAAAAATACAATAATGCTCTTGATTTAATTCATACTAATTTATGTGGTCTGGCTAGAACTAAAAGCTTACAAGGTGATAGATATTTCATGCTAATCATTGATGACTATTTTAGAATGTGTTGGGTTACTTTTCTCAGAGAAAAATTAGAAGCACTTGGAAAGTTCAAAATGTTCAAAGCAATGGTAGAAAATGAAACCGGTAAGAAAATCAAATGTCTAAGATCAGATCAAAGAGGAGAATTTACATCTAAGGAATTTAATGCATTCTGTGAAGTAAATGGAATCAGAAGATAGCTATCATCACCTCGGACACCACAGCAGAATGGAGTTGTTGAAAGGAAAAACAGAACTATCTTGGATGCAGCTAGAAGTATGTTATCAGAAGCAAATCTACCACATGTATATTGGAGAGAAGCAGTAAGTACAACGGTCTATACATTCAACAAAGTTCACATCAAAGGTGAAACCGGTAAGACCCCTCACAAACTATGGTTTGGTATTACTCCTACTCTTAAATATTTCAGAATTTTTGGAAGTAAATGCTATATTAGAAGAGATGAGTACATTGGAAAATTTTATCCTAGAAGTGATGGAGGAATATTTCTTGGTTATTCATATAAGAGTAAAGCATATAGATGTTTTAACAAAAGATTGCAGAAAATTGTTGAAAGTACAAATGTGAAGATTGATGAACAATTCAGAGGAACTTCGAGGTATATAGATTCTGAACTGGCAATAGAAATTCTAACAAATGAAACTACACTGAATCCACCGGTACATAATGAAGATCCAGTTACACTAGTATCATTTGAAAATTCCACAGTAACTGAGGAACAACATCAAACAAAGACACCTCGGTATGTAAGACTGAGTCATTCTGAAGATCAGATAATTGGAAATAAGTATAAAGGAGTTATGACAAGAGGAATATTGGAAAATGAAGAGGTATGTCTTATTTCTCAAATTGAACCATCATCAGTTAATGAGGCATGTGAAGATAAATATTGGATTAAAGCTATGGAAGAAGAATTAGAACAAATTGAGAAGAATAACACTTGGACATTAGTTCCCCGACCTAAAGATAAAAATGTAATTGGAACCAAATGGGTATTCAAAAAAAAACTTAATGAAGATGGTAAGGTTATCAGAAATAAAGAAAAACTAGTGTGTAAGGGATATTCTCATAAAGAAGGAATTGATTATAATGAAACTTTTGCACTGGTAGCTAGAATTGAGGCAGTCAGATTATTTTTTCTTTTGCAGCACACAAGAACTACAAAGTATATCAAATGGATATTAAATGTGCATTTTTGAATGGAGATCTTGAAGAAGAAGTTTACATTGAACAACCTGATGGATTTTCTTTGATAGATAACAAAGATATGGTTTGCAGGTTAAGGAAATCTTTGTATGGATTGAAGCAAGCTCCAAGAGCTTGGTATGCAAGATTGGATAAGTATCTTTTGAAGATTGGTTTTTTCTAAAGGTAATGTTGACAACAACTTATATTATAAAGTGACTATTGATGACATCCTAGTTATAGAAGTTTTTGTTGATGATATAATCTTTGGAGGAGAAGATGGATTATGTAAAGAATTTTCTATTGAAATGCAACAAGAATTTGAAATGTCTATGATTGGAGAAATAAAATTCTTTTTAGGATTGCAGATTTCACAGACTGATAAAGGTATATTCTTGAGTCAATCCAAGTACTTAAAGGAGTTACTAAAGAAATTTGGGATGGAGAACTCTAAACTGGTAAGTACACCTATGACTACAAATGAGAAACTATCACTAAGGGATGAATCTACACCTGTTAATCCAACTAGGTACAAATATATGATAGGAGGTTTACTATATTTGACACAAACCAGACTTGATATCATGAATGCAGTATGTATTGTTTCAAGATTTCAGAGTAATCCCAAAGAAAATCATGAATCAGTAGTAAAAAGGATTTTTCGATACTTACAAGGCACTATAAATCTTGGATTATGGTATCCTAGAGATAAAAACTTTGAATTACATGCATACACAGATGCAAATTGGGCAGGAGATGTGGATGATAGAAAAAGCACCACCGACAGAGCATTTTTTCTTGGAAGCAGACTAGTTTCTTGGTTAAGTAAGAAACAAAGTTGTACATCTTTATCAACAATAGAATTAGAATATGTTGCAGCAGCACCTAACTGTACACAGGTACTATGGCTTAAACAAATGTTGAAAGACATAAAGGTAAAATGCAAGGAACCTATAACTATCTATTGTGATAACACTGTAGCAATTGATATATCTAAGAATTTGGTACTACATTCTAAAGCAAAACATGTTTCCATCAAACTAAATTTTCTAAGGGAAAATATTGAAGCAAAGGAAATAAAATTGGTTTATGTGAATACTAAAGAGCAGATTGTAGATATCTTCACTAAACCTCTACCTAAGGAGACTTTTGAATATCTTAGAGACCAGCTTGGGGTCACACCCCCACTGGTAGAGACTTAGGAAGTTGATGTTTGTCATCAACCGAAAGAATTAACAGAGAAATCTTTTACTCTGGCTTTGATGAGGAAGCTACTTCTTAGGGGGAGTAGTTGGCATACTAAATTGATTGGTATTTTGTATATGAACTTGGCTTGGTAATAACTTTGGCATTTGATGTCAAAGTGGGGGAGATTGGTATGGAAAAACACAAGGAAACACATGTTACTCTCAGGGGGAGAGATTGATACTTTGGGAGAGATTGTTACTCTCTATATCTATATTTTGATTTCTAGTTAGTGGGAGATTGTTGGCTTTTGGTATTTGGCATTTATGTTTTGGCACTTTGATGGTTTTTCCATCTTGTGCTGCCATCAATGCCAAAGGGGGAGATTGTTGATATTTTGGTATGGTTTTGTCATTGATGTCAACACCTACTAAGCACTTATCAACTCTGGCACTTTGGAGAATCAGCAACATTCACCGGCAAGCAAGTGACTTATGCACAGTCACCGGTATATGGTACACCGACAGGATATAATGATCACCAGCACTTGGAAGGACATGGAAAACACTTGGTTATGTCGAAGACATCGTGTGGACACCTTGTCTTGGAGTTTTTTTTATCGGTATATTCATATTTTCATATTTGTTGTTACCGACAAATAGATCCAGGTTATACACCGGTAGGTTTATCTTTTCCAGATCAACATGGCATGCTATGGAGATGACTTATTATTGTTGTAAATACATTAAGCTGACATGTTGAATCAGTTATTGCATCGGGCATTAATTTATTTTTAAAATGATTTTATTTTAATATCTTGTAGAGCCGACCTACTAAAATTGGTCTTAGGTTATGATATAAATATAAGATCTTATTTATAAGATCGGTAAGGGAATGGAAAGAAGATTTGTGTGAAGGTATATGCGAGAATAAGTAGAGCTATACACACAGACATCATTTGAAGGTGAAGGAAGGTTTTGTGAAAGCATATCAGAACTACACCAGTACTGAATCTAGCATATGAAGATGCTATTTTGAGTAGTACATCCTTATTGGATTTAACAATCCAATTGTAGTCAGTGTGACTCCTATTTTGTGTTTGAGTAATGAGCTCTAGGCGCTTGGCCTTTCTGCATGTGCAGACCCCATTTGTATACACTTACTATCTGTAGTAGTATCATCTGATTGTGGGTAAGGTTTCCCATCATGTTTTTTCCCCTTACAGGGTTTCCATGTACAAATATTGGTGTTATGTGTTGTGGATGACTTTGTCTTTTTGTTTCATGCATTAATATTTACCAGCATTGCAAATTATCTGATAAAACTGTCCACCGGTATAAAAGATTGTTTCATTGGTATTAAGCAGAAAGTTGATTAAGTTGTTTTTGGTTTAAATTTATTTGACAACTGATTCACCCCCCCCCCCTCTTAGTTGTCTCGAGGACCTAATATCTGCAACTTCGTTCTATTGTGGAGTGTATGCAACAAAATGTTGAAGATCAATCTCTCAAATATACAAAAATCGTCATGTCTTTTGTTCAGAGATTCCCTTCCATTATCTCTACAAAGAATCTTGACCACTTTCCCGGATTGCTTCTCCACACAAGTCTTGAAGTCCCGAAATCTATCAAATACTTCACTCTTATGAATGAGAAAGTAGACCTAAGTGAAGCGAGAGTAGTCATCAATGAAGGTGAGGACATAACAGGCCTTGCTAAATGAAGGTGCTGGAAATGGACCTGCTACATCATTGTGAACATGTTGAAGAACTTCCAAAGCTCTCCAAGCTTTCCTCTTATCTAACTTCTCCTCAAGATGCTTGCCCATGGAACAACCTAAACATACACCCTCTGAAAAACTAATTCGAGGTAGACCTATGACCATGTCTTTAGTGTTGAGCTACTGAAGATAGAGGTAGTTGAGGTGACCAAACCACGCATGCCATAGCTTACTTTCTGAATTTGAATGAGTAAGCAAGGCCCTAGAAGAAGAACTTGGCACAAAGTGGGAGAATGAATAAAGCTTTGACTTGTCATTGACTTGTCCCACTGCTACCAAGGCATCATCATCAAGTTCCTTTACCACAATTGAATCTGGTGTAAACTCAACCTTTTTCACATTCCCATAATGAGTGATTTGGTAGATAGAGAGAAGGTTGGTATACAAGTTAGGAACATAAAGAACATTCTCAAATATTCCATCATCCATGTCAACTGAACCTTTCCCTTCAACCTCTACTTGTGTATCATCAGCTATGTAAATGTGAGGTACCTTAGATGGCTCCAATGAAGAAAACTGCTCCTTTGTAGAACCCATGTGATAAGAGGCACCTGAGTCAAGTATCCATTGTTGTGAAGAACCTATTGTAGCCACACATGCTTACCATTTTTCCTTAGACTGTGAGGAAGAGGAAGGAGATGAATCCTTCTTTGTGTAGGCAGATGGCAAGTTGATGTTGTTTTTCGTAAGAAGATTTGTCAACTCATCAACTTGCTTGGTTTGGCATCGATGCTCATCATGACCATACTTCATACAATATGCACAAGTTGGTTTATCCTTCTTAGGTGGAGTCCCCTTCTTGGAAGAGGATGAGAAATCACCTTGTGATGGAGAGGATGATTGCCCTTTTTCCTGTTGTGGCTTTGACTTAGATTGCTTCTTCTTCTTGTTGGAATCTTTTCCTTGACTCCCTTGATTAGCCACCAAAGCCTTTGACTTTGAAGACTTGAGAAGCCCCAAGTTCAACAACTTAGATTGTTCCAATATCAACATTTCTATGAAAGCATCAAATGAAGGCATAATGTAGGAACTCCCCACTGTCAAACAATGAGTTTGGAAGCTAGACACAAATGCTGCATATAATGGTACAAGCTTGTCCAACAAGTTGAATATCAACTGAGCATCATTTTTGTCAATTCCACAATCCTTAAGCTTTTCTCTTAGCTCATTTGCTTTGGTGACATAATCTTGGATTGTATCAAAACTCTTGGGATCCAAGTTGGTGAGCTCATTGTCAATCTTGTAACCTCTAATTTCATCAACTTGACCATACAATTTCTAAAACATATCCCAAGCCTCTTTGATTGTTGTACACTTCTCAATGTGAAAAATGAGGTCATCTGATACATACTTATGTAAAGTTCCAAGAGCCATGAAATTCTTAGTGAGCCATTCTAACTGAGAATTAGGAGCAGCCTTAGGATTAGGTGGTGCTACTATAGTTCCATCTATGTAATGTGTGAAACCTTTTTTCATTAATTTGCTCCATACTTTAATTTTCCATGATGCATAATTATGTGGAGTTAAAGGTGGAAATTTATGAGGACTCATTGCAACAAAAATGAAAGAGCACAAGGAAAGAGATGCACAATCATACAAGACACTGTCCCAAATTCACTCAATCAAAGAACCCCCCCCCAAAAAGATGATTTGGCACTTTATACTTAGTGTGTGTACAATGGGCCACTTGCAAAAGATGGCAAAGTGGACTTCTGATTTCAAATTTACAAATACCTCAATAAGGCCAAAAGAGACTCAAACTAATAATGCAAGAGATCTAAACTAAGATCCAAGCAATTTACAAGTACCAAATAGGCCAAATAAGACCAATATATGAAAGTACAATTTCCACTCAAAAAATCTAAAATATTATCATAGATTATGAAAGTAGACTAAAAAATATGCACTTAAAAAAAAAAAACACCTGAAAAGGAAGTCGTATGAGCTTAAACGAAGCCTTTGAAGTTGCAAAATTGAGGATTGGACTGATACAACTGAGAGAATCCAAAATTTTTTAAAAATTATGCAGCAAAGTTAAAAAATAACCACATCACTGCGAAGAGCACGAAAAATTAGCCCAAATCAAAAAAATTGTACCCAAAAAGGAGTAAAATTGAGAAAGATATGGGCTTCCAAAGTTACCACAAAAATCCAAACTTCTCAACAGAAAGGGGTCTAAATTTTTTTCAAAAAATGCTAACTGAGCAGCTAAGCATGTGCTGCTGACTAAGCAGAAGGTATGGACCCACAAAAAAAAAAATTCAAAAATTTGAAATAATCTTTTTCAAAACTGGAAAAAAAAAATTCAAAATTTTTTTATTTTATTTTGAGATCCGAAAATTCCATATCATACCGCCTGAATTGGGCAAAAAATTCCTCCAACACCCAAAATTTGATTTTTGCCAAAAATAGGTGAAGTTTATACTCGATTTTTATGGAAATGGCCTCCTGGGCGCAATGGTGAGGTCGAAAACGCTCTAAGATGCCTCCAAAAAGCATTGTTCCTCATATCAAAAAATAGAAGCCTTCCAAAATGTCTCCAAAAACCAATCAATGAAGCCCCAATGGCTCTGATACCATGTGATATTTTGCCAAGATCAAGGGCACAATGAAAAGTATAAAAGAGAGACAAAAGAATGACAAGAACAAATTGTATTCTCATCAATATGCAAATGATCAACTGGATTAACCAATACAATGAATATGGTCCTGCTTATATAGGCAAGGCCATATGGATATATGGGCACACAATCATGACATGTGGCTCAATGAGAAACAAGGGTAGGTAAGAAATACTAGGGGTAGGTAGGAGAAATAATATAATATTTCACAAGAGGTGGATGATCCATCGAATGTGGAGTGTAGCAGCAAAATAAAACCACAAAAGGTGGAATTTCTCCTACAAGCTATATCCCTATGTGCACACTTCCCTAAGTGTCTCAAACCAAACTACGAAGAGATGCATTATCCTAAGTTAACTTAAGTAGAGTGTAATAATATCCATAATGAATATTTATTTACACCAACACCATGACTAATAAAATTTTGTATTCATCTATTACAATTAAGATAGTAAACTAACCATATTTTAAATAATTACTATTCAAATTCATTATGATCTTTGTACTACTAATGTAGGTTATATGTTATATATTATATATTATTTGGTCCTAAAGTTTAGTTTAGGGTTGAAGGAGGGGAATTCTTCCTAGCACCATGGTATTAATCATTGTGTAAGTGAGAGTTGTGTGCTAAAGGGTGGATTTGGTCCAGACCCTCCAGGATTGTGATATATTTGGGGATCTCCTTTGCTACACCCACCTTTCCAAAAGACATGTGGGATTGGATCTCCACTAAGGTGGAGAAGAAACATGTCAAGTGGTAGAACCATCTTCTATCCCTACCTTGGAGGATTCAAGTTGTACGGAAGGTCCTCTCCTCAAATGCTATATACTATTCATCCACCTGGTTATTTGTCAATTATCAAGTCAATAAACTAGAAAAGATTCTAAGGGATTTTCTATGGTCAAATGTCAAAGGTTGTAAGAAGAGACATTGTGTCTCTTGGGAATGGTGTTGTAACCCTAAAAGGTTTGGAGGACTTGGTCTTAGGGATCTTAAAAGCCATGGTGTTGACCTTGCATCAAAATGGATCTTTAAAGCCATCAAGGGAGATGAACCTTGGAAGGTGTTAATAAGGAAAAATTTAACTCTGTCTAAACCAAAAAAAGGGAAATCGTGGCCTCAAGTGAACTTTCTTGATAAATTAATGTGGAATTTTGAGGTTGAGATTTTTGGCTCGGTGATCTTCTCCTCTTTGTGGAAGGAAGGGACTTTCGTCAAAAAATTGGTAGGCTCTAGGGAGGCGGTTGGAGATCCTCCTTCCTACTCTATCCTTGATAGATCAATTTGGTGTATGGTGCCCATCTCAATGATAAACCCCTAACTCTTACTCAAAGCTTCTCTGCAAAGGCTTGGAATTCTCTTGGCATCTTAGGGATATATTTATTGAGAAAAGGTTCTCTTCATGGGATGAACTAGCAAGGAAGTGTGTGATTACTCCCACTCATAAAAAAACATAAACTCGCATAGCTAAGGAATTGGACCCATACTTTCTAGGAAAGATGTATTGTTATAAGAGATACTTGGATCAGATCAAATGGAATTATGGAATGAAATTGTTAGATATTTTAGTCAGGAATATCTATGAGATTTTGAAGAAGAAACTAGCACTCTTGTATGGATTAATAAGTGTTGGGATTTGGAATTGATGGACTCCAAGTGGCTAAAAGTTATTAACCATATGTGGCATAACCCTACTGAACCAAAAAAAACATGTTTTCATTGGCTTGTTTTGTTAAAAAAGATTGATGTTGGGAATGTATTGAGTTCCTATGGACTGTCCCCTCAAACTTGTTATGCATGTCATTAGATTAAGACCATTGAACATTTGTTTTTTGAATGGCAATATGTAACTGCTATGTGGTCTATGGTTTTTGGAATGTTAGTCATATGGAATAACAATGATGATTTTTCTTGGATTAAAATTTTTGTTGGGTATGTTGATGAATTTGATGCTAATATGAACTATTTTTGGTCCATATTTTCGTGTGAAGTTTTATGGTTTTTATGGAATAGGAGAAACTGAGAAGTGTTCCAAGACAAAAAGAGGCATCTTATTGAATTTAAATGTAAACTCACCTATTTGATGATTATGCAACAAGTCTCAGCTGCCTTGGAAGTGCCAAAGGAAAGGTTCATGATCCTACTACATGAGGGTGGTATGCTTGTATACAAAGAAAATATAAAGTTTTCTCACTTCTTTGCACAAAGTAGAGACATGTTGAACTAGGAGGAACTTTATATGTTAAATTAGTTTCTTAAAGAGAAAGGATTTATCAAAGAGAAGATAGAAGATGTAAATAAGGCACCTAAGGAAAAGACTAAGACTAGGTGGGATGTAATGGCAGATCCTAATATTGAACCTCCTTGGGGGTGTATGACTATAACAAGGCAAAGTGCAACAATAATATCATAGGGTCATGAGATACATGATGACCATATCTTTCTCTAGGTTTAGACTTTTGAAGCAGTAAATTTTTTAAGTAATGTAAACTCTAGGAGATGATGATGGTTCCATGAACTCTAGATAGTATAGTTTAGTGGTTATTGTACACACCTAAAAATGGTCTGAAGATAATTAATTAAATAAAAAATTATTTAATTAATCTCCCTCCCCAATTTAATAAAATTCACTAAGAAATTTGATTAAATTTCCCCTTTCATCTACTTATTAATAAATCTAAGGATTTATTAAATAGGTTCATTTCAATAATCCCCTTTAATTAATTAATTCAAATTAATTAATTCTCCCCATCCAAAATCATTTCTTCTAATCCTAATTAATTAAAACAAATCAATTCATGAGTTGTTGACATTAATTATCCTTTTCATATTATTTGAATTTTTAAATTCAAATTCTCCTAACTTCTACCACTCCTAAACCTAACCATTCCTAAACCTAACCCATTCTACCTACCACCATGTCCCCTTTCATCCAGCATCTTCTAGAATATTTGTGACACTTGTCACTAAGTGTTCCCTTTCATCTAACCTCTTCTAGAAGCCTCTTGACACTTGTCACCATAGAGATGACAAATGTTCCCTTTAATCGAACCCCCTTTGCCATCCTCCTCCAATTTAACCATTGATATCTTCAAATCAATCTTGACTGTTGATTCTTGCCACATCACCCCTAGTCTTAGAAAATCCTATAAATAGACCTCATTTTGGAGCTCAAAGGGTCCCAATTTCTTGTCCTAATTTCATATCATTCTTGCATATCATTTGATCCCATCTCATTCTCATCTTATGCATTGTTATTATAGGCATCTAGCTTATAGTTTATCAGTTTTAGCAATGTTATCATGCTCAATTTTAGCTTAAATCTTAGCTTAATCATGCTAGATCAATCATTCATATAGCTTAATCGTGCTATTCTTGCTAAGATCATGCATTTACATCATTCAAATCCTCCATCTAAGTGTAGTCAAGTCACTGGAATTTGTATAGAAAGATCTGAGAGCATTTTTCATACTCGCATTAACTAGGAGGCAATAAGTCGATTAGCTATGGTTTTGTCTTTCATTGTTTTAATTTACTAACCATTGCTTGTAATGATTTATTGAGTACATTGTGGTTGCAGATACAGGTACACTTCATAGACCACGACATTTTGGCACCCACCGTGGGGCAGAAATCATTATTTTTGATCTCTTAATCTTTAGCAAACTTCATCTCTATCCGGCTCTGGTTCAGATATTCATACGAGTTGCCTTTTTAACTCGTACAAACTCCCTTTTAGCCCAGGATGACACTTCATCCTGACTCATACAAGCCTATTTTCCTTGTTGTATGAGGTATAAATTCATGTCGTACGAGTTCATTTGCTAGTAAATCATGTGTCATACGAGTTGATTTTCACTGTCGTACTAGAGCTAATTCTGTTTCATATGAATTTCTGGCTTCAAAATCTTATGTCGTATGAGTCTACTTTTATTCCTGTGCAAAATCTAAATTTGTGTTGTACTAACTGGTAAATCATGTCGTACAAGCTTCTGCATCTCTGATTTTTTTGATAAACTGCAAGTTAGAATTTTCAAGTTTTTCTATACGTTGGTAATTTGAATGAGGTCATTATGTCCTCTACTTCGCTAGTGGGCGATGTCCTCCCTATGCACTCAATGGCTATTGTTTTCATTGCTTGGTCTTTGAGCCTAACGAACCCTCCCCTGGTGTCTTCTGTGTAGTTTGCAGTCATTGCGCTAATTGTAGCCACCTTCATTTCCCCTGGCCCTAGTTTGCATGGAGTTGCAGAGACTTTAGGCCTACCCTTAATGGCTCCTTATGCTATGAGTAGGTCAGATGCTATTGTGGATGGTGGTAGGGCTTCTAGTGTTGGGATCTCCCCTCTTGGACCTTTTTTCTACAGTTGATGAGTGAAGCTTTGCTCGTGTGGCTAGATCTACTATTGCTCATTCTCCCAAGGGTAAATCTTGTCCCCTTTTTTGTGCCAAGACTTCCCTTGTGGTGGTTTGTTGCCAATATGTGGTAAAAAACATTGGCTTCTATCAATAGTATGGGTTGGTGTGTAGATTTGTTGGGTCATGGTCTTCTCTCCTTGACCTCCATCATTGGGTGAGTGATTCTTTGAAGCCTCTTGTTGCTGGTAGCATTGCGTTTTACCCTTATTCTAAGGGTTTTTTCATTGCTTCCTTTGCTTCTCCTGATGATCATGACTTGGTGCTGGGTAAGTTGTGGGCTTAGAGAGTTGACTCTCTCTTAGTCAATCCCTAGACACCTTCTTTTAACCCTCTTATTGAACCACTCAGCATACATCCAGTTTGGGTGTGCCTTCCCAACCTTTCCCTTCATTTTTAGGCTCATTCTTGTTACAAGGCCATTGGTAACGCTATTGGCTAATTCTTGAAGGCTGATGGTTCCACCTCATCCATGGGTCATTCTACCTTTGCTCGTATTTTAATTGACATTGACATCTCTATGCCTCTCCCTAGGGATGTGGATCTCATGGTTGGTGATAGGCCCATGGACTCAATCATTGGATTATGAGGGCCTTTCCTTTCTCTATTGGAGATGCTTCTCAATGGATCATTTAGCTTTAGATTGTTTTCTCTCTCGCCATAAAGGTGCTTCTACTTGGTGGAAATACGCTATTGTTGATCATTTTATTGTCACGGTTTCTGATTCTAATAATGATGTCTCCTCACATGTAGTGAGGACCCCTCCTAGGATGAGGTTATGCCTATGACTACTGATGTGGCCTCTACTAGCCCCCTGGTCGCTTCTGGTGTGGTCTCCTTTGGCCTTGAGGCTTCTTCTCTTAATACTCATGTTCTATAATAATGGTCTACTCTTGGTGAGTCTAATCCAAATTTTCTTCCATAGCAATAGTTTGCTCCATTTGTAGACAAAAATGCTAAGGGGATCTCCCATCTTGATCCTTTTTATGATGTTCCTAATAATAGTATTGCCTAGACTATTGTTTATCGCAGATGGAAAGGGAAGTCTCCCCTCCCCCCAAAATCCTTTGAATCAAGTTTTGGGTGCTTCTCCTCAATCTTGAGTCGAGTCCTTTTGGGTTGTTACTAGTTTGGCATGCCTTTAACACTGGTTTTGACTTGTTGTTAAAGCCCTGTCTGACTTGAGTTTGTTTAGGGTCAACACCCTTGTTTCATTGCCTTTCTTCTTTTTTCCTACGGTTTGTTTATATTTAGGGCCAACACCCTTATTTTGTTGCTTATTTAATAAAAAAACAATGGTAGGAGAAGGTGAAAAGGGTAAAACTATATCATTGATGCTCATCAAATAAGGTAGATCATCACTAGGCATGTTCTCATAACTATTACAATCCATATGAACATTAATAGGAGCATGAATGTATAGAATAGATTTATATAATTAACACATGTATGAGTACTCATCAACTCCACAAAGGAAGAAAACTATTATAGATGGAGTAGTGTAAGTCCATAGAAATCAAATGTCCACGTCCTTAAGAAAATTGAGTCTCTAGAATAGCAAGGACAGAAAGATCTGTGTAAATAATAAACAAAAGAATCTATCAAAAAATGAAATATTTTCATAAATATTAGCTGAGTAAATAACCCTAAGAGATGTCATGATAGTATAATAATCTTGGGTGAGTTCATGGGATACAAGATAAGTTGTCATGTATATGCAAACCCTAAGTAAAAGGTAAAATCATAAAAATCCCAAACCTTTAAAATATGAAAATAGAATAATATTAGATCTAAATATAATATTTTAAAACCTTTTAGAAAGAAAGGGTTGTGTAGGATTTATCAAATGCAACAAAAAATAAATGAATATAAAAATATACTTTCTCTAAATTTACTATATGTTAATGCAAAATGCATACAAAAGAAAAATCAAGTTAAGCTAATTAATGATGTATTATGGGTACTAATATTCTAAAAACAAATTACAAATAATTAAATGTGAATTTATAGAAATAGAAATAATGAAACTTATTTAGCTATATAATAAATCAATCTAATGTTTGATATGATTTTGAATCTAATGTACTTTAGGATCTAGAATAGTGAATGGCACACTAATCACCTTAGAGGTTTGAATGCAGCATTGGGTAGAGTTGTAAATAGTAATTGAATAATATATTAGATAAGTGAAAAAAATAATTTCCTTTTAAGGAGTTTCCATCATGAAATCACAGGGACATGCCCCTGGGGTCTTTCTGGCTACCCCATCACCTATTATGTTTTGTGGACATGATGGAAATGCCCATGGGACATCCTTGATATCCCTCATCTTTGCAAATATCCCATAAATAGCACTCAGTTGTTTGTGGACATCTAGATCACTTGTCCTGAGGACAAACAACCATTTTAGAATGATAGTGACAGTTTTAAAAAACTCAGAAAATATTAAATTCTTTTATTTCCTATCTTATAATCCAACACAGTTGGTAATAACTATATTTCACAGCCATAGCCTACACCAATTGATACAATCTATTGAGACAAAGCTATATTCTGAAATGAATTTTTGATCAATATGGTAATGCTATGAAATGAACTATAATTTGACCACTTAAGTAAAGAATTGAACAGTGAAATGTTGATTGCCTTTGTTAAAACTATTTCCATACATAGCCACCTAGCTTAAACTATATTCTCGTCGTTGCCATAATACTATTAATAGTAGTTGTGATATGATGTCTTCATGGCTAATAGTTGAAACTAAAAAATTCTAATATGTGGTAGAAGAAGAAGACAATTTTAACATTCAAGAGATTAAGGATAGTCTATGAGACAGTCTATTCAATCAAAACTGAATTTTGTGGATTATTTTTTTTCCTATGCAAGTTGATGATGAGTAATCCCAACTTTTCAATATACTTCTTGCTGAATAAAATATCTCATGAGATAGCCTTTAAGATATTGATAAACTTAACCTTGTTGTCTTTGAGAAATCACTTGCAACTACAATTTGTGTTTGACTAAATTAACTTAGTACAGATCTACTTATGTTGCAATACTACACCTCAACAACAATCAAGTACCCAAAAGATTTCAATGTGAGTGATATTGTATAATTGAAATACAGTAACTTAATAATATCATGGATGTTAGTTGTCTAAGTCTCTAAGCATTAAAAACCTTACATCAAACAAAATTTGGATGTGATCGAGTGAGAGAAATGATACTGCAAAATTGAAATACAGTAAGACCATGGATGCCATGTGTCTAAAAATCTAAGCATTTAGAACCTTATATCAAACAAAATTTAGACATGATTGAGAAAGAGAAAGGCATGGTTACCAATTTAATAAAATGGCAATAGAGAATTCTGCACCAAATTGTGAAAGATATTATTTTCCAAGTTTTTAACATTGTCATTTTTCATCTGTAGTCTTTTAGCCCTTTTAATGTATATGCACACTAGCAGTAAAGAATAAAATAAAACCAATGGAATTTTGTTAATTTATTTGTCAATTCATGTGAATTTTTAATTTAATTTTTAATATTTGAAAATAATAATTATTAAAAATGTATAAACGATAAGTACATAAGAATTATAAATGAAATTTTAGTCTACTAAATAATGTTTAAACTAATAAACATTAAAAATATTACAATGGTTGCATTCATTGCATTGAATGTTAAGAATAGTAGGTGGAGGTTCAGGTGTTGAGCCCTTAATAGGGTCAAAGCATAGCACTCTTCATGAGGGTTTAGGGGTAGCAACCTAAGCATGTTCTTTGTCAAGATACAAGGCGGGGTCAAGGAGTGGAACCCTCACCATCAAGTTCAAATTAAGGTCTTTGATAACCACATAAACCTTCATGATGGATGCCATTTTCATAAATTTATCACTTTTTCCCTTCAAAACCAAGTCCTTGCTGATTCTAAAACTTAAAAGAGTTATTTGAAATGAGTGCTTAAGGTTTGGATGGAGCCCATACACCATTAGGGTTAATGTTTGTGCCATGTAGATTGAAACACTTCTTAACTTTTAAAACATGTGGACTTTTTCATTATCTTGTCATGGTGGATGCAAAGAAGTCTCCTGAATCTTGAGTGTAAGGGAGTGGATGTATTGGGAATGTTCTCATCCTGGAAGTGTTAGGATATTTTTACAAAGGGGTGCATGTCTCATGGACCATTGCAAATATGTCTTTGTGGCAAATATTATTTTATTATAGGTGTTATTGTTCTTCTTTAGGATCTATCAAATTGTATTTATTTATTTTTTAATAAGGATCAAACAAGTTTTGAGGGGTCTCGAAACCCCTTACAATAGGTTTTGAAGGAACTTGACACCCTCAAATTTTACATTGATCCAAAACCCAAAGAAAGAAAGTTGCAACAAGATACAACAACAACAATAACAACAACAACAACAACTAACAGTCCAATCATAGCCTAACATCAAATACTAAATATTTAGGAAATAGTTGTAAGAAAACAATGTCGAAGGCAACAAAAAAGATAACTCAAAAAAACACGAGCATAGGGCTTTTCCAGGCTCTCTCAATCTTATTAATGGATTTTAGCAAGGTTACCATAACCTTAACCTTGAGAAAGTCCAACACATAACTCTCCATACCTTTCAAAATATCCACCTAAAAAGGAGATAAAGGAAAGAGGAAGGAAACGATGACAACAATAGTTCCCTTGCAGCCAAAATATGGGGCTCCAATAGCCCCCAAGTAGCACCTCCCATTATTTGATTTCTCTAGAAAAATCCATCTCCACCTCAGTAGAAGATAGCTCCACCTCAATAGGAAGATCTAAAGAAAACCAAAGATGTTGAAACTGAAACACAAAGCAGCTTGACCAAGCCATCTCCACCTCAATAGGAGATACCAAGGCAAAGATGACAGAAAGGGCAAAGAAATCTCTCTTGAAGCAGCACCACTTCAAAGAAGAAACAAAAACTAAAAAGGCTTGGGAAGCATCATAGACCCTACTCTCAAGGCACTCCACCTTAATAGAAAAACCAAAATAATACTCTCAAGATATGAACATGATTATCTCCATGCCCTCTCCAGAAGAGAAACAACTCCCTCTCAAACCCACAAAATGATGAGCCACAAATCCCTCGACTATCATAGGAACATGAGAGGAACCCAAAATAGAGCACCCGATCAGTGAACCAAGAACTCCATTGAAGCCAAAATAGAAATTAACAACAACTTCTCAAGCCCGGCCCATGAATGAAACACTTTTTGACTTTTAAAACATGTTGACTTTTTCATTATCTTGTCATGGTGGATGCTTGGAAGTCTCTTGAATCTTGAGTGCAAGGGAGTAGATGTATTATGAATGTTCTCATCTTGGAAGTGCTAGTATCTTTTTACAAAGGGGTGCGTGTCTGATGGACCATTGCAGATATGTCTAATTGTGGCAAATATTATTTTATTGTAGTTGTTATTATTTTTCTATAGGACCTATCAAAATATATTTATTTATTTTATATTAAGGATCAAACAGGTTTTGAGGGGACCTGAAACCCCTTACAATAGGTTTTGAAGGGACCTAACACCATCATATTTTACATGGATCTAGAACCTAAAGAAAGAAAGTTACAACAAGATACAAAAACAACCAGTAGCCCAACCACAACCTAACATCAAATACTAAACATTGAAGAACCAATTGTAAGACAAGGTCAAAGCTAATGAAAACACACACCTTAAACAAACATGAGCATAGGATTTTTCTGAACTCACTCAACCTTGAAAATGGGTTTTAGCAAGGCTCCCATAACCTTAACCTTGACAATGTCCAATAGAGAACTCTCCTTGCCTTTCAAAATATCCTCCCCAAAAGGAGATAAAGGAAAGAGGAAGGAAAAGAGAACAACAACAACTCCTCCATATCCAAAAGATAGGGCTCCAACAGCTCCCAAGTAGAACTTCCCATCTTTTTTATTTTTCTAGCAAAATGCATCTCCACCTCAATAGTAGATAGGTCCACCTCAATAGGAAGATATGAAGAAAACCAAAGATGATATTCAAACTAAAACACAAAGTGGCTCAACTAGGCCATCTCCACCTCAATAAGAGATACCAATGCAAAGACAACAGAAAGGGAAAAGAAAGCCCTCTTGAAGCTACACCACTTCAAAGAAGAAACAAAAAACAAAAGGGCGCAGGAAGAGTCAAAGACCCTACTCTCAAGGAACTCCACCTTAATAGGAAAACTAAAAGAAGCCTCTAAAGATATGAACATTAAGATCTTCACGCCTTGGCTAGAAGAGAAACAACTCCCTCTTGAACCCACAAAAAGATGAGCCACAAAGCCCTCAGCCACCATAGGAATATATAGGAGAGGAACCCAAAACAGAGCACCCAATTAGCGAATTAGGAACTCCATTAAAGCTAATATATAAATCAACAACAACTTCCCAAGCCCAACCCACGAATGAAAAACCAAACACAAATAAGTAGCTAGGGAAAGGAAGAGTCAAACTAGAAGAAACCATGAAAGAAACATAGCCAACACCATGCACCAATAGGGGGAAAAAGGGCCCCCACACAAGCCTCCAAGCTGAATAAAATATTTCCATCTCAAGCCCACCTTGGCACCAAGTAGAGAACTCCAAAATGGAGCTCCAAACAAGGTAGGAAGAAGCTGCCCCACCCTAACACCCCAACAACAAAAAGAGTTGTGCACTGCAAAAAAGATACCACAACCCAACAACCAAATGCCGACATGGGGAAACATTCTCGCCCTCATCAACATCTTTCACAACCTTGCCCTAGTCTCCTTCTCCTCTTGCGAACCCCTCTCTCTCACTTTACCTCCATCATTCCTCATGTCCACGTAACTATTTCTAAAATTCATAAAATATATTTATTCATTGAAATATTATCAAACTAAGTGATTATTAAAATAAAACCTAACAATTTTTTCCATCAATCCTTATTTACAATTCAATATACTTGATTACAGTTACAAATTCATGTAGTTGTGACAAATATCATTTTATTGTAGGTGCATTAAGGAAAATTTGTGTCTAATTCATGTAAGATAAATACCTTATTTTTTAACTTACTTGTTCTTTGTTCTTAAGGTGTCTTTGAGAGGTCCATCTACAATGGCAATTGATATGTGGCCTACCTAGGAGATTTAAATAATGATTGTAGAGTATACTAGTGTGTTTTTTATTATTAATATTGTTTCTTTTCTATTATCATATGAGTACATCATAGACATTGATTTGAAGCTACTACCACAACCACCAGGTTATTGCTTCATTGGGGTATGTTCAATTTGATTTTGACAACACATATTTTGAAGGTTGGAAATCTTTATTTCATTGCTACTTTTGTCGAGTTGAGTATTTTCAAGTGGACTTATTGAACTCACCTAGAAATTGAGCGATGTTAGGTTGTTTCATGGGTTGTTAGAAGTATTACTATCCTATTCTTTTTCTCTTTTATGGTGATCCAATATAAAGATTGAATTATTAGACATGAAGGGAAGTATGTAGTTGAATCCAGAAGGCTCAACCATATCAACACATTGTTGATGGTCACCGAAATATTGGATAATAAGAAGTTTATGCAATTGAATCCAATGGATCCCATACATCGACACTTTTGGATAGTGATGCATGCGTGAAACTAGAAATGGAATTAGCAATGCCAAGAATGCAATTGCGATTTCTAGAGATAGATTCTAAATTATATTTTTAGTGGTTTTGGTAAATTTTCATATATGGCAACTTCATGTGTTTTAGAAGTTTCTTTATTGGTGATGCAATGAATTGTTGTGTTTTTAGATGTTGCAACATCTATAAAATATTGCCGTTTGTATTGTTTATGGAGATCAAAATGTAACCTCTATTGAGAGGCAAATCATTTTAAAAATACAAAGTAGTATCAGAGTTGGTCTGGACTCTATTGGGTGTGTATGTGAGACCAAACCATGGATTTATCTCATTTAGAGAAGTTGTATCTATGTTTGGAGATTGCAAAAGTTAAGGTTGTTGATGATAGTTGAGTCTGTTTCTGAATTATTTTTATAAGGGGAATTGAAGATCTCACTCTTGAAAGAGTAAGAAGGTTGTTGTTTATTGTTGTTTAATTGTTGCACTAAAAGGCTCATGTAAAAACCCTGTGTGAGTAGTTTAATAACTGCATTGTTGGAAGTGTGAAGGATGAGAACACAAAAGTGTGAAGAGTGTCAAGGAAAGGGATGAGATTGAAGACGAGGTGTTAGAGATGACCTTGCCCACATTGGAAATGTGGGTTGCTTATAGAAGAATTCTACATATGAGGTAGACATTGTTGCAAGAAATGCAACATGAGATGAGAGCCTTTCGACAAATTTATGGCAACCAACAAAGAAATGGTTGTCAAGTTGAGATTGAAGCCCAGTATTTTTTAATACTAATATAGATCCTTTGACAATGTGCAATGACAATCAACAAGAATAATTGCATGCAGATGAAGTGTTATGACTTTTCTCTTTGTTAGAGAAAGGAAGGGAAAACTTTGTGATCTCTCATGAAGGAGAGAGATGAGTACTTCTATAAGAACTGTACCTTATGGGTCTATAAGACCTAATGTAATTGTGATGACAATTTTGCATAGTGAGTTGCAAAGATTCTATTTGTGAATCCACTTAGCATCAAGGGGGAGTATGTTGGATAGTGATGCATGCGTGCAACTAGAAATGGAATTAGCAATGCCAAGAATGCAGTTGCAGTTTCTAGAGATAGATTCTAAAATAGATTTTTAATGATTTGGTAAATTTTAATAGATGGTAACTTCATTTTTTAGAAGTTTCTTTATTGGTGGTGTAGTGAATTGTTGTGTTTTTAAAGGCTGCAACCTCTATAAATAATTGTCTTTTTGTATTGCTTATGTAGATGAAAATGTAACCTCCATTTAGAGGCAAATCATGATGGAATAGATTTTGAATAAATAAAATATATCTTTGTTAAATTCAATTTTTTTTATTTTAAATCTATAGACACATGGTCAAGAGTCACTCAAAACCAATTTCAATTTATGTTCAAATGATATTTTTCTTGATGTCGGTTAAAATTGCTCATGGAGGACGTGCTTCATCTGTTAACATTTGTGATAGTGGTAGCTACTATTCTTGTAGTCATTCCTATATAGTACATATAGTTTCTCTAGATACTTGGTGTAGGATGAGATTTCATAGGATGTTATAATTAAATTTAAAAATTAATTTATTATTATTTTTAATTTAATATTATTGTATCTTATTTTCACCCCACAATTCTAATTCAGATTTCCATCATGTAATCAGTTAACTTTGTAATTATTTCAATCAATTTATCTCATTGAATGTTGTGTGTATTTAAGTCTTCTACTAATCTAATATAATCTAGTATAATATAATAAATTAGTATACATGTCATTCTAGAAATAGTCTTATTATGCCTCAAACATTTAACAACTCTGCAAAAGATTTATTTCTTGATTAGCAACCTTGCTTATAATTCTAGATAGGAACTAATAAGTTGGAATCGTTGAAAATAAAAGTGACCCTACTGATTATTTTTAAAATGTAATAATTCTAATTTACTTCATAACAATCAATCTTACAAATAGTTGAGAACAGTTACCTACTAACATTTATATTTCAAGCTTTGCATCACTGTGAGATGCTGAACAACGTTATTATACATTACAAACCAAATAAATTTTTCAATACAAAAACACAAACATTTGTAGCATCAATGATTACATTCCACTTTATTCATGATATTTGACGTTCACTTAGATGTGCTATGGAAGAGTGAAGTCATAGAAGGCATAACCTCAGGAGCCCTTTTGCGCACAAATTTTCTCATTCCATTTTCTACATATCTCTTCCCCTCTTCCCAATTCCTTGGAACTTCAGTGTGACGATTTTCTTTTGAAATTCTGCCCACATAAAATTATGTTAATTTTGTATACTAAATTCTGTATTCTTTACTTAACAGGGCCAACCACGTGAAGGTGGAAGCTCATTTGGCCCCTCCCCCCTAACATCACTCTAAATTCTCCGTTAACATCTTATAACATTCATTCATTCATTCTTTCTAGCATTAATATCATCCATAACCATTAGTTAGCACATAATTACATTCACTAACACATAAAAATCAGTCATTATCAAATAAGTTAGATTACAATTATTTCTTTCTTTGTTTTTTCTTTGAAGCTATGAAAAAATTAAGTGGAACATCGGTTTCTTCATCATTTCCCCCCTCTACAGATATTCCGCCAATTGCTCATGATCTCGATGTATGCCTAGTCCTATACCGAGGACGAGGACACTGAAGCGAAGGGGGTTCCTCTGCAATAACAAAGAAATGGGTTGAATTCAAAAAAAAAAAAATTATTGGTACAAGTATTTCATTAATTTAGAGAACATAATTGTTGTGCTCTTTACCTGATGGGGCCACATCATTTTGTGTAGCCTCAACCTCAACATGTTGAACACCCTCTATATCATCTGGAGTTGAAATACTAAAGGTTACATTAATGCTAAACACCAATTGCAATTATATTTGTTTAAAGCAATAATAGTGGTCCTCTTTACCTGAGTGAGGAACATCACGTTCTTAATGTTGTGTACCCAAATCATGCTCCACTTGCTCACAACCGACTACATGCTCTAAAATATTAACAAAAAAGGCTACATTAATTACTACTCTAATTACAAATTAAGATGTTTAATTGTATTAATAGCTAAATAAATAAATTTGAATAGCAAATGAATACCTCCACTACTAGGATGCACATCTAGACCTTCATGTGCAGATGGTGTTTCACAATTAGCAGGCTGCATTCCAATGACATGCACATTGTTATCATTGCTTGCTTATTTAAAACAAATATAGTCACTTTATGTTGGAACTCAACATCAATTAGATTATTGGTAAAGTATTCAATTTGAAACAACTTCCATTTAGCATATTTACCTGTGTGACGGATGCACTCGAATGTTGTGTATGCCCACTCAATTCTCGTAGCCGATCAACCATAGCTGAATAGCCTTGCTGGTAGGCAATTCTCTTGTCATCTTCTGTGGGCGCTCTATTGAATTCAGAGCCCTGCATTTTTGCTTGGTACTGTGAATTTTGCTTGCATTGTTTGATTAAAAAAAAATGTTTGCAATTTATTAATATTTTGATGCAATATTTTGTTTACATGAGATACTTACAATTCATGCAGCAAGTTTCATGTAACCACCAGAGCCGAATTTTTGTTGCCTGTTCTTTTCTTGCCTTGTCTTCGTTGCCTTTGACGTGTCACTCAGTCTATAAAAGGTTTGAAATATGTTAGATTATATAAATATAAAGTGTAATTAATTAGTAAATAATTACATTCTTAATAGTATCTTGTACCTTTTTCTGGCGTCTAGTGATGTATTTCCTTTTTTCCTTTCAATTCTCTCCTTGGCATCCAAAATCAAGTCCTTCCACTCCCTCTCTGGAATCATGGGGGGACGCTCATACTTTAGGTTCCTCTCCAAATGGGTCTTGTATTGGTCCCTCACATACTTTAGATATGTGCCAGCTTTTTCAAGGAGCTTGGTTTTTCCAAAGGTGACATTTCCAAACCACTCAACCATTTGGTTTGTCAATTCATCTTTTAACCTTTTTTCTTGGTTATTCCACCTTTTAAAGCAAAAACAAACCTGTTAGATTCATAAATGAACTAAAGCTACATTTATTACACTTCAAGAAATGGATCAAAGGAAAACTATTCTAGCAATGATATGAAATCAAAAGTTGATTAGGGATAGTTCACATATGATGTACCACCTTTTACGTATGGTGGACCCAAATATTTGCAATGCAATGTCACTAAGATGTTTATAGAAAATATCATTGCCTGCAAAAAAATCATGGGATCATTAGTCCAAAACGAGTGATCATAAAGAAAATTACAATTAGAGTATATATAATAATAATTTTAAAGTACCTGGAACCTTTTGTATCTTTAAGGGAATCATTTATTCATCGCTCACCACTAATTTGGCCTACAACGTTCCTGTACTAGCAATACGAGAAGATCCAGGAAATGATGGTATGTTATCAGCAGTAGTCACCTCTGGCACATCCTCATGTGCATCTCCTCCTGCAAAAAATGAATCCACTATGAAATGGCATTAGAATTCAAGAAGAACGCTTGAAGGGAAATAAACACATGACAGAAGATAGAGAAAAAGAGGGATCTACCAATAGTGGGCGAGCTAATATGATGTACACTAGAGGATGTTTGTATGCTACGTGTTGTCAACATTGCAGTCGACAATACAGGTGAGGGTAACCTCTAATGAGGTGGCAGTGATATTTGCACAGTAACATTGACAGCACCTAAAGAATAATACATTAAATATATGAAAAGTGCAAGAATTGTAAACAAGGATGAACCTTTATTTTTAAAATTGATAGTATCAAGTATGATGTGTTTTGGGTACTCAGAGTGATAAGCCAAGCAAGTGATAATACAAGAAAATCATCATCACCTCAAGATCCTGCAACACCCTGATCGTGGGAATGACTTTGATGAGGGTAGATAAATTGTTGTAAAAACAATACGTACATATTTTAGTTAATGACATAAAAGAGAATAAAATATAAACCATTATTGAACTTTTGTTATAATTAAAGCTTTCATTACTGCTTACTTGCAAGTTTTTTGTTGTCTGAAGCAATAATTCCACCCTCTCTCGTATCTCATCAGTGATAGGATGCACAGCTACCAAAGCAACAATCTCTTTTCTAATTTTTATAAGAGGCATTTTAAAGAATTTCATAAGGTGTGTGGGATCTTCAGGGTCATCATCGCTTAACCCTAATGATTCCACATCCCTAGAAAGGTGCTCAGGTACTGCAAATCCCTTTCCCTTTCCCCGAACATCCGTCTGTGTCAAGAATATCATTAACAATTACAAAATTAGTATAAATCACTAAAAAAAAGAACATAATAATGTAACAATTTGCTTCTATCTAATTTGTACAATTATAATGAGGTTTACCTGCTCGATAGAAGTGTTGCAAGCTACATCTTTGTCTGCGATATGTGATGGATCCATGTCGGCCTGTGACAAAGAAAAAATATAAAAAACGTTACCGAAATTAAACCAATAGACTTAGCAAAAAATCTTCATAATAAAATGGTATATTGGATTCATTAATTGGAGGTTGGTTAATTTAAATGGTATATAGTACGTACCACCCCCATGATATTAACTTTGTTTGTATCTATACGATTCAAACTGTAATCAATTAGAAGCTCTTCGCCTGCACTTATTGATTTTATCGCACATACAAATACACGATTTCCCTCGCACGCCTCAAATATGCAATCGGGTTGTTTATTAGTTGACCCAAGTCGTGTACTATTTATAAAACCTGCAATATTTCTTGTTGCTTTTGGCTGACCATCAATGTATATAGCCACTTGTTTACTTTGATCATTATCTGTCAAATACAGAACTCTAAAACTCGTGGCTATTAAAATACATAAGACAACATTGTAGCATCTTATAATCATCTGTTATAAAACCAAAGCACTTGGGAGTGATTCTTTTGTTTGTCACAGTCCAGGAAAATGGTGTCTACTGGAGGCTTGAATAACTGACTAGAAAGATTTTTAATTCCTTTTCTTTTTCCTTCTGATGTTTTCACTGTCACTTCCATCCTCCAAGTCAGATGCCCTCGCCCTTTTCTTTCTTCTTGTTTTTTCATACTCATTGTCATGCTTTGAATTATTTTTCTTTCTTGGTGACTCCTTACTGCTCTCACTATCTGTTTCACTCTCAGAATCTAAGTCTGATGTATCAAAATTTGACGAACCTGATGAACTAGAAGAATCGTCATTAGAGGTAGATTCATCTGACTCAGGAATAGACTTTTGCTACTGCATTACAAGCCTTGGCATATTCTTCAAATACTCACGTAAACTCTCAGTGATACCACCAAGACCTATAGAAGTAAAGAAAATGATAGAAAACCGTGAATTTTTGGGATTGTCCTTTGGAGAAATTGAATCAAAAGACTCCTGCATTGTTGGATCATTCAACCTTTCATTAAGCAACAATCTACCAAGCTGCTCTGCTAGCTCCTACAAGAGAATCTTTATAAAAATACGGGAAGAGGAAGTAGTATCTTCCTCTATCAGACATATATAAGCAAGACAATGCCATGGAAGAGCATCTGTGCCAAGTAAGTGGGCAAAAAACTTTGCAACATTACGCAGTTTATTTTATTTCTAGTCTATGTACCATAGAATACTGTTGTACAAAACACTTATCAAAAAATTCCTCATAAATTTTATTGATCATACAGAATCTTTTCCCAAGAAGACCATAATAACGAAGGTATGTTCTCTCTTGACCAGGTTCAAGCTTGATCTTTAGTAGCTTATGACCAACTTCCTCAAAATCAACACTTGACATGATTGTCAAATAAATTGTACATCTTAAATTGACCAAGTTTGTCTTTGTCTCATCCCGTATTCTCAGTGCTTCCTCACCTTCCTCTTCATCATCATCATCATCATCATTTGAATCATCACCTGAATCATTCTCCCCTTCTGCTTCATCTGAAGAAGCATCTCCAAGGATATCTTTCTTCAGTTTTTCATAGGTTGCCTCATGCTCTAAGAAATCAGGATCTGGCTTGAAAACATCCAAACCAACTTCTTGATCAAGTTCATCTTCTAGGAAAACTTCATGTGTTAACTGATCTAGACAATTGGATGACCCTCAAACTTATCTTTGCGAATTGCAAAAAGGCCTTCAATTAAAAACTGTACTTGTTTGTCAATTTCCCCCTCATGGAGAATACCTATAAATCTTTCAAAAATCCCATAGAGACCTTTGGGTGAAAGGTCTTGCAACAAAGAACCACATTCATTCACGAACCCAACAGCAACCTCTACAATGTCATCTGTGGGGTTCTCTAGTAAAAGGGTGAGAAGTTCCAAGGCAATGATCTCATGTGAAACTTGTTGATTCACTAAATGAGCTATGAATTTGGTTGTTGCTATCAACACATGCTTGTCATTGCATTTGTATGCCCTCTTAAGCTACAAAATAATTCTTCACAAAAGCAGATTGCCAACTTCAAGAAATTTTTTTATTTACCACAGCAACCAATGCAGCAAAAACATATGTAAATCTAGGGGATGCCATTTGGGATTTCATATAAGACCTACAAAATAGACCCCTCCCACGGATGAGATTATCTGCCAACAACTTTGGAATGATGTTCTTGATGTTAAATGTATTTACCTTGTTTACTAACCCATTGATACTCTTCCGAAGGGCATCCCATGTCATGCGCTAGTATTCCACACTGCTCTTGTCTTCCACATCTTTCATCATTTGAGCCAGCTTAAATGAGGGAATGTAAACACCCCCACTTCTTCCAACACCCTTCTCAACTCCTCTTCCAGCACCTTCGCCATTCCCATTCTGAGATAGAGCAAACACAACACCAGAATTTTTCACTTCCACTGCCTCTCTGTCCCTCTTGTTTCCAGAAGCCCCTTTACCACTTAATTCATGCTTATTTTTGTACATAAACCCATCAGGAAGCATGAGTTTTTGCATATAAGCTCGCCCAAATATTTTATAGTTATTTTTCGTCAAGATTCCCTCAGGAGCTGGTAGATCCTGCTTCCATACTTTAATTTTGTTTTCTCAAAGGAAAATCCTAAAAATCCATGCATTGCAAACAACTTTTTACACCTTTGTTAGTTGTGGTGGCGTCACAGGGAGTTTACATCAATAAATGAAGAACATGCCAATGCTTTTAATGCAGTAGTAGAAGTCTATCTCTTATTCAATGTCTCTAGTGAAACCCCCATGATCTTTTGTTCGAGTAGAATTTGTTATATTCTAGAAAGGGTCTTGTCCTTTGTTGATGGGATATTCATCTACCTCAAGAAATAACTGTTCTTTTCTCCAACAAGAAGTGGAACTAAATGAAGATCTAGCACCATGAAATGAATCCTCAAAAGGATTACTATAGTTAGTTTTGGTAGATAATGATCTGGGTAAAATACTAATGTGGCTTTAGGAAACATTATGTACTAGCTTAGCATACTCTAACAACTTTGGTGCGACATGCTACATCCAATTAAGTCTCCATCGGTATCTCTATTGTGTTTATGGATTGGGATTTAATGTACTCTTTTTATACACAGATTTTACTTTCAACTAAGGAGGTTTGTATGTACTTACTTGTCTTTCGATTGTATCCCTATTTCAAGAATTTCTTCTATCAACAAATCATTTGTTGTAAGTTATACAAGTGGAACCTTGAACATGCCTTTCATGCTAGCCTTGTTGATGCATTCAACACCATCTTGTGCAACAAATATTTAGAAGTCCACTACTTCATTGAAGAGTGAATAGTAGGGACAATCTAGGACACTTACAGAGGTTTTGCAAGAGAGATAAATAGACCTAAATATTATGGCTTAATAATGATCAATAGGTAAACAGATAAGAAATTCTCAATATCAAAATGACTTTCTCAATTGTCTTTACTAGAAATGGATAGATCTGCTAATAATGGCTTTATGATTGTATGTCAACTTTAGACTCAATCCAAGAATAGCTAGAACTAATATGTGATATCTAGATTTATGATCTCTATAATATAACAATCCCATAATTATGTTTCCACGCATCTATACCACAACACAAACATCATGCTAGTGTTTAGCCATAGCAATTGATATCCTAATTATAGAATGTGAAATATGCACATAACTATGAATAAAGATTAAGAAAAATAAATAAAGATGCTTATTGCAAACATAAATGACTAATGGACAAGAATTAAATTCATTGTAGATAATTTTGAATATCAAATTCACTTATTTGTGTGCATTTAGTAACTCATGTACTTGTGGCCAACCATTTATCTCTTTCATAAATTAAACACTTATTAATAACATTAAATGGCTGAGTAATTATGTTTTAGTTGAAATTGAAAATAAAATATTTTATTTCAGGACAGCTCACACTATTCTCTATCATATTTTAGACTCTCGGTTTTGTTAGTATTGGTTTGATGTCTTTGGAGCTAATCATTGCATTTCTTTAGTTACGTTTGCCAACGTACTCCCAACCTATGCCAAAATGGGAGCTTTGGAATAGGGTATGGACATCCATCAAAGCATAAAAGATAGAGGAATTTTGTTAGATGTAGTTGCAACTGCTCTTTTAGCATGCATGCAAAATGTGGAAGCATAGACAAGGCATGAAAACTGTTTGACGGATTGCCTCAAAGAAATGTGGTTTCTTGGACTACAATGATTGTCGAATATGCATAAAATGGATTTGTTGAGAAGGCTTTAGAAACTTTCAAGCAAATGCAATCGGCAGGTGTAAAGCCAAATTCCACGACCATTGCTACTATCCTCCCTGCCTGTGCCAAAATGGGAGATTTGGAACAGGGTATGGACATTCATCGAAGCATAAAGGATAGAGGAATTTTGTTAGATGTTGTAGTTGCAATTGTCGTGGTAGACATGTATGCAAAATGTGGAAGCATAGACAAGGCACGTGAACTGTTTGATAGAATGCCTGAAAGAAATGTTGTCTCATGGACTGCAACGATTGCTGGATATGCACAAAATGGATTTATCGAAAAGGCTTTAGACACTTTCAAGCAAATGAAATTGGAAGGCATAAAGTCAAATTCCACAACCTTTGCCAACATCCTCCCTGCTTGTGCAAAAATGGGAGCTTTGGAATAGGGTATGGACATCCATCAAAGCATAATGGATAGAGGAATTTTGTTAGGTGTTGTACTTGCAAATGCCCTGCTTGACATGAATGCAAAATGTGGAAACATGGACAAGGCTCGTGAATTGCTTGATACGATGCCACAAAGAGATGTGATCTCATGTGAACAATCAACATGCGCGTATACGGGAGGAAGGGATTGCTGCTACAAAATTGAACGCTCACTCCTCAATCACAGTTCTATGGTTTTACAAGATTAAACTAGGGCAATTAACCACCACATGTATATTTTTTGCAACATGAAATTAAAAACTAGGGCAATTTGAATCTACCTCTTGCATGGGATTGCAAGAAATGCCACAAATGCCTTCGATGTAGGTTTGATGTTCTTGGGGTTTGAAGTCGCCACAAACGCCTACACGGGATTGCAATGCACAAATGAATTCCCCTCTTCTTTCTTTTTAAGTAATGGTCGTTGTCATCGGAATTACGATGAACTCGAGCACTTTTTTGAAAAAAAGAAAATTCTCATTGCTAATGCCTTCTTCATCGAAACCAAATGGGAAATTGTCATCGGAATTACGATGAATGCGGGCATTTTTTCAAAAAAAAATCAAATTTGGCCACAATATACCTTCTCCGTCGGAAACCTCAGTCAGAAATCTAGTCCAAATGTATTAGTGCTCTCTCTCTCCCAAAATCTCTCTATCTCTCTCCCCCTTCCCCCTCTCTCTCCCCTCTCTCTCTCTCTCTCTCTCTCTCTCTCTCTCTCCCTCTCGCTCTCTCTCTCTCTCTCTCTCTCTCTCTCTCTCTCTCTCTCTCTCTCTCTCCCACTCCCCACTCCCCCCTCTCCCTCTCCCTAATATCATATACTAATATATTTAAAAATTAATATATTGTATATTAATATATACATAAACAATAGATTAATTATGTACAAATTTAGTTATTGAATTTACTTATTAAAATTGGATATCTATCAAATATTTGATAGATCCGATACTATCGGATATCCGATTACTATTGTACAAATTTAAAATTTAAAAATTTTGCTCGGGTTTGCTTTGGGATTTGGCTTGGAAGTGACAAGCCTAGAAAGTCAACTGATAAAACATGTTTTTCAGTAATCCAGACTTTACACTAGTGGCTGGCGACTTTTTTTATAGCCAAAATTGATCAAACGAAAAGGGTTTTTAAGGACGTTCTCAACTTTCCAACAATATAAGGCTTCTCTTATTTCGACTTTAATAAATTATTATTATTTATTTCCTAATTGAATTCTAATATAAGTCTACTATAGGGAAAAATAAAATAAAAATTGAATTTCATAATGTTTTGACCAATTTAAGGTGGTCAGACATAGGAGTTTCTTAATTTTTGAAAAGTTGTAGTAAAAAATTCATAAATAATTATTTACTTTATAAAAAATTATAAAAAAATATGTGTCACATCCGGACATGAGTCTAATAGTTATATTATAAATCTTATAAAAAATAATTATAATTTGATTGTGATTAGGGTGGTCAGACATTGCCTACTTCTTATCTTTTTCCTGAAATTTTAGTACCACTACATTGAAATTTAAAATTTTCATCAAATAGGATTTCTTTTTTCCAAAAAACAATTAGTATCTTAGAAACTACATTAATTTTTTTATAGATTCTCTTCTTACATATTTTAAAAATAATGTTCATAACTTATTCAAATTTTCATGTCAAGTTATTTTTCTGAAATTTCATTGCCACTTAAGGACTTGTTTTGGCACACCATGATCCTGCACATACCCTTGAGTGCAAGGGAGTGGATGTATTGGGAATGTTCTCATCTTGGAAGTGCTAGTATCTTTTTACAAAGGGGTGCATGTCTTTTGGGCCATTGCAAATATGTCTAATTGTGGCAAATATTATTTTATTATAGTTGTTATTACTTTTCTACAAGATCTATCAAAATGTATTTATTTGTTTTATATTAAGGATCAAACAGGTTTTGAGGGGACCCAAAACCACTTACAATAGGTTTTGAAGGGACCCAACATCATCAGATTTTACATGGATCTAGAACCCAAAGAAATAAAGTTGCAACAAGATACAACAACAACCAGTAGCCCAACCACAACCTAACATCAAATACTAAACATTGAAGAACCAGTTGTAAGACAAGGTCAAAGCCAACAAAAAACACACCTTAAACAAACATGAGCATAGGGTTTTTCCAAACTCACTCAACCTTAAAAATGAGTTTTAGCAAGGCTCCCATAGCCTTAACCTTGAGAAAGTCCAATATAGAACTCTCCTTGCCTTTCAAAATCTCCTCCCCAAAAGGAGATAAAGGAAAGAGGAAGGAAAATAGAACATCAACAACTCCTCCATAACCAAAAGATAGGGCTCCAACAACTCCCAAGTAGAACTTCCCATTTTCTGATTTTTCTAGCAAATTGCATCTCCACCTCAATAGGAAGATATGAAGAAAACCAAAGATGATATTCAAACTAAAACACAAAGCAGCTCAACCAGGCCATCTCCACCTCAATAAGAGATACCAAGGAAAATACAACAGAAATGGCAAAGAAAGCCCTCTTGAAGTAGCACCACTTCAAAGAAGAAACAAAAACCAAAAGGGCCTGGGAAGAAGTAGAGACCCTACTCTCAAGGCACTCAACCTTAATAGGAAAACTAAAAGAAGCCTCTTAAGATAAGAAATGTAGATCTTCACACCTTGGCTAGAAGAGAAACATCTCCCTCTTGAACCCACAAAAAGATGAGCCACAAAGCCCTCAGCCACCATAGGAATAGGAGAGGAACCCAAATTAGAGCACCCAGTTAGTGAATTAGGAACTTCATTAAAGGCAAAATAGCAATCAACAACAACTTCCCAAGCCTAGCCCATGAATGAAAAACCAAACACAAATAAGTAGCTAGGGAAAGGAAGAGTCAAACTAGAAGAACCCATGAAAGAAACATGGCCAACACCATGCACAAATGGGGGGGAAAAGGCCCCCCCACACAAGCCTCCAAGATGAAGAAAATGTTGCCATCTCAAGCTCACCTTGGCACCAAGCAGAGAAAACTCCAAAATGGAGCTCCAAACAAGGCAGGAAGCAGTTGCCCCCACCCTAGCTCCCCAACAACAAAAAGAGCAATGCACTGCAAAGAACAGACCACAACCTAGCAACCAAATGTCGACACGGGGAAACATTCTCACCCTCATCATCATCTTTCACAGCCTCACCCTAGTCTCCTTCTCCTCCTACAAACCCCTCTCTCCCACTCTTCCTCCATCCTTCCTCATTTCTACGTAACTATTTCTACAATTCATAAAATATATTTATTCATTGAAATATTATCAAATTGAGTGATTATTAAAATAAAACCTAACAATTTTTCCATCAGTCCTGATTTATAATTCAATATACTTGATTGCAATTTCAAATTCATGTAGTTGTGGCAAATATCATTTTAGTGTAGGTGCACTAAGGGAAATTTGTGTCTAATTCATTTAAGATAAATACCTTATTTTTTAACTTGTTTTTTGTTGTTCAGGTGTCTTTGAGAGGTCCGTCTACAATGGCAGTTGATATGTGGCCTACCTAGGAGATTTAAATAATGATTATAGAGTATAATATTCTATTTTTTATTACTAATATTGTTTCTTTTCTATTATCGTATGAGCACATCATAGACATTGATTCGAAGCTATTGCCACAACCACCTGGTTATTTCTTCAATGGGCTATGTTCAATTTGATTTTGACAACACATATTTTGAAGGTTGTAAATCTTTGTTTCGTTGCTACTTTTGTTGAGTTGAGTATTTTCAAGTGGACTTATTGAACTCACTTGGAAGTTGAGCGGTGCTAGGTTTTTACATGGGTTGTTAGAAGTATTACTATCCTATTCTTTTTCTCTTTATGGTGATCCAATATAGATATTGAATTGTTAGACATGAAGGGAAGCATGTAGTTGAATCCAGAAGGCTCAACCATATCAACACATTGTTGACGGTCACCGAAATATTGGATAATAAGAAGTTTATGCAGTTGAATCCAATGGATCCCATACATTGACACTTTTGCATAATGATGAATGTGTGAAACTAGAAATTGAATTAGCAATGCCAAGAATGAAATTGTGATTTCTAGGGATAGATTCTAAATTAGCTTTTTAGTAGTTTTGGTAAATTTTCATAGATGGCAACTTCATGTGTTTTAGAAGTTTCTTTATTGGTGATGCAGTTAATTGTTGTGTTTTTAGATGTTGCAACCTCTATAAAATACTGCCTTTTGTATTCCTTATGGAGATCAAAATGTAACCTCTATTTAGAGGCAAATTGTGATGAAATAGATTTTGAGTAAATAAAATATATCTGTGTTAAATTTAATTTGTCTAATTTTAAATATACAAAGTGGTATCAAAGCTGGTATGGGCTCTGCTAGGTGTGTATGTGACATCAAACCATGGATTTATCTCATTTAGAGAAGTTGTAACTATGTTTGGAGATTGTAGAAGTTAAGGTTGTTGATGATAGTTGAGTCTGTTTCTGAATTATTTTTATAAGAGGAATTGAAGCTCTCACCCTCAAAAGAGTAAGGTTGTTGTTGTTTACTATTGTTTAATTGTTGCACTAAGAGGATCATGTAAAAAACATGTGTGAGCAGTTTAATAACTGCATTGTTGCAAGTGTGAAGGATGAGAACACAAAAGTGTGAAGAGTGTCGAGGAAAGGGATGTATAAGACATGGTTTGGAGCCATGTCACTGAACTGTGTGAGAGGAGATTGAAGACAACGTGCTAGAGATGACCTCGCCCACATTGAAAATGTCGTTTTCTTATAGCAGAAGTCTACATATGAGGTAGACATTTTTGCAAGAAATGCAACATGAGATGAGAGTCTTTCGACAAATTTATGGCAACCAATAAAGAAATGGTTGCCAAGTTTATATTTGTGAGATTTTGCCAAGATCTAGAGGGAATGGAAAGCACAAATAAGAGAGATAAAATATATGATAGGGATAAACGGAATTCTATCAAGATGAAAAATATGATCAATTGAATCATTACAAGATATTCAATGATTTCCCGTACAAACAATGTAGATGATCCTGCTTATATAGGCAAGGCTATAAGGATACATGAGCATACAAACATGACATGTGGCTCAATAAGAAACAAGGGTAGGTAGGAAATAGGTGTGGGTAGGTAGGAGAAACAATAAAATATTCCACATGAGGTGGAATGTAACAACAAGATAAGATCAACACCATAAAAGGTGGAAATTCTCCTACACACACTATCCCAATGTGGCACAAACACCCAAGTGTCTCATAACCAAACTACTATGAAATGCATTTCCTAAGTAAACTTAAGTAAGGTGTAATAATATCCAAGATGAATAATTATTTACACCAACACCCCCCCTTAAGTGCAACTTAGGGGAATGCACTTAAGTCTACAATGCAACTAAGCAATGCAAGATGGGTCCTGACTGCTAGACCATGTTAGGTACCCATGTGCAAATGCAAATGCATGCAAACCAATGCAATGAAATCTCTCACAAAGTGGGGAAAGAGAGAAAACCCCAATGGGAAAAAACCCTCCCACAAAAGAGAGACGAAAACCATATACAAAGAACTCTCATAGAAGTATGTGAAGGAAAAAACCCCATGTGAGGAAAAAGTCCCCCCATATGAGAGAAGAAGAAGAGAGACTGGGAAGCCCCCCCTCAATGTGGAATCTACACCAATGATAGCAGCTCAATGATGAATGAAGAAATTGCTCTACGAACGTCGAACCATGTTCCTCCCCTTAGGAAGAAACAAAACCAAAGGAGTATCCATAAAGACTCCCCAACCATGAAGGGAAGATTTATGAAAGGAATCTCTGAAAACTGCTCAAGTGTCCCCATGAAAAGATCATGTTGGCACTTGCATATAATGGCAAAGTGGACTTCTAATTTCAATTATTACAGCTACCCCAATGAATCTCTCATAGACTCAAATTAATTATGCAAAAGATCAAATTGAGATCTAAGCATTTACAATTGCCAAATAGGCCAAAAAATGACCAAATACTAAAAGTACAATTTCTACTCTAAATCACTGCAAACAAATAGCAGATTGTGAAAGTAGAGAAAAAATTATGCACTTTCAAAAAAACGGCACTTGAAAAGGAGTCCATATGAGCCCAAGCGAAGCCTCCAAAGTTGTAAAAATCAGGATTTCACGATTTCCGAAACAACTGTATCTGAAAATTAGAATACTACCGCACCACTATACAGATCACAAAATTATACCCCCCAAAAAAAAAAAATTCTCAAAAAAAGGAGTCCGAATGAGTGAGATATCACTATTTGAAAATTGCCTGCAAAATTATAATTTCTGGAAAATTTCCGTCGCAGCTTCAAACTTCAAATGCCTCTAGATTTGGCCTCCAAAGTCCAATTTGGATGAAACAAAAGACAAAATAGACTTTCTTGGACCTCCTCAATCCAGTGGTAACCTTAGATTTGACCTATCAAGCTTCAATAATAACCTGCTATAGAAAGCTGCAAAATACACAACCCCAAATAGCGTCAAATTTCTCTCAATTAACAAACCAATTGCACTCTAATGGCTCTGATACCATGTGAGATTTTGCCAAGATCTAGAGGGAATGGAAAGCACAAATAAGAGAGAAAAAATATATGATAGGAATAAACGGTATTCTATCAAGATGCAAAATATGATCAATTGAATCATTACAAGATATTCAATGATTGCCTGTACAAACAATGTAGATGATCCTGCTTATATAGGCAAGGCTATAAGGATACATGAGCATACAAACATGACATGTGGCTCAATAAGAAACAAGGGTAGGTAGGAAATAGGTGTGGGTAGGTAGGAGAAACAATAAAATATTCCACATGAGGTGGAATGTAACAACAAGATAAGATCAACAACATAAAATATGGAAATTCTCTTACACACACTATCCCAATGTGGCACAAACACCCAAGTGTCTCATACCCAAACTACTATGAAATGCATTTCCTAAGTAAACTTAAGTAAGGTGTAATAATATCCAAGATGAATAATTATTTACACCAACAATATTGAAGCCCAGTATTGTTTAATACTAACATAGATCCTTCGACAGTGTGCAATGACAATCAACAAGAATAATTGTATGCAGATGAAGTGTTATGATTTTTCTCTTTGTTAGAGAAAGGAAGGAAAGACTTTGTGATCTCTCATGAAGGAGAGAGATGAGTACTTCTATAAGAACTATACCTTGTGGGTCTATAAGACCTAATGTAATTGTGATGACAATTTTTCATAGTGAGTTGCAAAGATTCCATTTGTGAACCCACTTAGCATCAAGGGGGAGTATGTTGGATAGTGATGCATGCGTGCAACTAGAAATGGAATTATTAATACCAAGAATGCAATTGCAGTTTCTAGAGATAGATTCTAAATTAGATTTTTAGTGGTTTTGGTAAATTTTCATAGATGGCAACTTCAAGTTTTAGAAGTTTCTTTATTGGTGATGTAGTGAATTGTTGTGGTTTTAAAGGCTGCAACCTCTCAAAATGTAACCTCTATTTAGAGACAAATCATGATGTAATAGATTTTGAATAAATAAAACATATCTGTGTTAAATTCAATTTGTTTGATTTTAAATCTACAGACACATGGTCAAGAGTCACTCAAACCAATTTCAATTTATGCTCAAAAGATATTTTTCCTAATGTAGGTTCAAATTGCTCATGGAGGACATGCTTCATCTGTTGACATTTATGATAGTGGTAGCTACTATTCTGGTAGTCATTCCTATATAGTACATATAGTCCCTCTAGATACCTCGGTAAGTAACTGGTGTAGGATGAGATTTCATAAGATGTTATAATTAAATTTAAAAATTAATTTATTATTATTTTTAATTTTATATTATTGTATCTTATTTTCACCTCACAACTCTAATTTAGATTTCCATCATGTAATCGGTTAACTTTGTAATTATTTCAATCAATTTATCTCATTGAATCTTGTGTGTATTTAAGTCTTCTACTAATCTAATATAATCTAGTATGATATAATAAATAAACTAGCTTATATATATTTAATAATATATATAGAATAAGCGGAAGGATACCTCTCAGCTTATTCTATATATTATTAAATATATATAAGCTAGTAGCAATCGCATCGTGAATTGGAAGACATAATTAATAAGGATTAGGGTTCATTTTAGTTTACTATTAGGGTTAGGATTTGATTTGATTTAAAATATAGTAGGCCTAACTATATAAGAAATAGGGTTCATTTTGGTTTGTTATTAGGGTTAGGGTTAGGGTTAGGGCTAAGGGTTAGGTTTAGGATTATAGTTAGGGTTTACATTATTGTCAGAGTTAGGTTAATAGTTAGTGTTTGGATTTACATCATGGTTAGTGCTACGGTTAGTGTTAAGATTTTGATTAGGCTTAGGGATTAGGGCTATGGTTAGGACTATGTGTAGGGTTATGGTTTATATCATAGGGCTAATATGATTAGGGTTAAGGGTTAGGGTCAAGATTATAGTTAGGGTTTACATCATTGTTAGGGTTAGGTTAATGGTGAGGGTTTGGATTTACTTCATGATTAAGGTTAGGGTTAGGGTTAATGTTATGGTTAGGGTTAGGGTTAAGGGTTAGGTTTAGGATAATTGTTAGGGTTTACATCATTGTTAGATTTAGGTCAATGGTTAGGGTTTGGATTTACATCATGGTTAGTGTTATAGTTAGTGTTAAGATTGTCATTAGGCTTAGGATTTAGGGTTGTGGTTAGGATTATGTGTAGGGTTATGGTTTATATCATAGTGCTATGATTAAGATTAAGGATTAGGGCTAGTATTAAAGTTAGGGTGTACATCATTGTTAAGATTAGGTTTATGGTTATGGTTTGGATTTACCTCATGATTAGGATTAGGGTTAGGGTGAAGATTGTGATTAGGCTTAGGATTTAGCATTATGGCTAGGATTATGTGTAGGGTTAGGGTTAGGGTTAGGATTATAGTTAGGGTTTACATCATTGTTAGGGTTAGGATAATGGTTAGGGTTTGGATTTACATCATGGTGAGGTTTAAGGTTCTGGTTAGGCTTCATTTTTAGGTATATGGTTAGGATTATGTCTAGGACTAGAGTTTATATCATAGGGTTAGGGTTAGGGTTAGGGTTAGGGTTAGGGTTAAGGGTTAGGTTTAGGATTATAGTTAGGGTTTACATCATTGTTAGGGTTTGAATTTACATCATGGTTAGTGTTATAGTTAGTGTTAATATTATGGTTAGGCTTAGGATTTAGGGTTATGGTTAAGATTATGCTAAGGGTTAGGATTATAGTTAGGGTTTACATCATTGTTAGGGTTAGTTTAATGGTTAGGGTTTGGATTTACATCATAATTTGGGTTAGGGTTAGGGTAAGGGTTAAGATTGTGGTTAGCATTAGGATTTACGATTATGGTTAGTTTTATGTTTAGGGTTAGGGTTCATATAATAGCATTAAGGTTAGGATTAGCATCATGGTTAGGGTTATGGTTAAGTTTAAGATTGTGGTTAGGATCAACATTTAGAATTATGGTTAGGGTTATGTCTAGGCTTAGGGTCTATATCATAGGGTTAGGGTTAGGACTAGGATTATAGATATATTTTACATCATTGTTAGGGTTAGGTTAATGGTTAGGGTCAAGTCAGTTAGGGTTAGGGTTAAGATTATGTTTAGGCTTAGGATTTATGGTTATGGTTAGGATTATTTGTAGGGCTAGGGTTTAAATCATGGGGTTAGACTTAGGCTTAAGGGAAAGGCTTATAGTTATGCTTTGCATCACTTTTAGGGTTAGGTTAGTAATTAGGGTTAGGTTAATGGTTAGTGTTTGAATTTAGGGTTTAAGGTTAGGGCTAGGGTTATGATTGTTGTTAGGCTTAGGATTTAGGATTATTTTTATGATTGTTTCTAGGGTTAGGGTTTATATAATAGAATTATGATTAGGGTTAGGATTAGGATTTACGATTATGGTTAGTTTTATGTTTAGGGTTTATATCACAACATTAGGGTTAGGATTAGCATCATGATTAGGGTTATGGTTAAGTTTATGTCTAGGGTTAGGATTAGCATCAGGGTTAGGCTTAATATTTAAAATTATGGTTAGGGTTATGTCTAGGGTTAGGGTTAGGGTTAGGGTTAGGATTATAGATAGATTTGACATCATAGTTAGGGTTAGGTTAATGGTTAGGGTCAGGGTTAAGGTCAAGGCTAAGATTGTGTTTAGGCTTATTATTTATGGTTATGGTTAGGATTATGTATAGGGTTAGGGCTTGTGTCATGGGGTTAGACTTAGGGTTAAGGGTTAGGGTTAGGGTTAGGGTTATAGTTATGGTTTGCATTAGTTTTAGGATTAAGTTAATGGTTAGGGTTTGGATTTACATCATGTTTAGGGTTAAGGTTAGGGTTAGGGTTAAGATTATAGTTATGCTTAGGATTTAGGGTTATGGTTAGGATTATGTCTAGGGTTAGGGTTTATATCATAGACGAGAAGGGTTATGATTATGGTTTTGGTTTACATCATTGTGAGGGTTAAGTTAATGGTAGGGTTTAGATTTAGAGAATGGTTAGGGTTAGAGTTTATATTAGAGGGCTAGAGTTAGGGTTAAGGGTTAGGGTTACTCTTTCATTTGGTTTAGTGTGAGGGTTGAATTTGGTACAGTGTTAGAGTTCAATTTTGTTTACCATTCAATTTGGTCTAGTTTTAGGATTAGGGTTCAATTAGGTTTAGGGTTAGGGTTCGATTAGGTTTACCTGGTTATAGTTCAATTTGGTTTAGTTTCAATCAGGTTTAAGGTTGGGGTGCAATTTTGTTCAGGGTCAAGGTTTATTTTGGTTTAATATTCAATTAGGTTTAGGGTTAGGGTTCAAATTGGTTTAGGGTGAAGGTTGTCATTCAATTTGTTTTAGATTTAGAGTTTACTTTTTGTTGTTAAATTAAATTAGGCTTTAATTTGGTTGTTTCCATCATGTAATCAGCTAACTTCGTAATTATTTCAATCAATTTTTCTCATTGAATCTTGTGTGTATTTAATTCTTCTACTAATCTAATATAATCTAGTATAATATAATAAATAAATAAAAATTAGTATACATGTCATTCTAGAAATATGAAATTGCTTTCCAAATTTTGCGGGGTTTGAAATATGACAAATCACAATAATATTTTTTTTTATTATCTATAAAAAAAATGCTTAATTTCCATCCTCGACCATTTAACAACTTTGCAAAAGATTTATTTCTTGATTTGCATTGGTTGCAGCTAACAAGTTTATTCACTTGTTAAAATAGCAGCCTTGCCTATAATTCTAAATAAGAATTAATAAGTTGGAATTGTTGAAAATAAAAGTGACTCTACTGATTATTTTTTAATATGTAATAATTCTAATTTACTTCAAATAAATCTTCAAATCCAAAATAATAATAATTCTGAACTATTTTGAAATAGTTTAATATATCTGTATACTTTACTCTTTTCTCCAACTTTCATGTGCACACCCTTTACATTACAAGAATATATATAAATTTATACATAATTAACTTTGAAATAAAATTACTTTAAAGCCAACTGTAAATTAAATAAATTCAACGTATACTTTATTCGCAAATACATCTTATGCATGTTTTATCTATAACTTCCCTGGATCCTAAAATACACTTTATTCATTCATGCTTTATCTTTGTTTCATTTAGACACATATGATCTCTGTGTCAGTCTCTCTTTTAAATCCTATCTTCCCTTTTCATTCATCAACATCACTCTTTATGTATTCATATCTCGCACTCGAAATTACTGTTCAATCGATTCCATCGTCATCTAATTTAATATATTAAGAAAAGTGTTCAATTTGAATCAATGGTCATATAATTTAATATATTAAGAAAAACTCAAATTTATGATAATTTTAATGTACACTTGTTCTAATTCTCTTCATGAATTCTTCTTCCTGCAGGTGTGCTTCTGGAATTGTAATAACAACCCACTCATAACAAATACTGAAGTAATATGACTGATCTTAAGAAGAGGTGATCATTAATCCATTTGAATCAATCTGCATCTTAAACAATGTCTATTTATAATAATATGCCACCCTATGTATAAACAGTTCAGAACATATACCTACTAACATTTGTATTCCAAACTTTGCATCACTGTGAGATGCTTCAAGGTTACTATACATTACAAACCAAATAATTTTTTCAGTACAAAAACACAAACATTTGTAGCATCAATGATTACATTCCACTTTATTCATGATATTTGACGTTCACTTAGATGTGCTATGGAAGAGTGAGGTCATAGAAGGCATAACCTCAGGAGCCCTTTTGCGCACAAATTTTCTCATTCCATTTTCTGCATATCTCTTCCCCTCTTCCCAATTCTTTGGAACTTCAGTGTGACGATTTTCTTTTGAAATTCTGCCCACATAAAACTCTGTTAAACCTTCATTATCCAAAAAAAAATGTCAAACATTTTTTATTTGTTAAAATTAATTTATTTAACATGAAAATAAATTAATGATGTCAGGTTTTCATAATCTACAATTGAATATTACAATTTTTTCATTATCAGAATAATAAGATCTAGCTCAAAGAAATCCAGAAGCAATTGTAATATAAAAATAGATTATACCTAACATGTTACAATGAAAAAAAATTATTAACAATTTATCATAAACATTTTGACAAATAATAAAGTAATTTGTATATAAACATCTCTTCAATAATCGAATAGTCAAACAATTTTGTTTCAATCATATAACTCATATAAATATAAGGTAGTCTTGTTTTCTCCAGGTAACTAAATAAAAAACAATCAAACAAAATAATAATTTTACATTTTATCCCCATCAAAAGCACATACCTGACATCAGGATTTGTTACCAAATTCCGAAGCAATTGGAATACACACATAGTAACAGCTACACTTGTGGCTGCTACAAGTGGATATACCTACATACATACCCATAAAAGCTTAAAACATATATTAAAGTAAAAATTTAGGCAACACAAATCATTGGAGAAATTATTAACGTTAAAGAGAAAGGTGACAGACCTCTGGTTTCATCCAGCGCCCCATGATTGACTTTAATGAAATAAACACCACAGATGATATTTGGGTTGTTCAGATAAAATGAAATTAATGTGGAATTGGCTCTCCCTCCTCCAATTTATTAATGATTATGGGAATTTGAAACGATGGGCTAAACCAGAATAGCCGTTGGATTCTGTGGGTCCAGATGTGTAGGATAGTTTTAATTATTGAGTACAAAAAAAAGAATGTCAACTGGGTGATCTTCTTTGACTTAGCTTGTTATCGTTGGTAGATAGGCTGTTTTAGTTTTCCTGGTGCGCAAACCGTGGGCATAATCAAAATTTCTGCCTATTCATTCTACTCAAATTTGATCTTGACTACCCTTTATTTCTTGGCCACATGTCATTTGAATTTTCATCGATCATCTAGAAAACAAATCTGTGGAGAAATATAAAAACCAAAGCTTTGAAATCCTGTTTAGATAAAGATAACTTATCTTTCCAATTAGTGATAGAATATAGTAAACATGAAAGGCACGCTTTGTTAGCAAGCAAAAGATGCAAGGGATATTCGATCTTGATAAGCTTTTCCCAGCAATGCTTGGTAGAGATAAATACAGAAATATTAATAAAAAATAAAGTGCGTAATTTTGCAAGGTTTTGTAAGCCGATGTCATAATGTGATATGAAAAAGAATTTTATTTTTTTCACTCGATATGTTTGAAGTAAATAATTAAATAATAATAATAATAATAAATTTTAAGATTCTAATAATAATTTATTTTTTATTACTTATGAAATTAAATTTGATGACAGGATTGATAAAGAATGAGGTTTGTCCCACTCTTATTATTAATTCTAAAGTTACAGTTGATGATGGACTTATTTGAAAGAGCAGGCTTTGACTTATGAGTTTGTGGATCTTAAAAAAAATCTTATCGGGATTCATTAGACTAACACATTTTTCCTTAGATATTTTAAATTCTTTGTGGGGAAATGTTAACTACTTATATACTCTAGAAAGATAGGCAATGTCAATGTATAGATGCCAAGGGTTTTGTAGGAAGGTTAGCTTGTCTATGGGACTCTTGTTCAATTACATTTTCAAATTGGTCAATGAGAAAATTTTCTATGTTTTTGATGGGTATCTATTTTGATTCAATCAATCCTATTTTCTTATCTAATGTTAATTCTCCTATAATATTTTTATAGTAAGATATTTTGTGTTGCATATTTAGTTTGTTTGTTCCTTATTTTCCTAAAATTCCCTTAGATCTTGGCTACAGACTTCAATTAAATCTTTAATCTTCAAAAGAATCTTAGGGGTTTGAGTTAGATAGACTCTTCTTCAGCCTTGTTCAAGAACAATATGATTGTTCATAATTTGGTTTATACTAAAGTAGATAGTGGTTTCAAATATATCTATCACCTCTTTTCAAGTAATTTATCATTCTTCATCTAGTAGATTAATAGGGAATTGGTTATCATTCTTCATCTAGTAGATTAATAGGGAATTGGTTCTTCATTTTTTTAACTTAAGGAAAATAGTCCAGCTATGGTAGATGAGGATAGGGTAATCTTAGGTTATTTTCCTTCTTTGGTTGCTAAGGAAATAAATAGTATTCTTATGGACCCTTTTACTCTTGAGGAATTGAAAAATGTTGTTTATCAAATGAAGAAAGGATGATAAATGTCTCTTGGTCTTGATGGCTTTTGTATATCTTAAAGGATGGTCTTATATATGTTATATTGGAATCTTAAACTAATAAGCAAATTCTTTAAGCAATTAATTCAAATTTTTTTTATTACCCTCCCTAATAAAAAGTAGGGGCCAATTATTTTTATCTATTTTTTCCTATTTTTCTTTGTAATGTCTCTTAAAATATCATTACTAATTTTATTTCTTATCATCTAAAATAGATTTTGGACTATGTGATATCACTTAAGTAGGGGATCTTTTTAAATGGATTACTTAAGAATATGTTCATTTTATAGGTTGTTCTAGGTATCAAGCCAGGCATGTCCAAGGCTTGTGATAAGATTATATAGTCTCTTGATTTTGGTTGGTTTTCTTGATTATTCATTATTTATTTTTTAATATTATCTTGTTATCAAAATATATGAAAATAAATTTAGAAAAAATGAGATGAATCAATGTAGAGCTCTAACACCTAATTCAATATATACTTACACGTCAATAAATTTTCAGTATCTATGTTCACATAAATAGTAAAAAATTAAAAAAATTAGTGAATAATAATCATTTCACATGTAAGACATCATCAACCTACCATTATCACCATTTTAAAGTTAATTATTAAGTCTTATAATGTCATCTTATAATTTTAAATGAGAAACTAAATTATCCATAAAGTCAACATACCTAATGAATATTCATTAAGTCGTAATCTATCAATACGTACAAAAATATTATATGAAATATTAGTATCGATAGATTCAAAATGAAATGTTTGTCATGTATGAGAGGAGATATGTTGTCCGAAAAAATATGACTTTATAGATGTAAGATCATCACGAGTTTAGACTGCCAAATTTTTTCATCCTTTTATAAAGAAATCTAGTAAACATAGGTTCAAATTTTACTTACAAATAAATATAATTAATATATTTAATAAATTTTAGAATGATATAAACTCTATATGTAATTTATGATTTATTTTTAAAGATTAATAAATTAATTTAGTATAATTTATTTAGTTATAATTATTTGATTGTTGAAAAAAAGAATATTTCTTGAAGTAGTGTGAAATTAAAATTTTAGTTGTTAAAGCTTATTTACCTTAAAAATATACTACACTTGACCAATATTGGCTCTTCTAATGCATTGAATTTAATAATAATAATAAATTTAATATTTTCTAAATAGAATCAATTTCAACTATTGATGCAATTGGTGTGAAGATTAAAAAAATATAATAATTATTATAATATTGTTAAAATCTAAAAAAGGCACATTTGAAATGTTTCAAAAAAATGTTAAATGCTTGAAGAAAGTGTTGGGAACATTAATTTTCTTTGATACATTTGGAAAAAAAAATTGCACCAAAATGTCCAACATGTATCTAGAAAAGCTATTGATCAAATATATCTAGAATGTATATTAGGAAAAAATATAGTTGAAATATTTAAATTAAATGTGCTAAAATTTTCTCATAAATTGTGACAACTTTTGTTTTCACCCAATGAGATGCAACAATAGTAGGAGTAAGTGAAGGATAAAACTATATCATTATGTCCATAAAAAAGATAGATCATCACATAACCCATATTATCATTATTAGGAGCATGAATGAATGGAATAGGTTTATATAATAACCATTGATGGGTACTAATCAACTTCACAAAAGAAGGAAAATATTAGATGGAGTAGTAAAATTTATAGAAATCACATGTCCTCTATAATAGCAAGGACATAGGGATTGTGTGCAATAAATAAAATAATTTATAAAAAAATAAAATATGTTCAATAAGATTAGCTATTTATGATTAATGTGTATTAATATTTCTTTTAAAATTACAAGTAATTAAATGTGAAAATAAAAAACAAAAATAATGAAACTTATTTAGCTATATAACAAATCAATGCAATGTTTGATATTGTTTTGAATCTAATCTACTTTAAGATCTAGAATATTGAATGGTACATTTGTAATCACCGTAAAATAAAATTATTATATTGACAATATGTAAGGATATTTATTTAGGTATGAATTCATGAAATCTCACAAACTCTATCTAGGGGTTACATAGTAGAAAATCTAGTTTTTAATATTATTTTTTATTTTTTTATTTATTTGAATAAACATACTAGAAACTTAAATGACAGATCAAGAGTCACAATTGAGGCATCAATTTTTTTTCGGATGTGTGATGATATGAGTGAGGATGAGTATTTTGTGTAAAGAAATGTGTATAATGGTTAAATGGATAGCATAGGAGGAAGATTTATTATGTATGAAGAACATTTTTTCAAAATAGACATTAAACCAAATGAAAAATACTTTATCATAGAATCACACTAAGAACCAACAATGAAAATCTAAGAATCACAAGTTAAAATTTAGCATGTCTATTCAAAGATTAGAACTTGAACATCCACAATAAAACCCAATACTTTTTTAATCAATTAAACATAACCCTTTGACAAATTTAGTTAAAAAATAGATTTTGTTATAAAACAAATCTCACCAATAAATTTGTAAAAAAAATCACATATAAACAATTTATTTAGAAAATCCCTTTCTTTCATTGTTAACTGTTCTATAAGGATTTAGGCTTTATCAAAATCAAAATCAATTTGAGTTGAAGGCCTTATGTACAAGACGGCTTTTCATAAGTGCAAAACCATTTTCACTCTTTTCGCTTAAAATCCAATTCACAAATAAAAAATCCTCATTAATGAGGTACATCACATACACTGTAAAATTATTTAAGCATCGTTTCTTGTAAAAAAAATCATATAAAAAAATCATAAGATATTATCCAGTAACATTTGACGTTCACTTAGAAGTGTTATTGAAGAATGAGTTGATAGTAGGCATAATCTCAGGGGCCCTTTCGCGCACATACTTTCTCACACCATGTTCTGCATATCTCTTCCCTTCTTCCCAATTCTCTGGAACATCAACGCGACGATTCTCTTTTGAAATCCTACACACACACCACACAGAATTCTGTCAAAATTCCTCATACCCAAATTGAAACCCCCACAAAAACTCTTTACAGTTTGTTATAACCATCCTACAGATAATTCAATCTCATAAAAGAATCCAAAACATATCTATAATAAAAATAAGCCGCAGCTATTCTGAATCCAAAACAAACCTACAAACTCATCCGAAAATAGACGCATCCAAATCAGCCAATGTTTCACACAAGATAATAAAACAAGTGGAAGACAATATAAAATTCTCCATAAAAAAGAACCCTTCAATCTTACAAAAGCCTTACTTGACATCAGGATTTGTTATCAAGTTCCGAACCAATTGAAATACACACATACTGACAGCGACGCCTGTGGCTGCAAACAGTGGATAAACCTGCATACATACCCATTAAGCTTAAAACATGCTACAACTGAATTTAAACAACATATATCACTGAAAATATTACTGAAATTTTCAAGGCAATTGACAAACCTCTGGTTTTATCCAGCGCCCCATTGCATTAATGAAACACAACACAGATGGAAATAGATTGATGAGATAAAAATGTACGTGGAAAGAATTTTCCGTTGCTACAATATATTTAGGGTTGTGGGAAGATTTGAAACGATGGGCTAAACCAGAAAAAGCCGTTTCATTCAGTGGGCTCTAGACGGTTGTCATCTTCCAGCTGTTAAGAATAGTTTTAATTATGAACTAAAAATAAAATAAGATTGTTAACTGCGCGATTTATTTTGTTTGACTTGGCTTGTGATGGTTTGTTACATTTAAAAAGGCTGTTTTTATCCGTGGGCATAATGAGGGAGCTATTAAAATTTGAGGCTCTTCTTTTCAATGATGGTGGCTGCCCTTTAAATCTTGGCCTCATGATGTTTTTGAATTTTTATTGATCATGTGAAAAATAATTTCTTAACGGAATATAAAAATCAATGATCTAGAACACTCTTTAGATAAATATGATTTATTTATTCTTACCTTTACTTCATACAAGAGAGTGGTATAAATTCTTTAATTGACCGGGTTTTTTGGGCTTAATTATGAAGACGTTGGACAAGGCAAAATTGTTTAGAAGAAGCATTTAAATAGAACAGTATATATATATTTTTAAATGTAAAGTTTGTTATTTTTGAAGTAAATATAATAGTTTTATAATAAAATAAAGTAGAAATATTAATTTTTTAATTATTTTGAAAGGTCTAATTAATGGGTAAAAACATTTTGGTGGAAAAAAAATAATTTAAAAATGATGTTCTTGTTTGAAAATAAAAATGTCAAATCTAAGTAAATAAAATAGTTTAATATATACGTATGTCATAAATAAAATGGTTCTATAATAAATTAAAGAGATCAAAAAATTTAAACAAAAAAGTATTAAAAAAAATTTATTTATTTTTGTCTATTTTTATTCTATATATCTGCCCATGGCTAATGAAATTTCATATTCATCTATTACAATTAGATAGTAAACTACCTATATTATAAATAATTACTATCCAAAATGGTTATGATCTTTGTACTACTAATGTAGGTTATATGTTATATATTATATATTATTTGGTCCTAAAGTTTAGTTTAGGGTTGAAGGAGGGGAATTCTTCCTAGCACCATGGTATTAATCATTGCGTAAGTGAGAGTTGTGTGTTAAAGGGTGGATTTGGTCAAGCCCCTCCAAGATTGTAATATATTTGGGGATCCCCTTTGCTACATCCCCCTTTCCAAAAGACATGTGGGCTTGGATCTACACTAAGATGGAGAAGAAACATGTTAAATGGTAGAACCATCTTCTCTCCCTACCTTGGAGGATTCAAGTTGTACGGAAGGTCTTCTCCTCACATGCTATATACTATTCATCCACCTAGTTATTTGTCAATTATCAAGTCAATAAACTAGAAAAGATTCTAAGGGATTTTCTATGGTCAAATGGCAAAGGTGGTAAGAAGAGACATTGTGTCTCTTGGGAATGGTGTTGTAACCCTAAAAGGTTTGGAGGACTTGGTCTTAGGGATCTTAAAAGCCCTAGTGTTGCCCTTGCATCAAAATGGATCCGTAAAGCCATCAAGGAAGATGAACCTTGGAAGGTGTTAATAAGGAATAATTTAACTCTGTCTAAACCGAAAAAAGGGAAATCGTGGCCTCAAGTGAACTTTCTTGATATATTAATGGGGAATTTTGAGGTTGAGGTTTTTGGCTTGGTGATCTTCTCCTCTTTGTGGAAGGCAGGGACTTGAGTCAAAAAATTGGTAGGCTCCAGGGAGGCGGTTGGAGATCCTCCTTCCTAGTCTATCCTTGACAGATCAATTTGGTGTATGGTGCCCAGCTCAATGATAAACCCCTAGCTCTTACTCAAAGCTTCTCTACAAAGGCTTGAAATTCTCTTGGCATCTCCAACATTAGGGATCTATTTATTGAGAAAAGGTTCGCTTCATGGGATGAACTAGCAAGGAAATGTGTGATTACTCCCACTCATAAGAAAACATATAATCACATAGCTAAGGAACTGGACTCATACTTATCTACACTACCATCTATTACAAACTTGGTCTGATAGATCCACTTACATTGAACCATCTTTCTCCCCTTAGGGAGATGGACTAAATCTCATGTGTTGTTCCTCATCAAGGAACTATACTCTTCCTCCATAGCTTGGTCCCACTCAGGAACCCTTGATGCTTCCTGAAATGTCTATGGATCAAAAGTGGTAGCAATGAATTAATGTGGAAGATCCTGATGCTGTGATCGAGTCCTCTGTGTATCTTAAGGATCCACAAGAAGAGAACCCGCTGACTCAAGTGTCTGTCTATTCCAACAAGGTCTAGGTGGAGGTGGAGAATGAGGCTCCTCAATTGCAAGTGGACCCTGCAGAGGTGTAACCCTGCGAGTCAGAGTTGAAGGAGTCTCATCATCTGAATCACTAGCATCACTATCCACAATGGAGGAAGGTGGAGGAGGTAGAGAGGCTAAGCTAGGAGAGCTCTCCTCAAAATGAACACTCCTCTCAATAAACACCTCATGTGTCTCAGGATCCATCAATCTATATGCCTTAACACCCTCAAGACATCCAACAAAAATGCAAGGCCGACTCTGAGGTTCCAATGCCTTGCGTTTCTGCAGAGGTTTGCGAGCCCATGCTGGACACCCAAAGACTCTGAAATGTTTCACAGTCCATTTCCTACCATCCCAAGCCTCAAAAGGAGTAATACCTTGCAAAGCTTTGTGAGGAACCCAATTCTGGATGTGTGTGGCACAACTGATAGACTTTGCCCAAAAGGCGGGATCAAGAGAACGTGCATGTATCATACAACTAGCCATTTCTTTGAGAGTTCTATTCTTGTGTTCTGCTATTGCTATTTTGGTATGGTTTTGTCATTGATGTCAACACCTACTAAACACTTATCAACTCTGGCACTTTGGAGAATCAACAACATTCACCGGTAAGCAAGTGACTTATGCACAGTCACCGATATATGGTACACCAGCAAGATATAATGACCACCGGCACATGGAAGGACATGGAAAACACTTGGTTATGTTGAAGACATCGTGTGGACACCTTGTCTTAGAGTTTTGTTTATTGGTATATTCGTATTTGCATATTTGTTGTTACCGGCAAATAGGTCCAGGTTATACACCGGGAGGTTTATCTTTTCCAGATTAGCATGGCACGCTATGGAGATGACTTATTATTGTTGTAAATGCATTAAGTTGACATGTTGAATTGGTTATTGCATTGGGCATTAATTTATTTGTAAAATGATTTTATTGTAATATCTTGTAGAGCTGACCTACTAAAATTGGTCTTAGTTTATGATATAAATATAAGATCTTATTTGTAAGATCAGTGAGGGAATGCGAAGAATATTTGTGTGAAGGTATATGTGAGAATAAGTAAAGCTATACACACAGACATCATTTGAAGGTTAAGGAAGGTTTTGTGAAAGCATATCAGAACTACACCAGTAATGAATCCAGCATATGAAGATGCTATTTTGAGCAGTACATCCTTATTGGATTTAACCATCCAATTGTAGTCAGTGTGACTCCCATTTTGTGTTTGATTAGTGAGCTCTAGGCGCTTGGCCTTTCTGCATGTGCAGACCCCATTTGTATACATTTACTATCCGCAATAGTATCATCTGATTATGGGTAAGGTTTCCCATCGTGGTTTTTCCCCTTACAGGGTTTCCACGTACAAATATTGGTGTTATGTGTTGTAGGTGACTTTGTCTTTTTGTTTCATGCATTAATATTTACTGGTATTGCAAATTATCTGATAAAATTGTCCATCTGTATAAAAGACTGTTTCACCGGTATTACATAGAAAGTTGATTAAGTTGTTTTTGGTTTAAATTTATTTGACAACTGATTCACCCCCCCCTCTCAGTTGTCTCTGGGACCTAACAATTGGTATCAGAGCCTAGTCCTCTTTTCCAAAAGTTTAACAGCTTGAGGACATCTAATGTCTACTAACTATTTCAGAAAGGACAGTCCTAAACTTGATGGTACCAACTATGGCATATGGAAGATCACAATGGAGACACATCTAAATTGCATTGGAAAGGACATCTGGGAAGTTACAAAGAATGGATATACTGCTCCCACTCCAAGTCAGCCTAATCCACCTAACTTGACTAAAGATGAGGAAAATGATTGCAAAGCAAGAGAAGCACTTTTGAGCGCAACAACAGATCAACAAATCATGGGATTATCAGACAGATCAACTGCTAAAGCTATTTGGGATCATCTGGAAACACTAAATGAAAGAGATTCCACAGTCAAAATTGCAAAACTTGAAAGCTTCTGGGGCAGGTATGAAAATCTAAAAATGGAAGAAGATGAAAAGATTTCTGCTTTTATGGAAAGAGTTAATGAAATTGTTTTGGGTATTAAATGTTGTGGAGGAACCTTAAGTGAGGATGAAATTATTTCAGAAGTTTTAAGAACAATGCCTAATACATCAGTAACTAGAGATACATTGATTGGAAAACTTTTAGCCTTTGAAATTGAGGAATTTGGTCTTGTTGCTACTATAAGATAGATTTAGCCTTTAAAGCATCAACATCATCTGCATCATCATTTGAAAAATCTGATTGGAAAGCTTTTTATGCAAGAGAACTTGAAGAACTTGAAGCACTATTTGCAAGAAAAATGCCTAAAGGCCCAGTTGGAAGTAAGTATGAAGGTAAAGCACCCTTTAAATGTTTTAACTGTAATAAGATTGGTCATATGGCCTCAAGATGCTCTGATAGACATGCTAGACTAAGAGAAGAAGCTAGAAGAACATACAAGCCTAACCCTGAATATCAGAGATATAGATTTAAGAAGAATAAAGACAAATCTTGTTATCTTGTTGATGAAGGAGTGACTAATGATTCTGATGAGGATCCGACAGACAATGGATGGGTTTTTGTTGCTATAATAGAAGATCAACTGACACCTAAGGTTCAGCCGATACAGCAAGCCTTGGCAGCTAAAATTGAAGTAAAGGATGAGTGGATCATTGATTCGGGATGCTCACATCATATGATAGGAGATAAAGGTAAATTCTTGAACTTTCAAGAATACAATGGATGCTTAGTGAGATTTGGAGATGACAAAGCTTGTTTGATCAAAGGTAAGGGTACAATATCTCTTGATGGTAAGCATAATACTGACAATGTTTACTATGTTGAAGGTTTAAAGCATAATCTTTTGAGTGTTGGTCAAATAGTTGAGAAAGGATTTCAGTTACAATTCAAAAATGGAAAATGCAAAATCATGAATAGAACTGGTTTGGAAATTGCAACCGGTAATCAAACTAGAGGTAATATATTTCATTTGAATAACAGTGAAAAGACATGCTTGATTGCACATATTGATGAAAGTTGGCTATGGCATAAGAGACTCTTTCATGTAAACTTTGATTGCATGGTGAAAATCAGTACTACTAAGGCAGCTAGAGATTTACCTAAAATTGTCAAACCTCACAATACAGTATGTAAGGAATGTCGATTTGGAAAACAAGTTAGAGCTTGTTTTGAAAGTATTCTAGAAAAATCCAATAATGCTCTTGATTTAATTCGTACTAATTTATGTGGTCCGGATAGAACTAAAAGCTTACAAGGTGATAGATATTTCATGCTAATCATTGATGACTATTCTAGAATGTGTTGGGTTACTTTTCTCAAAGAAAAATTAGAAGCACTTGGAAAGTTCAAAATGTTCAAAGCAATGGTAGAAAATGAAACCAGTAAGAAAATCAAATGTCTAAGATCAGATCAAGGAGGAGAATTTACATCTAAGGAATTTAATGCATTCTGTGAAGTAAATGGAATCAGAAGACAGCTATCATCACCTCAGACACCACAGTAGAATGGAGTTGTTGAAAGGAAAAACAGAACTATCTTAGATGCAGCTAGACGTATGTTATCAGAAGAAAATCTACCACATGTATATTGGAGAGAAGCAGTAAGTAGAATGGTCTATACATTCAACAAAGTTCACATCAAAGGTGAAACCGGTAAGACCCCTCACAAACTATGGTTTGGTATTACTCCTACTCTTAAATATTTCAGAATTTTTGGAAGTAAATGCTATATTAGAAGAGATGAGTACATTGGGAAATTTTATCCTAGAAGTGATGGAGGAATATTTCTTGGTTATTCATATAAGAGTAAAGCATATAGATGTTTTAACAAAAGATTGCAGAAAATTGTTGAAAGTACAAATGTGAAGATTGATGAACAATTCAGAGGAACATCAAGGTATATAGATTCTGAACTGGCAATAGAAATTCTAAAAAATGAACCTACACTGAATCCACCAGTACATAATGAAGATCCAGTTACACCAGTATCATCTGAAAATTCCACAGTAACTGAGGAACAACATCAAACAAAGACACCCCGGTATGTAAGACTGAATCATTCTGAAGATCAGATAATTGGAAATAAGTATAAAGGAGTTATGACAAGAGGAAGATTGGAAAATGAAGAGGTATGTCTTATTTCTCAAATTGAACCATCATCAGTTAATGAGGCATGTGAAGATAAATATTGGATTAAAGCTATGGAAGAAGAATTAGAACAAATTGAGAAGAATAACACTTGGACATTAGTTCCCCGGCCTAAAGAAAAAAATGTAATTGAAAAAAAATGGGTATTTAGAAACAAACTTAATGAAGATGGTAAGGTTATCAGAAATAAAGAAAAACTAGTGTGTAAGGGATATTCTCAGAAAGAAGGAATTGATTATAATGAAACTTTTACACTGGTAGCTAGAATTGAGGCAGTCAGATTATTTTTTTCTTTTGCAGCACACAAGAACTACAAAGTATATCAAATGTTTATTAAATGTGCATTTTTGAATGGAGATCTTGAAGAAGAAGTTTACATTGAACAACCTGATGGATTTTCTTTGATAGATAACAAAGATATGGTTTGCAGGTTAAGGAAATCTTTGTATGGATTGAAGCAAGCTCCAAGAGCTTGGTATGCAAGATTGGATAAGTATCTTTTGAAGATTGGTTTTTTCTAAAGGTAATGCTGACAACAACTTATATTATAAAGTGACTATTGATGACATCCTAGTTATAGAAGTTTTTGTTGATGATATAATCTTTGGAGGAGAAGATGGATTATGTAAAGAATTTTCTATTGAAATGCAACAAGAATTTGAAATGTCTATGATTGGAGAAATAAAATTCTTTTTAGGATTGCAGATTTCACAGACTGATAAAGGTATATTCTTGAGTCAATCCAAGTACTTAAAGGAGTTACTAAAGAAATTTGGGATGGAGAACTCTAAACCGGTAAGTACACCTATGACTACAAATGACAAACTATCACTAAGGGATGAATCTACACCTATTAATCCAACTAGGTACAAATATATGATAGGAGGTTTACTATATTTGACACAAACCAGACCTGATATCATGAATGCAGTATGTATTGTTTCAAGATTTCAGGGTAATCCCAAAAAAAATCATGAATCAACAGTAAAAAGGATTTTCCAGTACTTACAAGGCACTATAAATCTTGGATTATGGTATCCTAGAGATAAAAACTTTGAATTATGTGCATACACAGATGCAAATTGGATAGGAGATGTGGATGATAGAAAAAGCACCACCGACGGAACATTTTTTCTTGGAAGCAAACTAGTTTCTTGGTTAAGTAAGAAACAAAGTTGTACATCTTTATCAACAACAGAATCAGAATATGTTGCAGCAGCACCTAACTGTACATAGGTACTATGGCTTAAACAAATGTTGAAAGACATAAAGGTAAAATGCAAGGAACCTATAACTATCTATTGTAATAACACTGTAGCAAATGATATATCTAAGAATTTGGTACTACATTCTAAAACAAAACATGTTTCCATCAAACTGAATTTTCTAAGGGAAAATATTGAAACAAAGGAAATAAAACTAGTTTATGTGAATACTAAAGAGTAGATTGTAGATATCTTCACTAAACTTCTGCCTAAGGAGACTTTTGAATATCTTAGAGACCAGCTTGGGGTCATACCCCCACTGGTAGAGACTTAGGAAGTTGATGTTTGTCATCAACCGATAGAATTAACAGAGAAATCTTTTACTCTGGCTTTGATGAGGAAGCTACTTCTCAGGGGGAGTAGTTGGCATACTAAATTGATTGGTATTTTGTATATGAACTTGGCTTGGTAATAACTTTGGCATTTGATGTCAAAGGGGGGAAGATTGGTATGGAAAAACACAAGGAAACACATGTTACTCTCAGGGGGAGAGATTGATACTTTGGGAGAGATTGTTACTCTCTGTATCTATATTTTGATTTCTAGTTATTGGGAGATTGTTGGCTTTTGGTATTTGGCATTTATGTTTTGGCACTTTGATGGTTTTTCCATCTTGTGCTGCCATCAATGCCAAAGGGGGAGATTGTTGATATTTTGGTATGGTTTTGTCATTGATGTCAACACCTACTAAGCACTTATCAACTCTGGCACTTTGGAGAATCAGCAACATTCACCAGCAAGCAAGTGACTTATGCACAGTCACCCGTATCACTGGCAGGATATAATGATCACCGGCACTTGGAAGGACATGGAAAACACTTGGTTATGTCGAAGACATCATGTGGACACCTTGTCTTGGAGTTTTGTTTATCGGTATATTCATATTTTCATATTTGTTGTTACCGACAAATAGGTCCAGGTTATACACCGGCAGGTTTATCTTTTCCAGATCAACATGGCATGCTATGGAGATGACTTATTATTGTTGTAAATACATTAAGCTGACATGTTGAATCAATTATTGCATCGGGCATTAATTTATTTTTAAAATGATTTTATTATAATATCTTGTAGAGCCGACCTATTAAAATTGGTCTTAGGTTATGATATAAATATAAGATCTTATTTATAAGATTGGTAAGGGAATGCGAAGAAGATTTATGTGAAGGTATATGCGAGAATAAGTAGAGCTATACACGCAGACATCATTTGAAGGCGAAGGAAGGTTTTGTGAAAGCATATCAGAACTACACCAGTACTGAATCCAGCATATGAAGATGCTATTTGAGTAGTACATCCTTATTGGATTTAACAATCCAATTGTAGTCAGTGTGACTCCTATTTTGTGTTTGAGCAATGAGCTCTAGGCGCTTGGCCTTTCTGCATGTGTAGACCCCATTTGTATACACTTACTATCTGCAGTAGTATCATTTGATTGTGGGTAAGGTTTCCCATCATGGTTTTTCCCCTTACAGGGTTTCCATTTACAAATATTGGTGTTATGTGTTGTGGATGACTTTGTCTTTTTGTTTCATGCATTAATATTTACCAGCATTGCAAATTATCTGATAAAACTGTCCACCGGTATAAAAGATTGTTTCACCGGTATTAAGCAGAAAGTTGATTAAGTTGTTTTTGGTTTAAATTTATTTGACAACTGATTCACCCCCCCCCCCTCTTAGTTGTCTTTGGGACCTAATATCTGCAACTTCATTCTATTGTGGAGTGTATGCAACAAAATGTTGAAGATCAATCCCCTCAAATATACAAAAATCGTCATGTCTTTTGTTCAGAGATTCCCTTCCATTATCTCTACAAAGAATCTTGACCACTTTCTCGGATTGCTTCTCCACACAAGTCTTGAAGTCCTAAAATCTATCAAATACTTCACTCTTATGAATGAGAAAGTAGACCTAAGTGAAGCGAGAGTAGTCATCAATGAAGGTGAGGACATAGCGGGCCTTGCTAAATGAAGGTGCTGGAAATGGACCTGCTACATCATTGTGAACATGTTGAAGAACTTCCAAAGCTCTCCAAGCTTTCCTCTTATCTAACTTCTCCTCGAGATGCTTGCCCATGGAACAACCTGAACATACACCCTCTGAAAAACTGATTCGAGGTAGACCTGTGACCATGTCTTTAGTGCTGAGCTACTAAAGATAGCGGTAGTTGAGGTGACCAAACCGCTCATGCCATAGCTTACTTTCTGAATTTGAATGAGTAAGCAAGGCCCTAGAAGAAGAAATTGGCACAAAGTGGGAGAATGAATAAAGATTTGACTTGTCATTGACTTGTCCCACTGCTACCAAGGCATCATCATCAAGTTCCTTTACCACAATTTAATCTGGTGTAAACTCAACCTTTTTCACATTCCCATAATGAGTGATTTGGTAGATAGAGAGAAGGTTGGTATACAAGTTAGGAACATAAAGAACATTCTCAAATATTCCATCATCCATCTCAACTGAACCTTTCCCTTCAACCTCTACTTGTGTATCATCAACTATGTAAATGTGAGGTACCTTAGATGGCTCCAATGAAGAAAACTGCTCCTTTGTAGAACCCATGTGATAAGAGGCACCTGAGTCAAGTATCCATTGTTGTGAAGAACCTGTTGTAGCCACAAATGCTTACCCTTTTCCCTTAGACTGTGAGGAAGAGGAAGGAGATGAATCCTTCTTTGTGTAGGCGGATGGCAAGTTGATGTTGTTTTTCTTAAGAAGATTTGTCAACTCATCAACTTGCTTGGTGTGGCATCGATGCTCATCATGACCATACTTCATACAATATGCACAAGTTGGTTTATCCTTCTTAGGTGGAGTCCCCTTCTTAGAAGAGGATGAGAAATCACCTTGTGATGGAGAGGATGATTGCCCTTTTTCCTATTGTGGCTTTGACTTAGATTGCTTCTTCTTCTTGTTGGAATCTTTTCCTTGACTCCCTTGATTAGCCACCAAAGCCTTCGACTTTGAAGACTTGAGAAGCCCCATGTTCAACAACTTAGATTGTTCAATATCAACATTTCTGTGAAAGCATCAAATGAAGGCATAATGTAGGAACTCCCCACTGTCAAACAATGAGTTTGGAAGCTAGACACAAATGCTGCATATAATGGTGCAAGCTTGTCCAACAACTTGAATATCAACTGAGCATCATTTTTGTCAATTCCACAATCCTTAAGCTTTGCTCTTAGCTCATTTGCTTTGGTGACATAATCTTGGATTGTATCAAAACTCTTGGGATCCAAGTTGGTGAGCTCATTGTCAATCTTGTAACCTCTAATTTCATCAACTTGACCATACAATTTCTGAAACATATCCCAAGCCTCTTTGATTGTTGTACACTTCTCAATGTGAAAAATGAGGTCATCTGATACATACTTACGCAAAGTTCCAAGAGCCATGAAATTCTTAGTGAGCCATTCTAACTGAGAATTAGGATCAACCTTAGGATTAGGTGGTGCTACTATAGTTCCATCTATGTAATGTGTGAAACCTTTTTTCATTAATTTGCTCCATACTTTAATTTTCCATGATGCATAATTATGTGGAGTTAAAGGTGGAAATTTATGAGGACTCATTGCAACAAAAATGAAAGAGCACAAGGAAAGAGATGCACAATCACACAAGACACTGTCCCAAATTCACTCAATCAAAGAACCCCCCCCAAAAGATGATTTGGCACTTTATACTTAGTGTGTGTACAATGGGCCACTTGCAAAAGATGACAAAGTGGACTTCTGATTTCAAATTTACAAATACCTCAATAAGGCCAAAAGAGACTCAAACTAATAATGCAAGAGATCTAAACTAAGATCCAAGCAATTTACAAGTACCAAATAGGCCAAATAAGACCAATATATGAAAGTACAATTTCCACTCAAAAAATCTAAAATATTATCATAGATTATGAAATTAGACTAAAAAATATGCACTTTAAAAAAAAACAACACCTGAAAAGGAAGTCGTATGAGCTCAAACGAAGCCTTTGAAGTTGCAAAATTGAGGATTGGACTGATACAGCTGAGAGAATCCAAAAATTCCTACACATTATGCACCAAAGTTATAAAATAACCACACCACTGCAAAGAGCATGAAAAATTATCCCAAATCAAAAAAAATTGCACCCAAAAAGGAGTAAAATTGAGCAAGATATGGGCTTCCAAAGTTACCACAAAAATCCAAACTTCTCAATGGAGAGGGGTCTAAATTTTTTTCAAAAAATGCTGATTGAGCGGCTAAGTGTGTGTTGCTGACTGAGCAGAAGGTATGGACCCACAAAAAAAAAAAAAAAAAATTCGAAATAATCTTTTTCAAAACTGGAAAAAAAAAAATTCAGAAATTTTTTATTTTATTTTGAGATCTGAAAATTCCATACCTTACCGCCCGAATTGGGCAAAAAATTCCTCCAACACCCAAAATTTGATTTTCGCCAAAAATAGGTGAATTTTATACTCGATTTTTATGGAAATGGCCTCCTGGGCACAATGGTGAGGTCGAAAATGCTCTAAGATGCCTCCAAAAAGTGTTGTTCCTCATATCAAAAAATAGAAGCCTTCCAAAATGTCTCCAAAAACCAATCAATGAAGCCCCAATGGCTCTGATACCATGTGATATTTTGTCAAGATCAAGGGCACAATGAAAAGTATAAAAGAGAGACAAAAGAATGATAAGAACAAATTGTATTCTCATCAATATGCAAATGATCAACTGGATTAACCAATACAATGAATATGGTCCTGCTTATATAGGCAAGGCCATATGGATATATGGGCACACAATCATGACATGTGGCTTAATGAGAAACAAGGGTAGGTAAGAAATACTAGGGGTAGGTAGGAGAAATAAGATAATATTTCACAAGAGGTGGATGATCTACCGAATGTGGAGTGTAGCAGCAAAATAAAACCACAAAAGGTGGAATTTCTCCTACAAGCTATATCCCTATGTGCACACTTCCCTAAGTGTCTCAAACCAAACTACGAAGAGATGCATTATCCTAAGTTAACTTAAGTAAAGTGTAATAATATCCATAATGAATATTTATTTACACCAACACCATGACTAATAAAATTTTGTATTCATCTATTACAATTAAGATAGTAAACTAACCATATTTTAAATAATTACTATTCAAATTCATTATGATCTTTGTACTACTAATGTAGGTTATATGTTATATATTATATATTATTTGGTCCTAAAGTTTAGTTTAGGGTTGAAGGAGGGGAATTCTTCCTGGCACCATGGTATTAATCATTGTGTAAGTGAGAGTTGTGTGCTAAATGGTGGATTTGGTCCAGCCCCTCCAGGATTGTGATATATTTGGGGATCTCCTTTGCTACACCCCCCTTTCCAAAAGACATGTGGGATTGGATCTCCACTAAGGTGGAGAAGAAACATGTCAAGTGGTAGAACCATCTTCTATCCCTACCTTGGAGGATTCAAGTTGTACGGAAGGTCTTCTCCTCACATGCTATATACTATTCATCCACCTAGTTATTTGTCAATTATCAAGTCAATAAACTAGAAAAGATTCTAAGGGATTTTCTATGGTCAAATGGCAAAGGTGGTAAGAAGAGACATTGTGTCTCTTGGGAATGGTGTTGTAACCCTAAAAGGTTTGGAGGACTTGGTCTTAGGGATCTTAAAAGCCATGGTGTTGCCCTTGCATCAAAATGGATCTTTAAAGCCATCAAGGGAGATGAACCTTGGAAGGTGTTAATAAGGAAAAATTTAACTTTGTCTAAACCGAAAAAAGGGAAATCGTGGCCTCAAGTGAACTTTCTTGATAAATTAATGGGGAATTTTGAGGTTGAGATTTTTGGCTCGGTGATCTTCTCCTCTTTGTGGAAGGAAGGGACTTTCGTCAAAAAATTGGTAGGCTCTAGGGAGGCAGTTGGAGATCCTCCTTCCTACTCTATCCTTGATAGATCAATTTGGTGTATGGTGCCTATCTCAATGATAAACCCCTAGCTCTTACTCAAAGCTTCTCTGCAAAGGCTTGGAATTCTCTTGGCATCTTAGGGATATATTTATTGAGAAAAGGTTCTCTTCATGGGATGAACTAGCAAGGAAATGTGTGATTACTCCCACTCATAAAAAAACATATACTCGCATAGCTAAGGAACTGGACCCATACTTTCTAGGAAAGATGTATTGTTATAAGAGATACTTGGATCAGATCAAATGGAATTATGGAATGAAATTGTTAGATATTTTAGTCAGGAATATCTATGAGATTTTGAAGAAGAAACTAGCACTCTTGTATGGATTAATAAGTGTTGGGATTTGGAATTGATGGACTCCAAGTGGCTAAAAGTTATTAACCATATGTGGCATAACCCTACTGAACCAAAAAAAACATGTTTTCGTTGGCTTGTTTTGTTAAAAAAGATTGATGTTGGGAATGTATTGAGTTCCTATGGACTGTCCCCTCAAACTTGTTCTGCATGTCATAAGATTAAGACCATTGAACATTTGTTTTTTGAATGGCAATATGTAACTGCCATGTGGTCTATGGTTTTTGGAATGTTAGTCATATGGAATGCCAATGATGATTTTTCTTGGATTAAAATTTTTATTGGGTATGTTGATGAATTTGATGCTAATATGAACTATTTTTGGCATATTTTCGTGTGAAGTTTTATGGTTTTTATGGAATAGGAGAAACTAAGAAGTGTTCCAAGACAAAAAGAGGCATCTTACTAAATTTAAATGTAAACTCACCTATTTTATGATTATGCAACAAGTCTCGGCTGCCTTGGAAGTGCCAAAGGAAAGGTTCATGATCCTACTACATGAGGGTGGTATGCTTGTATACAAAGCAAATATAAATTTTTCTCACTTCTTTGCACAAAGTAGAGACATGTTGAACTAGGAGGAACTTTATATGTTAAATTAGTTTCTTAAAGAGAAAGGATTTATCAAAGAGAAGATAGAAGATGTAAATAAGGCACCTAAGGAAAAGACTAAGACTAGGTGGGATGTAATGGCAAATCCTAATATTGAACCTCCTTGGGGGTGTATGACTATACCAAGGCAAAGTGCAACAATAATATCATAGGGTCATGAGATACATGATGACCATATCTTTCTCTAGGTTTAGACTTTTGAAGCAGTAAATTTTTTAAGTAATGTAAACTCTAGGAGATGATGATGGTTCCATGAACTCTAGATAGTATAGTTTAGTGGTTATTGTATACACCTAAAAATGGTCTGAAGATAATTAATTAAATAAGAAATTATTTAATTAATCTCCCTCCCCAATTTAATTAAATTCACTAAGCAATTTGATTAAATTTCCCCTTTCATCTACTTATTAATAAATCTAAGGATTTATTAAATAGGTTCATTTCAATAATCCCCTTTAATTAATTAATTCAAATTAAATAATTCTCCCCATCCAAAATCATTTCTTCTAATCCTAATTAATTAAAACAAATCAATTCATGAGTTGTTGACATTAATTATCCTTTTCATATTATTTGAATTTTTAAATTCAAATTCTCCTAACTTCTACCACTCCTAAACCTAACCATTCCTAAACCTAACCCATTCTACCTACCACCATGTCCCCTTTCATCCAGCATCTTCTAGAATATTTGTGACACTTGTCACTAAGTGTTCCCTTTCATCTAACCTCTTCTAGAAGCCTCTTGACACTTGTCACCATAGAGATGATAGATGTTCCCTTTACTCAAACCCCCTTTGCCATCCTCCTCCAATTTAACCATTGATATCTTCAAATCAATCTTGACCATTGATTCTTGCCACATCACCCCTAGTCTTGGAAAATCCTATAAATAGACCTCATTTTCGAGCTCAAAGGGTCCCAATTTCTTGTCCTAATTTCATATCATTCTTGCATATCATTTGATCCCATCTCATTCTCATCTTATGCATTGTTATTATACGCATCTAGCTTATAGTTTATCAGTTTTAGCAATGTTATCATGCTCAATTTTAGCTTAAATCTTAGCTTAATCATGCTAGATCAATCATTCATATAGCTTAATCATGCTATTCTTGCTAAGATCGTGCATTTGCATCATTCAAATCCTCCATCTAAGTGTAGTCAAGTCACTGGAATTTGTATAGCAAGATCTGAGAGCATTTTTCATACTCGCGTTTACTAGGAGGCAATAAGTCAATTAGCTATGGTTTTGTCTTTCATTTTTTTAATTTACTAACCATTGCTTGTAATGATTTATTGAGTACATTGTGGTTGCAGATACAGGTACACTTCATAGACCATGACATTTTGGCGCCCACCGTGGGGCAGAAATCATCATTTTCGGTCTCTTAATCTTTAGCGAACTTCATCTCTATCCGGCTCTGGTTCAGATATTCTTACGAGTTGCCTTTTCAGCTTGTACGAACTCCCTTTTAGCCCAGGATGACACTTCATCCTGACTCATACAAGCCTATTTTCCTTGTTGTATGAGGTATAAATTCATGTCATACGAGTTCATTTGCTAGTAAATCATGTGTCGTACGAGTTGATTTTCACTGTCCCACTAGAGCTAATTTTGTTTCATACGAATTTTTGGCTTCAAAATCTTATGTCATATGAGTCTGCTTTTATTCCTGTGCAAAATCTAAATTTGTGTTGTACTAACTAGTAAATCATGTCGTACAAGCTTCTGCATCTCTGATTTTTTTGATAAACTGCAAGTTAGAATTTTCAAGTTTTTCTATACGTTGGTAATTTGAATGAGGTCATTATGTCCTCTGCTTTGCCAGTGGGCGATGTCCTCCCTATGCACTCAATGGCTATTGTTTTCATTGCTTGGTCTTTGAGCCTAACGAACCCTCCCCTAGCATCTTCTGTATAGTTTGCAGTTGTTGCGCTAATTGTAGCCACCTTCATTTCCCCTGGCCCTAGTTTGCATGGAGTTACAGAGACTTTAGGCCTACCCTTAATGGCTCCTTATGCTATGAGTAGGTCAGATGCTATTGTGGATGGTGGTAGGGCTTCTAGTGTTGGGATCCACCCTCTTGGACCTTTTTTCTATAGTTGATGAGTGAAGCTTTGCTCGTGTGGCTAGATCTACTATTGCTCATTCTCCCAAGGGTAAATCTCATCCCCTTTTTTGTGCCAAGACTTCCCTTATGGTGGTTTGTTGCCAATATGTGGTAAAAAACATTGGCTTCTATCAACAGTATGGGTTGGTGTGTAGATTTGTTGGGTCATGGTCTTCTCTCCTTGACCTCCATCATTGGGTGAGTGATTCTTTGAAGCCTTTTGTAGCTAGTAGCATTGAGTTTTACCCTTATTCTAAGGGTTTTTTCAATGCTTCCTTTGCTTCTCCTGATGATCATGACTTGGTGCTGGGTAAGTTGTGGGCTTAGAGAGTTGACTCTCTCTTAGTCAATCCCTAGACACCTTCTTTTAACCCTCTTATTGAACCACTCAGCATACATCTAGTTTGGGTGTGCCTTCCCAACCTTTCCCTTCATTTTTAGGCTCATTCTTGTTACAAGGCCATTGGTAACGCTATTGGCTGATTCTTGAAGGCTGATGATTCCACCTCATCCATGGGTCATTCTACCTTTGCTCATATTTTAATTGACATTGACATCTCTATGCCTCTCCTTGGGGATGTGGATCTCATGGTTGGTGATAGGCCCATGGACTCAATCATTGGATTATGAGGACCTTTCCTTTCTCTATTGGAGATGCTTCTCAATGGATCATTTAGCTTTAGATTGTTTTCTCTCTCGCCATAAAGGTGCTTCTACTTGGTGGAAATATGCTATTGTTGATCATTTTATTGTCATGGTTTCTAATTCTAATAATGATGTCTCCTCACATGCAGTGAGGACCCCTCCCAGGATGAGGTTATGCCTATGACTACTGATGTGGCCTCTACTAGCCCCCTAGTTGCTTCTGGTGTGGTCTCCTTTGGCCTTGAGGCTTCTTCTCTTAATACTCATGTTCTATAATAATGGTCTACTCTTGGTGAGTCTAATCCAAATTTTCTTCCATAGCAATAGTTTGCTCCATTTGTAGACAAAAATGCTAAGGGGATCTCCCATCTTGATCCTTTTTATGATGTTCCTAATAATAGTATTGCCTAGACTGTTGTTTATTGTAGACGGAAAGGGAAGTCTCCCCTCCCCCCAAAATCCTTTGAATCAAGTTTTGGGTGCTTCTCCTCAATCTTGAGTCGAGTCCTTTTGGGTTGTTACTAGTTTGGCATGCCTTTAACACTGGTTTTGACTTGTTGTTAAAGCCCTATCTGACTTGAGTTTGTTTAGGGTCAACACCCTTGTTTCATTGCCTTTCTTCTTTTTTCCTACGGGTTGTTTGTATTTAGGGCCAACACCCTTATTTTGTTGCTTATTTAATAAAAAAACAATGGTAGGAGAAGGTGAAAAGGGTAAAACTATATCATTGATGCTCATCAAATAAGGTAGATCATCACTAGGCATGTTCTCATAACTATTACAATCCATATGAACATTAATAGGAGCATGAATGTATAGAATAGATTTAAATATATGAATGTATAGAATAGATTTATATAATTAGCACATGGATGAGTACTCATCAACTCCACAAAGGAAGAAAACTATTATAGATGGAGTAGTGTAAGTCCATAGAAATCAAATGTCCATGTCCTTAAGAAAATTGAGTATCTAGAATAGCAAGGACAGAAAGATGTGTGTAAATAATAAACAAAAGAATCTATCAAAAAATGAAATATTTTCATAAATATTAGTTGAGTAAATAACCCTAAGAGATGTCATGATAGTATAATAATCTTGGTTGAGTTCATGGGATACAAGATAAGTTGTCATGTATATGCAAACCCTAAGTAAAAGGTAAAATCATAAAAATCCCAAACCTTTAAAATATGAAAATAGAATAATATTAGATCTAAATATAATATTTTAAAACCTTTTAGAAAGAAAGGGTTGTGTAGGATTTATCAAATGCAACAAAAAATAAATGAATATAAAAATATACTTTCTCTAAATTTACTATATGTTAATGCAAAATGCATACAAAAGCAAAATCAAGTTAAGCTAATTAATGATGTATTATGGGTACTAATATTCTAAAAAAAAATTACAAATAATTAAATGTGAATTTATAGAAATAGAAATAATGAAACTTATTTAGCTATATAATAAATCAATCTAATGTTTGATATGATTTTGAATCTAATGTACTTTAGGATCTAGAATAGTGAATGGCACACTAATCACCTTAGAGGTTTGAATGTAGCATTGGGTAGAGTTGTAAATAGTAATTGAATAATATATTAGATAAGTGAAAAAAACAATTTCCTTTTAAGGAGTTTCCATCATGAAATCACAGGGACATGCCCTTGGGGTCTTTCTGGCTACCCCATCACCTATTATGTTTTGTGGACATGATGGAAATTCCCATGGGACATCCTTGATATCCCTCATCTTTGCAAATATCCCATAAATAGCGCTCAGTTGTTTGTGGACATCCAGATCGCTTGTCCTGAGGACAAACAACCATTTTAGAATGATAGTGACAGTTTTAAAAAACTCAGAAAATATTAAATTCTTTTATTTCCTATCTTATAATCCAACATAGTTGGTAATAACTATATTTCACAGCCATAGCCTACACCAATTGATACAATCTATTGAGACAAAGCTATATTCTGAAATGAATTTTTGATCAATATGGTAATGCTATGAAATGAACTATAATTTGACCACTTAAGTAAAGAATTGAACAATGAAATGTTGATTGCCTTTGTTAAAACTATTTCCATACATAGCCACCTAGCTTAAACTATATTCCCGTCATTGCCATAATACTATTAATAGTAGTTGTGATATGATGTCTTCATGGCTAATAGTTGAAATTATAATATGTGGTAGAAGAAGAAGACAATTTTAACATTCAAGAGATTAAGGATAGTCTATGAGACATTCTATTCAATCAAAACTGACTTTTGCAGATTATTTTTTTGCCTATGCAAGTTGATGATGAGTAATCCCAACTTTTCAATATACTTCTTGCTGAATAAAATATGTCATGAGATAGCCTTTAAGATATTGATAAACTTAACCTTGTTGTCTTTGAGAAATCACTTGCAACTACAATTTGTGTTTGACTAAATTAACTTAGTACGGATCTACTTATGTTGCAATACTACACCTCAACAACAATCAAGTACCCAAAAGATTTCAATGTCAGTGATATTGTATAATTGAAATACAGTAACTTAATAATATCATGGATGTTAGTTGTCTAAGTCTCTAAGCATTAAAAACCTTACATCAAACAAAATTTGGATGTGATTGAGTGAGAGAAATGATACTACAAAACTGAAATACAATAAGACCATGGATGCCATGTGTCTAAAAATCTAAACATTTAGAACCTTATATCAAACAAAATTTAGACCTGATTGAGAAAGAGAAAGGCATGGTTACCAATTTAATAAAATGGCAATAGAGAATTCTGCACCAAATTGTGAAAGATATTATTTTCCAAGTTTTTAACAGTGTCATTTTTCATCTGTAATCTTTTAGCCCTTTTAATGTATATGCACACTAGTAGTAAAGAATCAAATAAAACCAATGGAATTTTGTTAATTTATTTGTCAATTCATGTGAATTTTTAATTTTATTTTTAATATTTGAAAATAATAATTATTAAAAATGTATAAATGATAAGTACATAAGAATTATAAATGAAATTTTAGTCTACTAAATAATGTTTAAACTAATAAACATTACAAATATTACAATGGTTGCATTCATTGCATTGAATGTTAAGATTAGTAGGTGGAGGTTCAGGTGTTGAGCCCTTAATAGTGTCAAAGCATAGCACTCTTCATGAGGGTTTAGGGGCAGCAACCCAAGCATGTTCTTTGTCAAGATACAAGGCAGGGTCAAGTAGTGGAGCCCTCACCATCAATTTCAAATTAAGGTCTTTGAAAACCACATAAACCTTCATGATGGATGTCATTTTCATAAATTTATCACTTTTTCCCTTCACCACCAAGTCCTTGCTGATTCTAAAACTTAAAAGAGTTATTTGAAATGAGTGCTTAAGGTTTGGATGGAGTTAATGTTTGTGCCATGTAGATTGAAACACTTCTTAACTTTTAAAACATGTTGACTTTTTCTTTATCTTGTCATGGTGGATGCAAAGAAGTCTCCTGAATCTTGAGTGTAAGGGAGTGGATGTATTGGGAATGTTCTCATCCTGGAAGTGTTAGGATATTTTTACAAAGGGGTGCATGTCTCATGGACCATTGCAAATATGTCTTTGTGGCAAATATTATTTTATTATAGGTGTTATTGTTCTTCTGTAGGATCTATCAAATTGTATTTATTTATTTTTTAATAAGGATCAAACAAGTTTTGAGGGGTCTCGAAACCCCTTACAATAGGTTTTGAAGGAACCTGACACCCTCAAATTTTACATTGATCCAAAACCCAAAGAAAGAAAGTTGCAACAAGATACAACAACAACAACAACAACAACAACAACTAATAGTCCAATCATAGCCTAACATCAAATACTAAATATTTAGGAAATAGTTGTAAGAAAACAATGTCGAAGGCAACAAAAAAGATAACTCAAAAAAACACGAGCATAGGGCTTTTCCAGGCTCTCTCAATCTTATTAATGGGTTTTAGCAAGGTTACCATAACCTTAACCTTGAGAAAGTCCAACACATAACTCTCCATACCTTTCAAAATATCCACCTAAAAAGGAGATAAAGGAAAGAGGAAGGAAACGATGACAACAATAGTTCCCTTGCAGCCAAAATATGGGGCTCCAATAGCCCCCAAGTTGCACCTCCCGTTATCTGATTTCTCTAGAAAAATCCATCTCCACCTCAGTAGAAGATAGCTCCACCTCAATAGGAAGATCTAAAGAAAACCAAAGATGTTGAAACTGAAACACAAAGCAGCTTGACCAAGCCATCTCCACCTCAATAGGAGATACCAAGGCAAAGATGACAGAAAGGGCAAAGAAATCTCTCTTGAAGCAGCACCACTTCAAAGAAGAAACAAAAACCAAAAAGGCTTGGGAAGCATCATAGACCCTACTCTCAAGGCACTCCACCTTAATAGAAAAACCAAAATAATACTCTCAAGCTATGAACATGAATATCTCCATGCCCTCTCCAGAAGAGAAACAACTCCCTCTCAAACCCACAAAATGATGAGCCACAAATCCCTCGACTATCATAGGAACATGAGAGGAACCCAAAATAGAGCACTCGATCAGTGAACCAAGAACTCCATTGAAGCCAAAATAGAAATTAACAACAACTTCTCAAGCCCGGCCCATGAATGAAACACTTTTTGACTTTTAAAACATGTTGACTTTTTCATTATCTTGTCATGGTGGATGCTTGGAAGTCTCTTGAATCTTGAGTGCAAGGGAGTAGATGTATTATGAATGTTCTCATCTTGGAAGTGCTAGTATCTTTTTACGAAGGGGTGCATGTCTGATGGACCATTGCAAATATGTCTAATTGTGGCAAATATTATTTTATTGTAGTTGTTATTATTTTTCGATAGTACCTATCAAAATATATTTATTTATTTTATATTAAGGTTCAAACAGGTTTTGAGGGGACCTGAAACCCCTTACAATAGGTTTTGAAGGGACCTAACACCATCATATTTTACATGGATCTAGAACCTAAAGAAAGAAAGTTACAACAAGATACAAAAACAACCAGTAGCCCAACCACAACCTAAAATCAAATACTAAACATTGAAGAACCAGTTGTAAGACAAGGTCAAAGCTAATGAAAACACACACCTTAAACAAACATGAGCATAGGATTTTTCCATACTCACTCAACCTTGAAAATGGGTTTTAGCAAGGCTCCCATAACCTTAACCTTGATAACGTCCAATAGAGAACTCTCCTTGCCTTTCAAAATATCCTCCCCAAAAGGAGATAAAGGAAAGAGGAAGGAAAAGAGAACAACAACAACTCCTCCATATCCAAAAGATAGGGCTCCAACAGCTCCCAAGTAGACCTTCCCATCTTTTTTATTTTTCTAGCAAAATGCATCTCCACCTCAATAGGAAGATATGAAGAAAACCAAAGATGATATTCAAACTAAAACACAAAGTGGCTCAACTAGGCCATCTCCACCTCAATAAGAGATACCAAGGCAAAGACAACAGAAAGGGCAAAGAAAGCCCTCTTGAAGTTGCACCACTTCAAAGAAGAAACAAAAAACAAAAGGGTGTAGGAAGAGTCAAAGACCCTACTCTCAAGGAACTCCACCTTAATAGGAAAACTAAAAGAAGCCTCTAAAGATATGAACATTAAGATCTTCATGCCTTGGCTAGAAGAGAAACAACTCCCTCTTGAACCCACAAAAAGATGAGCCACAAATCCCTCAGCCACCATAGGAATATATAAGAGAGGAACCCAAAATAGAGCACCCAATTAGCGAATTAGGAATTCCATTAAAGCCAATATATAAATCAACAACAACTTCCCAAGCCCAACCCACGAATGAAAAACCAAACACAAATAAGTAGCTAGGGAAAGGAAGAGTCAAACTAGAAGAAACCATGAAAGAAACATGGCCAGCACCATGCACCAATAGGGGGAAAAAGGGCCCCCCACACAAGCCTCCATGCTGAATAAAATATTTCCATCTCAAGTCCACCTTGGCACCAAGCAAAGAAAACTCCAAAATGGAGCTCCAAACAAGGTAGGAAGAAGTTGCCCCACCCTAGCACCCCAACAACAAAAAGAGTTGTGCACTGCAAAAAAGATACCACAACCCAGCAACCAAATGCCAACATGGGGAAACATTCTCGCCCTCATCATCATCTTTCACAACCTCGCCCTAGTCTCCTTCTCCTCCTGCAAACCCCTCTCTCTCACTTTACCTCCATCATTCCTCATGTCCACGTAACTATTTCTACAATTCATAAAATATATTTATTCATTGAAATATTATCAAACTAAGTGATTATTAAAATAAAACCTAACAATTTTTTCCATCAGTCCTTATTTACGATTCAATATACTTGATTGCAGTTACAAATTCATGTAGTTGTGACAAATATTATTTTATTGTAGGTGCATTAAGGAAAATTTGTGTCTAATTCATGTAAGATAAATACCTTATTTTTTAACTTACTTGTTCTTTGTTCTTAAGGTGTCTTTGAGAGGTCCATCTACAATGGCAGTTGATATGTGGCCTACCTAGGAGATTTAAATAATGATTGTAGAGTATACTAGTGTGTTTTTTATTATTAATATTGTTTCTTTTCTATTATCGTATGAGCACATCACAGACATTGATTTGAAGCTACTACCACAACCACCTGGTTATTGCTTCATTGGGGTATGTTCAATTTGATTTTGACAACACATATTTTGAAGGTTGGAAATCTTTATTCCATTGCTACTTTTGTCGAGTTGAGTATTTTCAAGTGGACTTATTGAACTCACCTAGAAGTTGAGCGATGTTAGGTTGTTTCATGGGTTGTTAGAAGTATTACTATCCGATTCTTTTTCTCTTTTATGGTGATCCAATATAAAGATTGAATTATTAGACATGAAGGGAAGTATGTAGTTGAATCCAGAAGGCTCAACCATATCAACACATTGTTGATGGTCACCAAAATATTGGATAATAAGAAGTTTATGCAATTGAATCCAATGGATCCCATACATTGACACTTTTGGATAGTGATGCATGCGTGAAACTAGAAATGGAATTAGCAATGCCAAGAATGCAATTGCAATTTCTAGAGATAGATTCTAAATTATATTTTTAGTGGTTTTGGTAAATTTCCATATATGGCAACTTCATGTGTTTTAGAAGTTTCTTTATTGGTGATGCAATGAATTGTTGTGTTTTTAGATGTTGCAACATCTATAAAATATTGCCTTTTGTATTGCTTATGGAGATCAAAATGTAACCTCTATTGAGAGGCAAATCATTTTAAAAATACAAAGCGGTATCGGAGTTGGTCTGGACTCTGTTGGGTGTGTATGTGAGATCAAACCATGGATTTATCTCATTTAGAGAAGTTGTATCTATGTTTGGAGATTGCAAAAGTTAAGGTTGTTGATGATAGTTGAGTCTGTTTCTGAATTATTTTTATAAGGGGAATTGAAGATCTCACTCTTGAAAGAGTAAGGTTGTTGTTGTTTATTGTTGTTTAATTGTTGCACTAAGAGGCTCATGTAAAAAACCTGTGTGAGTAGTTTAATAACTGCATTGTTGGAATTGTGAAGGATGAGAACACAAAAGTGTGAAGAGTGTCGAGGAAAGGGATGAGATTGAAGACAAGGTGTTAGAGATGACCTTGCCCACATTGGAAATGTGGGTTGCTTATAGAAGAAGTCTACATATGAGGTAGACATTGTTGCAAGAAATGCAACATGAGATGAGAGCCTTTCGACAAATTTATGGCAACCAACAAAGAAATGGCTGTCAAGTTGAGATTGAAGCCCAGTATTTTTTAATACTAATATAGATCCTTTGACAATGTGCAATGATAATCAACAAGAATAATTGCATGCAGATGAAGTGTTATGACTTTTCTCTTTGTTAGAGAAAGGAAGGGAAAACTTTGTGATCTCTCATGAAGGAGAGAGATGAGTACTTCTATAAGAACTGTACCTTGTGGGTCTATAAGACCTAATGTAATTGTGATGACAATTTTGCATAGTGAGTTGCAAAGATTCTATTTGTGAATCCACTTAGCATCAAGGGGGAGTATGTTGGATAGTGATGCATGCGTGCAACTAGAAATGGAATTAGCAATGCCAAGAATGCAGTTACAGTTTCTAGAGATAGATTCTAAAATAGATTTTTAATGATTTGGTAAATTTTAATAGATGGTAACTTCATTTTTTAGAAGTTTCTTTATTGGTGGTGTAGTGAATTGTTGTGTTTTTAAAGGCTGCAACCTCTATAAATAATTGTCTTTTTGTATTGCTTATGTAGATGAAAATGTAACCTCCATTTAGAGGCAAATCATGATGGAATAGATTTTTAATAAATAAAATATATCTTTGTTAAATTCAATTTTTTTTATTTTAAATCTATAGACACATGGTCAAGAGTCACTCAAAACCAATTTCAATTTATGTTCAAATGATATTTTTCTTGATGTCAATTCAAATTGCTCATGGAGGACGTGCTTCATCTGTTAACATTTATGATAGTGGTAGCTACTATTCTTGTAGTCATTCCTATATAGTACATATAGTTTCTCTAGATACCTGGATAAGTAACTGGTGTAGGATGAGATTTCATAGGATGTTATAATTAAATTTAAAAATTAATTTATTATTATTTTTAATTTAATATTATTGTATCTTATTTTCATCCCACAATTCTAATTCAGATTTCCATCATGTAATCAGTTAACTTTATAATTATTTCAATCAATTTATCTCATTGAATGTTGTGTGTATTTAAGTCTTCTACTAATCTAATATAATCTAGTATAATATAATAAATTAGTATACATGTCATTCTAGAAATAGTCTTATTATGCCTCAAACATTTAACAACTCTGCAAAAGATTTATTTCTTGATTAGCATCCTTGCTTATAATTCTAGATAGGAACTAATAAGTTGGAATCGTTGAAAATAAAAGTGACCCTACTGATTATTTTTAAAATGTAATAATTCTAATCTACTTCAAATAAATCTTCAAATCCAAAATAATAATAATTCTGAACTATTTTGAAATAGTTTAATATATCTGTATACTTTACTCTTTTCTCCAACTTTCATGTGCACACCCTTTACATTACAAGAATATATATAAATTTATACATAATTAACTTTGAAATAAAATTACTTTAAAGCCAACTGTAAATTAAATAAATCCAACGTATACTTTATTCGCAAATACATCTATGCATGTTTTATCTATAACTTCCCTGGATCCTAAAATATAATTTAATATATTAGGAAGTACTGTTCAATTTGAATCAACGGTCATATAATTTAATATATTAGGAAGAACTCCAATTTATGATAATTTTAATATACACCTGTTCTAATTCTCTTTATGAATTCTTCTTCCTGCAGGTGTGCTTCTGGAATTGTAATAACAGCCCACTCATAACAAATACTGAAGTAATATGACTGATCTTAAGAAGAGGTGATAATTAATTCATAACAATCAATCTTACAAATAGTTGAGAACAGTTACCTACTAACATTTATATTTCAAGCTTTGCATCACTGTGAGATGCTGAACAACGTTATTATACATTACAAACCAAATAATTTTTCAATACAAAAACACAAACATTTGTAGCATCAATGATTACATTCCACTTTATTCATGATATTTGACGTTCACTTAGATGTGCTATGGAAGAGTGAGGTCATAGAAGGCATAACCTCAGGAGCCCTTTTGCGCACAAGTTTTCTCATTCCATTTTCTGCATATCTCTTCCCCTCTTCCCAATTCCTTGGAACTTCAGTATGAAGATTTTCTTTTGAAATTCTGCCCACATAAAATTCTGTTAATTTTGTATACTAAATTCTGTATTCTTTACTTAACAGGGCCAACCACGTGAAGGTGGAAGCTCATTTGGCCCCTCCCCCCTAACATCACTCTAAATTCTCCGTTAACATCTTATAACATTCATTCATTCATTCTTTCTAGCATTAATATCATCCATAACCATTAGTTAGCACATAATTACATTCACTAACACATAAAAATCAGTCATTATCAAATAAGTTAGATTACAATTATTTCTTTCTTTGTTTTTTCTTTGAAGCTATGAAAAAATTAAGTGGAACATCGGTTTCTTCATCATTTCCCCCCTCTGCAGATATTTTGCCAATTGCTCATGATCTCGATGTATGCCTAGTCCTATACCGAGGACGAGGACACTGAAGCGAAGGGCTTCCTCTGCAATAACAAAGAAATGGGTTGAATTCAAAAAAAAAAAAATTATTGATACAAGTATTTCATTAATTTAGAGAACATAATTGTTGTGCTCTTTACCTGATGGGGCCACATCATTTTGTGTAGCCTCAACCTCAACATGTTGAACACCCTCTATATCAACTGGAGTTGAAATTCTAAAGGTTACATTAATGCTAAACACCAATTGCAATTATATTTGTTTAAAGCAATAATAGTGGTCCTCTTTACCTGAGTGAGGAACATCACGTTCTTAATGTTGTGTACCCAAATCATGCTCCACTTGCTCACAACTGACTACATGCTCTAAAATATTAACAAAAAAGGTTACATTAATTACTACTCTAATTACAAATTAAGATGTTTAATTCTATTAATAGCTAAATAAATAAATTTGAATAGCAAATGAATACCTCCACTACTAGGATGCACATCTAGACCTTCATGTGCAGATGGTGTTTCACAATTAGCAGGCTGCATTCCAATGACATGCACATTGTTATCATTGCTTGCTTATTTAAAACAAATATAGTCACTTTATGTTGGAACTCAACATCAATTAGATTATTGGTAAAGTATTCAATTTGAAACAACTTCCATTTAGCATATTTACCTGTGTGATGGATGCACTCGAATGTTGTGTATGCCCACTCAATTCTCGTAGCCGATCAACCACAGCTGAATAGCCTTGCTGGTAGGCAATTCTCTTGTCATCTTCTGTGGGCGCTCTATTGAATTCAGAGCCCTGCATTTTTGCTTGGTACTGTGAATTTTGCTTGCATTGTTTGATTAAAAAAAAATGTTTGCAATTTATTAATATTTTGATGCAATATTTTGTTTACATGAGATACTTACAATTCATGCAGCAAGTTTCATGTAACCACCAGAGCCGAATTTTTGTTGCCTGTTCTTTTCTTGCCTTGTCTTCGTTGCCTTTGACGTGTCACTCAGTCTATAAAAGGTTTGAAATATGTTAGATTATATAAATATAAAGAGTAATTAATTAGTAAATAATTACATTCTTAATAGTATCTTGTACCTTTTTCTGGCATCTAGTGATGTATTTCCTTTTTTCCTTTCAATTCTCTCCTTGGCATCCAAAATCAAGTCCTTCCACTCCCTCTCTGGAATCATGGGGGGACGCTCATACTTTAGGTTCCTCTCCAAATGGGTCTTGTATTGGTCCCTCACATACTTTAGATATGTGCCAGCTTTTTCAAGGAGCTTGGTTTTTCCAAAGGTGACATTTCCAAACCACTCAACCATTTGGTTTGTCAATTCATCTTTTAACCTTTTTTCTTGGTTATTCCACCTTTTAAAGCAAAAACAAACCTGTTAGATTCATAAATGAACTAAAGCTACATTTATTACACTTCAAGAAATGGATCAAAGGAAAACTATTCTAGCAATGATATGAAATCAAAAGTTGATTAGGGATAGTTCACATATGATGTACCACCTTTTACGTATGGTGGGCCCAAATATTTGCAATGCAATGTCACTAAGATGTTTATAGAAAATATCATTGCCTGCAAAAAAATCATGGGATCATTAGTCCAAAACGAGTGATCATAAAGAAAATTACAATTAGAGTATATATAATAATAATTTTAAAGTACTTGGAACCTTTTGTATCTTTAAGGGAATCATTTATTCGTCGCTCACCACTAATTTGGCCTACAACGTTCCCGTACTAGCAATACAAGAAGATCCAGGAAATGATGGTATGTTATCAGCAGTAGTCACCTCTGGCACATCCTCATGTGTATCTCCTCCTGCAAAAAATGAATCCACTATGAAATGGCATTAGAATTCAAGAAGAACGCTTGAAGGGAAATAAACACATGACAGAAGATAGAGAAAAAGAGGGATCTACCAATAGTGGGCGAGCTAATATGATGTACACTAGAGGATGTTTGTATGCTACGTGTTGTCGACATTGCAGTCGACAATACAGGTGAGGGTAACCTCTAATGAGGTGGCGGTGATATTTGCACAGTAACATTGACAGCACCTAAAGAATAATACATTAAATATATGAAAAGTGCAAGAATTGTAAACAAGGATGAACCTTTATTTTTAAAATTGATAGTATCAAGTATGATGTGTTTTGGGTACTCAGAGTGATAAGCCAAGCAAGTGATAATACAAGAAAATCATCATCACCTCAAGATCCTGCAACACCTTGATCGTGGGAATGACTTTGATGAGGGTAGATAAATTGTTGTAAAAACAATACATACATATTTTAGTTAATGACATAAAAGAGAATAAAATATAAACCATTATTGAACTTTTGTTATAATTAAAGCTTTCATTACTGCTTACTTGCAAGTTTTTTGTTGTCTGAAGCAATAATTCCACCCTCTCTCGTATCTCATCAGTGATAGGATGCACAGCTACCAAAGCAACAATCTCTTTTCTAATTTTTATAAGAGGCATTTTAAAGAATTTCATAAGGTGTGTGGGATCTTCAGGGTCATCATCGCTTAACCCTAATGATTCCACATCCCTAGAAAGGTGCTCAGGTACTGCAAATCCCTTTCCCTTTCCCCGAACATCCGTCTGTGTCAAGAATATCATTAAAAATTACAAAATTAGTATAAATCACTAAAAAAAAGAACATAATAATGTAACAATTTGCTTCTATCTAATTTGTACAATTATAATGAGGTTTACCTGCTCGATAGAAGTGTTGCAAGCTACATCTTTGTCTGCGATATGTGATGGATCCATGTCGGCCTGTGACAAAGAAAAAATATAAAAAACGTTACCCAAATTAAACCAATAGACTTAGCAAAAAATCTTCATAATAAAATGGTATATTGGATTCATTAATTGGAGGTTGGTTAATTTAAATGGTATATAGTACGTACCACCCCCATGATATTAACTTTGTTTGTATCTATACGATTCAAACTATAATCGATTAGAAGCTCTTTGCCTGCACTTATTGATTTTATCGCACATACAAATACACAATTTCCCTCGCACGCCTCAAATATGCAATCGGGTTGTTTATTAGTTGACCCAAGTCGTGTACTATTTATAAAACCTGCAATATTTCTTGTTGCTTTTGGCTGACCATCAATGTATATAGCCACTTGTTTACTTTGATCATTATCTGTCAAATACAGAACTCTAAAACTCGTGGCTATTAAAATACATAAGACAACATTGTAGCATCTTATAATCATCTGTTATAAAACCAAAGCACTTGGGAGTGATTCTTTTGTTTGTCACAGTCCAGGAAAATGGTGTCTACTGGAGGCTTGAATAACTGACTAGAAAGATTTTTAATTCCTTTTCTCTTTCCTTCTGATGTTTTCACTGTCACTTCCATCCTCCAAGTCAGATGCCCTCGCCCTTTTCTTTCTTCTTTTTTTTCATACTCATTGTCATGCTTTGAATTATTTTTCTTTCTTGGTGACTCCTTACTACTCTCACTATCTGTTTCACTCTCAGAATCTAAGTCTAATGTATCAAAATTTGACGAACCTGATGAACTAGAAGAATCGTCATTAGAGGTAGATTCATCTGACTCGGGAATAGACTTTTGCTGCTGCATTACAAGCCTTGGCATATTCTTCAAATACTCACATAAACTCTTAGTGATACCACCAAGACCTATAGAAGTAAAGAAAATGATAGAAAACTGTGAATTTTTGGGATTGTCCTTTGGAGAAATTGAATCAAAAGACTCCTGCATTGTTGGATCGTTCAACCTTTCATTAAGCAACTATCTACCAAGCTGCTCTGCTAGCTCCTACAAGAGAATCTTTATAAAAATACGGGAAGAGGAAGTAGTATCTTCCTCTATCAGACATATATAAGCAAGACAATGCCATGGAAGAGCATCTGTGCCAAGTAAGTGGGCAAAAAACTTTGCAACATTATGCAGTTTATTTGTTTCTAGTCTATGTACCATAGAATACTATTGTACAAAACACTTATCAAAAAATTCCTCATAAATTTTATTGATCATACAGAATCTTTTACCAAGAAGACCATAATAACGAAGGTATGTTCTCTCTTGACCAGGTTCAAGCTTGATCTTTAGTAGCTTATGACCAACTTCCTCAAAATCAACACTTGACATGATTATCAAATAAATTGTACATCTTAAATTGACCAAGTTTGTCTTTGTCTCATCCCATATTCTCAATTCTTCCTCACCTTCCTCTTCATCATCATCATCATCATCATTTGAATCATCACCTAAATCATTCTCCCCTTCTGCTTCATCTGAAGAAGCATCTCCAAGGATATCTTTCTTCAGTTTTTCATAGGTTGCCTCATGCTCTAAGAAATCAGGATCTGGCTTGAAAACATCCAAACCAACTTCTTGATCAAGTTCATCTTCTAGGAAAACTTCATGTGTTAACTGATCTAGACACACAATTGGATGACCCTCAAACTTATCTTTGCGAATTGCAAAAAGGCCTTCAATTAAAAACTGTACTCGTTTGTCAATTTCCCCCTCATGGAGAATACCTATAAATCTTTCAAAAATCCCATAGAGACCTTTGGGTGAAAGGTCTTGCAACAAAGAACCACATTCATTCACGAACCCAACAGCAACCTCTACAATGTCATCTGTGGGGTTCTCTAGTAAAAGGGTGAGAAGTTCCAAGGCAATGATCTCATGTGCAACTTGTTGATTCACTAAATGAGCTATGAATTTGGCTGCTGCTATCAACACGTGCTTGTCATTGCATTTGTATGCCCTCTTAAGCTACAAAATAATTCTTCACAAAAGCAGATTGCCAACTTCAAGAAATTTTTTTATTTACCATAGCAACCAATGCAACAAAAACATATGTAAATCTAGGGGATGCCATTTGGGATTTCATATAAGACCTACAAAATAGACCCCTCCCACGGATGAGATTATCTGCCAACAACTCTGGAATGATGTTCTTGATGTTAAATGTATTTACCTTGTTTACTAACCCATTGATACTCTTCCGAAGGGCATCCCATGTCATGCGCTAGTATTCCACACTGCTCTTGTCTTCCACATCTTTCATCATTTGAGCCAGCTTAAATGGGGGAATGTAAACACCCCCACTTCTTCCAACACCCTTCTCAACTCCTCTTCCAGCACCTTCGCCATTCCCATTCTAAGATAGAGCAAACACAACACCAGAATTTTTCACTTCCACTGCCTCTCTGTCCCTCTTGTTTCCAGAAGCCCCTTTACCACTTAATTCGTGCTTATTTTTGTACATAAACCCATCAGGAAGCATGAGTTTTTGCATATAAGCTCGCCCAAATATTTTATAGTTATTTTTCATCAAGATTCCCTCAGGAGCTGGTAGATCCTGCTTCCATACTTTAATTTTGTTTTCTCAAAGGAAAATCCTAAAAATCCATGCATTGCAAACAACTTTTTACACCTTTGTTGGTTGTGGTGGCGTCACAGGGAGTTTACATCAATAAATGAAGAACATGCCAATGCTTTTAATGCAGCAGTAGAAGTCTATCTCTTATTCAATGTCTCTAGTGAAACCCCCATGATCTTTTGTTCGAGCAGAATTTGTTATATTCTAGAAAGGGTCTTGTCCTTTGTTGATGGGATATTCATCTACCTCAAGAAATAACTGTTCTTTTCTCCAACAAGAAGTGGAACTAAATGAAGATCTAGCACCATGAAATGAATCCTCAAAAGGATTACTATAGTTAGTTTTGCTAGATAATGATCTGGGTAAAATACTAATGTGGCTTTAGGAAACATTATGTACTAGCTTAGCATACTCTAACAACTTTGTTGCGACATGCTACATCCAATTAAGTCTCCATCGGTATCTCTATTGTGTTTATGGATTGGGATTCAATGTACTCTTTTTATACACAGATTTTACTTTCAACTAAGGAGGTTTGTATGTACTTACTTGTCTTTCGATTGTATCCCTATTTCAAGAATTTCTTCTATCAATAAATCATTTGTTGTAAGTTATACAAGTGGAACCTTGAACATGCTTTTCATGCTAGCCTTGTTGATGCGTTCAACACCATCTTGTGCAACAAATCTTTAGAAGTCCACTATTTCATTGAAGAGTGAATAGTAGGGACAATCTAGGACACTTACAGAGGTTTTGCAAGAGAGATAAATAGACCTAAATATTATGGCTTAATAATGATCAATAGGTAAACAGATAAGAAATTCTCAATATCAAAATGACTTTCTCAATTGTCTTTACTAGAAATGGATAGATCTGCTAATAATGGCTTTATGATTGTATGTCAACTTTAGACTCAATCCAAGAAGAGCTAGAACTAATATGCGATATCTAGATTTATGATCTCTATAATATAACAATCCCATAATTATGTTTCCACGCATCTATACCACAACACAAACATCATGCTAGTGTTTAGCCATAGCAATTGATATCCTAATTATAGAATGTGAAATATGCACATAACTATGAATAAAGATTAAGAAAAATAAATAAAGATGCTTATTGCAAACATAAATGACTAATGGACAAGAATTGAATTCATTGTAGATAGTTTTGAATATCAAATTCACTTATTTGTGTGCATTTAGTAACTCATGTACTTGTGGCCAACCATTTATCTCTTTCATAAATTAAACACTTATTAATAACATTAAATGGCTGAGTAATTATGTTTTAGTTGAAATTGAAAATAAAATATTTTATTTCAGGACAACTCACACTATTCTCTATCATATTTTAGACTCTCGGTTTTGTTAGTAGTGGTTTGATGTCTTTGGAGCTAATCATTGCATTTCTTTAGTTACGTTTGCCAACGTACTCCCAACCTGTGCCAAAATGGGAGCTTTGGAACAGGGTATGGACATCCATCAAAGCATAAAAGATAGAGGAATTTTGTTAGATGTAGTTGCAACTGCTCTTTTAGCATGCATGCAAAATGTGGAAGCATAGACAAGGAACGAAAACTGTTTGACGGATTGCCTCAAAGAAATGTGGTTTCTTGGACTGCAATGATTGTCGAATATGCATAAAATGGATTTGTTGAGAAGGCTTTAGAAACTTTCAAGCAAATGCAATCGGCAAGTGTAAAGCCAAATTCCATGACCATTGCTACTATCCTCCCTGCCTGTGCCAAAATGGGAGATTTGGAACAGGGTATGGACATTCATCGAAGCATAAAGGATAGAGGAATTTTGTCAGATGTTGTAGTTGCAATTGCCCTGGTAGACATGTATGCAAAATGTGGAAGCATAGACAAGGCACGTGAACTATTTGATAGAATGCCTGAAAGAAATGTTGTCTCGTGGACTGCAACGATTGCTGGATATGCACAAAATGGATTTGTCGAAAAGGCTTTAGACACTTTCAAGCAAATGAAATTGGAAGGCATAAAGTCAAATTCCACAACCTTTGCCAGCATCCTCCCTGCTTGTGCAAAAATGGGAGCTTTGGAACAGGGTATGGACATCCATCAAAGCATAATGGATAGAGGAATTTTGTTAGGTGTTGTACTTGCAAATGCCCTGCTTGACATGAATGCAAAATGTGGAAACATGGACAAGGCTCGTGAATTGCTTGATACGATGCCACAAAGAGATGTGATCTCATGTGAACAATCAACATGCGCGTATACGGGAGGAAGGGATTGCTGCTACAAAATTGAACGCTCACTCCTCAATCACAGTTCTATGGTTTTACAAGATTAAACTAGGGCAATTAACCACCACATGTATATTTTTTGCAACATGAAATTAAAAACTAGGGCAATTTGAATCTACCTCTTGCATGGGATTGCAAGCAATGCCACAAATGCCTTCAATGTAGGTTTGATGTTCTTGGGGGTTGAAGTCGCCACAAACGCCTACACGGGATTGCAATGCACAAATGAATTCCCCTCTTCTTTCTTTTTAAGTAATGGTCGTTGTCATCGAAATTACGATGAACTTGAGCACTTTTTTGAAAAAAAGAAAATTCTCATTGCTAATGCCTTCTTCATCGAAACCAAATGGGAAATTGTCATTGGAATTACGATGAATGCGGGCATTTTTTCAAAAAAAAATCAAATTTGGCCACAATATACCTTCTCCGTCGGAAACCTCAGTCAGAAATCTAGTCCAAATGTATTAGTGCTCTCTCTCTCCCAAAATCTCTCTATCTCTCTCCCCCTTCCCCCTCTCTCTCCCCTCTCTCTCTCTCCCCTAATCTCTCTCTCTCTCTCTCTCTCTCTCTCTCTCTCTCTCTCTCTCTCTCTCTCTCTCTCCCCCACTCCCCCCTCTCCCTCTCCCTAATATCATATACTAATATATTTAAAAATTAATATATTGTATATTAATATATACATAAACAATAGATTAATTATGTACAAATTTAGTTATTGAATTTACTTATTAAAATTGGATATCTATCAAATATTTGATAGATCCGATACTATTGGATATCTGATTACTATTGTACAAATTTAAAATTTAAAAATTTTGCTCGGGTTTGCTTTGGGATTTGGCTTGGAAGTGACAAGCCTAGAAAGTCAACTGATAAAACATGTTTTTCAGTATTCCTTGATTTTCCAGACTTTACACTAGTGGCTGGTGACTTTTTTTATAGCCAAAATTGATCAAACGAAAAGGGTTTTTAAGGACGTTCTCAACTTTCCAACAATATAAGGCTTCTCTTATTTCGACTTTAATAAATTATTATTATTTATTTTCTAATTGAATTCTAATATAAGTCTACTATAGGGAAAAATAAAATAAAAATTGAATTTCATAATGTTTTGACCAATTTAAGGTGGTCAGACATAGGAGTTTCTTAATTTTTGAAAAGTTGTAGTAAAAAATTCATAAATAATTATTTACTTTATAAAAAATTATAAAAAAATATGTGTCACATCCGGACATGAGTCTAATAGTTATATTATAAATCTTATAAAAAATAATTATAATTTGATTGTGATTAGGGTGGTCAGACATTGCCTACTTCTTATCTTTTTCCTGAAATTTTAGTACCACTACATTGAAATTTAAAAATTTTCATCAAATAGGATTTTTTTTTTCCAAAAAACAATTAGTATCTTAGAAACTACATTAATTTTTTTATAGATTCTCTTCTTACATATTTTAAAAATAATGTTCATAACTTATTCAAATTTTCATGTCAAGTTATTTTTCTGAAATTTCATTGCCACTTAAGGACTTGTTTTGGCACACCATGATCCTGCACATACCCTTGAGTGCAAGGGAGTGGATGTATTGGGAATGTTCTCATCTTGGAAGTGCTAGTATCTTTTTACAAAGGGGTGCATGTCTTTTGGGCCATTGCAAATATGTCTAATTGTGGCAAATATTATTTTATTATAGTTGTTATTATTTTTCTACAAGATCTATCAAAATGTATTTATTTGTTTTATATTAAGGATCAAACAGGTTTTGAGGGGACCCAAAACCACTTACAATAGGTTTTGAAGGGACCCAACATCATCAGATTTTACATGGATCTAGAACCCAAAGAAATAAAGTTGCAACAAGATACAACAACAACCAGTAGCCCAACCACAACCTAACATCAAATACTAAACATTGAAGAACCAGTTGTAAGACAAGGTCAAAGCCAACAAAAAACACACCTTAAACAAACATGAGCATAGGGTTTTTCCAAACTCACTCAACCTTAAAAATGAGTTTTAGCAAGGCTCCCATAGCCTTAACCTTGAGAAAGTCCAATATAGAACTCTCCTTGCCTTTCAAAATCTCCTCCCCAAAAGGAGATAAAGGAAAGAGGAAGGAAAATAGAACATCAACAACTCCTCCATAACCAAAAGATAGGGCTCCAACAACTCCCAAGTAGAACTTCCCATTTTCTGATTTTTCTAGCAAATTGCATCTCCACCTCAATAGGAAGATATGAAGAAAACCAAAGATGATATTCAAACTAAAACACAAAGAAGCTCAACCAGGCCATCTCCACCTCAATAAGAGATACCAAGGAAAATACAACAGAAATGGCAAAGAAAGCCCTCTTGAAGTAGCACCACTTCAAAGAAGAAACAAAAATCAAAAGGGCCTGGGAAGAATTAGAGACCCTACTCTCAAGGCACTCAACCTTAATAGGAAAACTAAAAGAAGCCTCTTAAGATAAGAAATGTAGATCTTCACACCTTGGCTAGAAGAGAAACATCTCCCTCTTGAACCCACAAAAAGATGAGCCACAAAGCCCTCAGCCACCATAGGAATAGGAGAGGAGCCCAAATTAGAGCACCCAGTTAGTGAATTAGGAACTTCATTAAAGGCAAAATAGCAATCAACAACAACTTCCCAAGCCTAGCCCATGAATGAAAAACCAAACACAAATAAGTAGCTAGGGAAAGGAAGAGTCAAACTAGAAGAACCCATGAAAGAAACATGGCCAACACCATGCACAAATGGGGGGAAAAAGGCCCCCCCACACAAGCCTCCAAGATGAAGAAAATGTTGCCATCTCAAGCTCGCCTTGGCACCAAGCAGAGAAAACTCCAAAATGGAGCTCCAAACAAGGCAGGAAGCAGTTGCCCCCACCCTAGCTCCCCAACAACAAAAAGAGCAATGCACTGCAAAGAACAGACCACAACCCAGCAACCAAATGTCGACACGGGGAAACATTCTCACCCTCATCATCATCTTTCGTAGCCTCACCCTAGTCTCCTTCTCCTCCTACGAACCCCTCTCTCCCACTCTTCCTCCATCCTTCCTCATTTCTACGTAACTATCTCTACAATTCATAAAATATATTTATTCATTGAAATATTATCAAATTGAGTGATTATTAAAATAAAACCTAACAATTTTTCCATCAGTCCTGATTTATAATTCAATATACTTGATTGCAATTTCAAATTCATGTAGTTGTGGCAAATATCATTTTAGTGTAGGTGCACTAAGGGAAATTTGTGTCTAATTCATTTAAGATAAATACCTTATTTTTTAACTTGTTCTTTGTTGTTCAGGTGTCTTTGAGAGGTCCGTCTACAATGGCAGTTGATATGTGGCCTACCTAGGAGATTTAAATAATGATTATAGAGTATAATATTCTATTTTTTATTACTAATATTGTTTCTTTTCTATTATCGTATGAGCACATCATAGACATTGATTCGAAGCTATTGCCACAACCACCTGGTTATTTCTTCAATGGGCTATGTTCAATTTGATTTTGACAACACATATTTTGAAGGTTGGAAATCTTTGTTTTGTTGCTACTTTTGTTGAGTTGAGTATTTTCAAGTGGACTTATTGAACTCACTTGGAAGTTGAGCGGTGCTAGGTTTTTACATGGGTTGTTAGAAGTATTACTATCCTATTCTTTTTCTCTTTATGGTGATCCAATATAGATATTGAATTGTTAGACATGAAGGGAAGCATGTAGCTGAATCCAGAAGGCTCAACCATATCAACACATTGTTGACGGTCACCGAAATATTGGATAATAAGAAGTTTATGCAGTTGAATCCAATGGATCCCATACATTGACACTTTTGCATAATGATGAATGTGTGAAACTAGAAATTGAATTAGCAATGCCAAGAATGAAATTGTGATTTCTAGAGATAGATTCTAAATTAGCTTTTTAGTAGTTTTGGTAAATTTTCATAGATGGCAACTTCATGTGTTTTAGAAGTTTCTTTATTGGTGATGCAGTTAATTGTTGTGTTTTTAGATGTTGCAACCTCTATAAAATACTGCCTTTTGTATTCCTTATGGAGATCAAAATGTAACCTCTATTTAGAGGCAAATCGTGATGAAATAGATTTTGAGTAAATAAAATATATCTGTGTTAAATTTAATTTGTCTAATTTTAAATATACAAAGTGGTATCAAAGCTGGTATGGGCTCTGCTAGGTGTGTATGTGACATCAAACCATGGATTTATCTCATTTAGAGAAGTTGTAACTATGTTTGGAGATTGTAGAAGTTAAGGTTGTTGATGATAGTTGAGTCTGTTTCTGAATTATTTTTATAAGAGGAATTGAAGATCTCACCCTCAAAAGAGTAAGGTTGTTCTTGTTTACTATTGTTTAATTGTTGCACTAAGAGGATCATGTAAAAAACATGTGTGAGCAGTTTAATAACTGCATTGTTGCAAGTGTGAAGGATGAGAACACAAAAGTGTGAAGAGTGTCGAGGAAAGGGATGTATAAGACATGGTTTGGAGCCATGTCACTGAACTATGTGAGAGGAGATTGAAGACAAGGTGCTAGAGATGACCTCGCCCACATTGAAAATGTGGTTTTCTTATAGCAGAAGTCTACATATGAGGTAGACATTTTTGCAAGAAATGCAACATGAGATGAGAGTCTTTCGACAAATTTATGGCAACCAATAAAGAAATGGTTGCCAAGTTTATATTTGTGAGATTTTGCCAAGATCTAGAGGGAATGGAAAGCACAAATAAGAGAGACAAAATATATGATAGGGATAAACGGAATTCTATCAAGATGCAAAATATGATCAATTGAATCATTACAAGATATTCAATGATTTCTCGTACAAACAATGTAGATGATCCTGCTTATATAGGCAAGGCTATAAGGATACGTGAGCATACAAACATGACATGTGGCTCAATAAGAAACAAGGGTAGGTAGGAAATAGGTGTGGGTAGGTAGGAGAAACAATAAAATATTCCACATGAGGTGGAATGTAACAACAAGATAAGATCAACACCATAAAAGGTGGAAATTCTCCTACACACACTATCCCAATGTGGCACAAACACCCAAGTGTCTCATAACCAAACTACTATGAAATGCATTTCCTAAGTAAACTTAAGTAAGGTGTAATAATATCCAAGATGAATAATTATTTACACCAACACCCCCCCTTAAGTGCAACTTAGGGGAATGCACTTAAGTCTACAATGCAACTAAGCAATGCAAGATGGGTCCTGACTGCTAGACCATGTTAGGTACCCATGTACAAATGCAAATGCATGCAAACCAATGCAATGAAATCTCTCACAAAGTGGGGAAAGAGAGAAAACCCCAATGGGAAAAAACCCTCCCACAAAAGAGAGACGAAAACCATATACAAAGAACTCTCATAGAAGTATGTGAAGGAAAAAACCCCATGTGAGGAAAAAGTCCCCCCATATGAGAGAAGAAGAAGAGAGACTGGGAAGCCCCCCCTCAATGTGGAATCTACACCAATGATAGCAGCTCAATGATGAATGAAGAAATTGCTCTACGAACGTCGAACCATGTTCCTCCCCTTAGGAAGAAACAAAACCAAAGGAGTATCCATAAAGACTCCCCAACCATGAAGGGAAGATTTAGGAAAAATACTCATGATGAAAGGAATCTCTGAAAACTGCTCAAGTGTCCCCATGAAAAGATCATGTTGGCACTTGCATATAATGGCAAAGTGGACTTCTAATTTCAATTATTACAACTACCCCAATGAATCTCTCATAGACTCAAATTAATTATGCAAAAGATCAAATTGAGATCTAAGCATTTACAATTGCCAAATAGGCCAAAAAATGACCAAATACTAAAAGTACAATTTCTACTCTAAATCGCTGCAAACAAATAGCAGATTGTGAAAGTAGAGAAAAAATCATGCACCTTCAAAAAAACGGCACCTGAAAAGGAGTCCATATGAGCCCAAACGAAGCCTCCAAAGTTGTAAAAATCAGGATTTCACGATTTCTGAAACAACCGTATCTGAAAATTAGAATACTCCCGCACCACTATACAGATCACAAAATTATACCCCCCAAAAAAAAAAATTTCTCAAAAAAAGGAGTCCGAATGAGTGAGATATCACTATTTGAAAATTGCCTGCAAAATTATAATTTCTGGAAAATTTCCGTCGCAGCTTCAAACTTCAAATGCCTCTAGATTTGGCCTCCAAAGTCCGATTTGGATGAAACAAAAGACAAAATAGACTTTCTTGGACCTCCTCAATCCAATGGTAACCTTAGATTTGACCTATCAAGCTTCAATAATAACCTGCAATAGAAAGCTGCAAAATACACAACCCCAAATAGCATCGAATTTCTCTCAATTAACAAACCAATTGCACTCTAATGGCTCTGATACCATGTGAGATTTTGCCAAGATCTAGAGGGAATGGAAAGCACAAATAAGAGAGAAAAAATATATGATAGGAATAAACGGTATTCTATCAAGATGCAAAATATGATCAATTGAATCATTACAAGATATTCAATGATTGCCTGTACAAACAATGTAGATGATCGTGCTTATATAGGCAAGGCTATAAGGATACATGAGCATACAAACATGACATGTGGCTCAATAAGAAACAAGGGTAGGTAGGAAATAGGTGTGGGTAGGTAGGAGAAACAATAAAATATTCCACATGAGGTGGAATGTAACAACAAGATAAGATCAACACCATAAAATATGGAAATTCTCTTACACACACTATCCCAATGTGGCACAAACACCCAAGTGTCTCATACCCAAACTACTATGAAATGCATTTCCTAAGTAAACTTAAGTAAGGTGTAATAATATCCAAGATGAATAATTATTTACACCAACAATATTGAAGCCCAGTATTGTTTAATACTAACATAGATCCTTCGACAGTGTGCAATGACAATCAACAAGAATAATTGTATGCAGATGAAGTGTTATGAGTTTTCTCTTTGTTAGAGAAAGGAAGGAAAGACTTTGTGATCTCTCATGAAGGAGAGAGATGAGTACTTCTATAAGAACTATACCTTGTGGGTCTATAAGACCTAATGTAATTGTGATGACAATTTTTCATAGTGAGTTGCAAAGATTCCATTTGTGAACCCACTTAGCATCAAGGGGGAGTATGTTGGATAGTGATGCATGCGTGCAACTAGAAATGGAATTATTAATACCAAGAATGCAATTGCAGTTTCTAGAGATAGATTCTAAATTAGATTTTTAGTGGTTTTGGTAAATTTTCATAGATGGCAACTTCAAGTTTTAGAAGTTTCTTTATTGGTGATGTAGTGAATTGTTGTGGTTTTAAAGGCTGCAACCTCTCAAAATGTAACCTCTATTTAGAGACAAATCATGATGTAATAGATTTTGAATAAATAAAACATATCTGTGTTAAATTCAATTTGTTTGATTTTAAATCTACAGACACATGGTCAAGAGTTACTCAAAACCAATTTCAATTTATGCTCAAAAGATATTTTTCCTAATGTAGGTTCAAATTGCTCATGGAGGACATGCTTCATTTGTTGACATTTATGATAGTGGTAGCTACTATTCCGGTAGTCATTCCTATATAGTACATATAGTCCCTCTAGATACCTCGGTAAGTAACTAGTGTAGGATGAGATTTCATAGGATGTTATAATTAAATTTAAAAATTAATTTATTATTATTTTTAATTTTATATTATTGTATCTTATTTTCACCTCACAACTCTAATTTAGATTTCCATCATGTAATCGGTTAACTTTGTAATTATTTCAATCAATTTATCTCATTGAATCTTGTGTGTATTTAAGTCTTCTACTAATCTAATATAATCTAGTATGATATAATAAATAAACTAGCTTATATATATTTAATAATATATATAGAATAAGCGGAAGGATACCTCTCGGCTTATTCTATATATTATTAAATATATATAAGCTAGTAGCAATCGCATCATGAATTGGAAGACATAATTCAATAAGGATTAGGGTTCATTTTGGTTTACTATTAGGGTTAGGATTTGATTTGATTTAAAATATAGTAGGCCTAACTATATAAGAAATAGGGTTCATTTTGGTTTGTTATTAGGGTTAGGGTTAGGGTTAGGGCTAAGGGTTAGGTTTAGGATTATAGTTAGGGTTTACATTATTGTCAGAGTTAGGTTAATAGTTAGTGTTTGGATTTACATCATGGTTAGTGCTACGGTTAGTGTTAAGATTTTGATTAGGCTTAGGGATTAGGGCTATGGTTAGGACTATGTGTAGGGTTATGGTTTATATCATAGGGCTAATATGATTAGGGTTAAGGGTTAGGGTCAAGATTATAGTTAGGGTTTACATCATTGTTAGGGTTAGGTTAATGGTGAGGGTTTGGATTTACTTCAGGATTAAGGTTAGGGTTAGGGTTTACATCATTGTTAGATTTAGGTCAATGGTTAGGGTTTGGATTTACATCATGGTTAGTGTTACAGTTAGTGTTAAGATTGTCATTAGGCTTAGGATTTAGGGTTGTGGTTAGGATTATGTGTAGGGTTATGGTTTATATCATAGTGCTATGATTAAGATTAAGGATTAGGGCTAGTATTAAAGTTAGGGTGTACATCATTGTTAAGATTAGGTTTATGGTTATGGTTTGGATTTACCTCATGATTAGGATTAGGGTTAGGGTGAAGATTGTGATTAGGCTTAGGATTTAGCATTATGGCTAGGATTATGTGTAGGGTTAGGGTTAGGGTTAGGATTATAGTTAGGGTTTACATCATTGTTAGGGTTAGGATAATGGTTAGGGTTTGGATTTACATCATGGTGAGGTTTAAGGTTCTGGTTAGGCTTCATTTTTAGGTATATGGTTAGGATTATGTCTAGGACTAGAGTTTATATCATAGGGTTAGGGTTAGGGTTAGGGTTAGGGTTAAGGGTTAGGTTTAGGATTATAGTTAGGGTTTACATCATTGTTAGGGTTTGAATTTACATCATGGTTAGTGTTATAGTTAGTGTTAATATTATGGTTAGGCTTAGGATTTAGGGTTATGGTTAAGATTATGCTAAGGGTTAGGATTATAGTTAGGGTTTACATCATTGTTAGGGTTAGTTTAATGGTTAGGGTTTGGATTTACATCATAATTTGGGTTAGGGTTAGGGTAAGGGTTAAGATTGTGGTTAGCATTAGGATTTACGATTATGGTTAGTTTTATGTTTAGGGTTAGGGTTCATATAATAGCATTAAGGTTAGGATTAGCATCATGGTTAGGGTTATGGTTAAGTTTAAGATTGTGGTTAGGATCAACATTTAGAATTATGGTTAGGGTTGTGTCTAGGCTTAGGGTCTATATCATAGGGTTAGGGTTAGGACTAGGATTATAGATATATTTTACATCATTGTTAGGGTTAGGTTAATGGTTAGGGTCAAGTCAGTTAGGGTTAGGGTTAAGATTATGTTTAGGCTTAGGATTTATGGTTATGGCTAGGATTATTTGTAGGGCTAGGGTTTAAATCATGGGGTTAGACTTAGGCTTAAGGGAAAGGCTTATAGTTATGCTTTGCATCACTTTTAGGGTTAGGTTAGTAATTAGGGTTAGGTTAATGGTTAGTGTTTGAATTTAGGGTTTAAGGTTAGGGCTAGGGTTATGATTGTTGTTAGGCTTAGGATTTAGGATTATTTTTATGATTGTTTCTAGGGTTAGGGTTTATATAATAGAATTATGATTAGGGTTAGGATTAGGATTTACGATTATGGTTAGTTTTATGTTTAGGGTTTATATCACAACATTAGGGTTAGGATTAGCATCATGATTAGGGTTATGGTTAAGTTTATGTCTAGGGTTAGGATTAGCATCAGGGTTAGGCTTAATATTTAAAATTATGGTTAGGGTTATGTCTAGGGTTAGGGTTAGGGTTAGGGTTAGGATTATAGATAGATTTGACATCATAGTTAGGGTTAGGTTAATGGTTAGGGTCAGGGTTAAGGTCAAGGTTAAGATTGTGTTTAGGCTTATTATTTATGGTTATGGTTAGGATTATGTATAGGGTTAGGGCTTGTGTCATGGGGTTAGACTTAGGGTTAAGGGTTAGGGTTAGGGTTAGGGTTATAGTTATGGTTTGCATTAGTTTTAGGATTAAGTTAATGGTTAGGGTTTGGATTTACATCATGTTTAGGGTTAAGGTTAGGGTTAGGGTTAAGATTATAGTTATGCTTAGGATTTAGGGTTATGGTTAGGATTATGTCTAGGGTTAGGGTTTATATCATAGACCATAAGGGTTATGATTTGGTTTTGGTTTACATCATTGTGAGGGTTAAGTTAATGGTAGGGTTTAGATTTAGAGAATGGTTAGGGTTAGAGTTTATATTAGAGGGCTAGAGTTAGGGTTAAGGGTTAGGGTTACTCTTTCATTTGGTTTAGTGTGAGGGTTGAATTTGGTACAGCGTTAGAGTTCAATTTTGTTTACCATTCAATTTGATCTAGTTTTAGGATTAGGGTTCAATTAGGTTTAGGGTTAGGGTTCGATTAGGTTTACCTGGTTATAGTTCAATTTGGTTTAGTTTCAATCAGGTTTAAGGTTGGGGTGCAATTTTGTTCAGGGTTAAGGTTTATTTTGGTTTAATATTCAATTAGGTTTAGGGTTAGGGTTCAAATTGGTTTAGGGTAAAGGTTGTCATTCAATTTGTTTTAGATTTAGAGTTTACTTTTTGTTGTTAAATTAAATTAGGCTTTAATTTGGTTGTTTCCATCATGTAATCAGCTAACTTCGTAATTATTTCAATCAATTTTTCTCATTGAATCTTGTGTGTATTTAATTCTTCTACTAATCTAATATAATCTAGTATAATATAATAAATAAATAAAAATTAGTATACATGTCATTCTAGAAATATGAAATTGCTTTCCAAATTTTGTGGGGTTTGAAATATGACAAATCACAATAATATTTTTTTTTATTATCTATAAAAAAAATGCTTAATTTCCATCCTCGACCATTTAACAACTTTGCAAAAGATTTATTTCTTGATTTGCATTGGTTGCAGCTAACAAGTTTATTCACTTGTTAAAATAGCAGCCTTGCCTATAATTCTAAATAAGAATTAATAAGTTGGAATTGTTGAAAATAAAAGTGACTCTACTGATTATTTTTTAATATGTAATAATTCTAATTTACTTCAAATAAATCTTCAAATCCAAAATAATAATAATTCTGAACTATTTTGAAATAGTTTAATATATCTGTATACTTTACTCTTTTCTCCAACTTTCATGTGCACACCCTTTACATTACAAGAATATATATAATTTATACATAATTAACTTTGAAATAAAATTACTTTAAAGCCAACTGTAAATTAAATAAATTCAACGTATACTTTATTCGCAAATACATCTTATGCATGTTTTATCTATAACTTCCCTGGATCCTAAAATACACTTTATTCATTCATGCTTTATCTTTGTTTCATTTAGACACATATGATCTCTGTGTCAGTCTCTCTTTTAAATCCTATCTTCCCTTTTCATTCATCAACATCACTCTTTATGTATTCATATCTCGCACTCGAAATTACTGTTCAATCGATTCCATCGTCATCTAATTTAATATATTAAGAAAAGTGTTCAATTTGAATCAATGGTCATATAATTTAATATATTAAGAAAAACTCAAATTTATGATAATTTTAATGTACACTTGTTCTAATTCTCTTTATGAATTCTTCTTCCTGCAGGTGTGCTTCTGGAATTGTAATAACAACCCACTCATAACAAATACTGAAGTAATATGACTGATCTTAAGAAGAGGTGATCATTAATCCATTTGAATCAATCTGCATCTTAAACAATGTCTATTTATAATAATATGCCACCCTATGTATAAACAGTTCAGAACATATACCTACTAACATTTGTATTCCAAACTTTGCATCACTGTGAGATGCTTCAAGGTTACTATACATTACAAACCAAATAATTTTTTCAGTACAAAAACACAAACATTTGTAGCATCAATGATTACATTCCACTTTATTCATGATATTTGACGTTCACTTAGATGTGCTATGGAAGAGTGAGGTCATAGAAGGCATAACCTCAGGAGCCCTTTTGCGCACAAATTTTCTCATTCCATTTTCTGCATATCTCTTCCCCTCTTCCCAATTCTTTGGAACTTCAGTGTGACGATTTTCTTTTGAAATTCTGCCCACATAAAACTCTGTTAAACCTTCATTATCCAAAAAAAAATGTCAAACATTTTTTATTTGTTAAAATTAATTTATTTAACATGAAAATAAATTAATGATGTCAGGTTTTCATAATCTACAATTGAATATTACAATTTTTTCATTATCAGAATAATAAGATCTAGCTCAAAGAAATCCAGAAGCAATTGTAATATAAAAATAGATTATACCTAACATGTTACAATGAAAAAAAATTATTAACAATTTATCATAAACATTTTGACAAATAATAAAATAATTTGTATATAAACATCTCTTCAATAATCGAATAGTCAAACAATTTTGTTTCAATCATATAACTCATATAAATATAAGGTAGTCTTGTTTTCTCCAGGCAACTAAATAAAAAACAATCAAACAAAATAATAATTTTACATTTTATCCCCATCAAAAGCACATACCTGACATCAGGATTTGTTACCAAATTCCGAACCAATTGGAATACACACATAGTAACAGCTACACTTGTGGCTGCTACAAGTGGATATACCTACATACACACCCATAAAAGCTTAAAACATATATTAAAGTAAGAATTTAGGCAACACAAATCATTGGAGAAATTATTAATGTTAAAGAGACAAGTGACACACCTCTGGCTTCATCCAGCGCCCCATGATTGACTTTAATGAAATAAACACCACAGATGATATTTGGGTTGTTCAGATAAAATGAAATTAATGTGGAATTGGCTCTCCCTCCTCCAATTTATTAATGATTATGGGAATTTGAAACGATGGGCTAAACCAGAATAGCCGTTGGATTCATTTTCCAGATGTGTAGGATAGTTTTAATTATTGAGTACAAAAAAAAGAATGTCAACTGGGTGATCTTCTTTGACTTAGCTTGTTATCGTTGGTAGATAGGCTGTTTTAGTTTTCCTGGTGCGCAAACCGTGGGCATAATCAAAATTTCTGCCTATTCATTCTACTCAAATTTGATCTTGACTACCCTTTATTTCTTGGCCACATGTCATTTGAATTTTCATCGATCATCTAGAAAACAAATCTGTGGAGAAATATAAAAACCAAAGCTTTGAAATCCTGTTTAGATAAAGATAACTTATCTTTCCAATTAGTGATAGAATATAGTAAACATGAAAGGCACGCTTTGTTAGCAAGCAAAAGATGCAAGGGATATTCAATCTTGATAAGCTTTTCCCAGCAATGCTTGGTAGAGATAAATACAGAAATATTAATAAAAAATAAAGTGCGTAATTTTGCAAGGTTTTGTAAGCCGATGTCATAATGTGATGTGAAAAGAATTTTATTTTTTTCACTTGATAGGTTTGAAGTAAATAATTAAATAATAATAATAATAATGAATTTTAAGATTCTAAAAAGCAAGTTCATCTGATTAGAGTTTTGCAGAGGACGGCTAAATTGATCGTTCAATGGAAGAGCTACGTTTGGTTTTTTGATGTGGGGTTTTTGTATGTAAGGGTAGACTCCAAATTATAATTTGCAATCGTGTGCTATGATTCGTCCCATTTTTTGCGATGGTTCTATTTTTCTACTTCTTCCCTTTTGGCTAGTTTTTAATGGGCTTTGGGCTTGGGATCTACAAGTTGATAAGGTTATGATTTCTATTCATGAAAATGTTCTTATGTTTTTTTTAGTTTTTTTTATTATTACTTATGAAGTTAAATTTGATGATAGGATAGATATTATTAACTGTAAAGTTGCAGTTGATGATGGAGCAGGCTTTGATTTATGAGTTTGTGGATTTTCAAAAAAAATTTCTTTTCTAAAGAATTAGGTATGACATACTTGGTAGCCAAAGGGAATATGTAGGCTATTTTAGCTGCAAATGATTGATTATTTTTTCTTCAATGCTATGAGATTTCCACAATCCATGCTGTATTCTCTTAATTTTTTCTGGATTCCATTGTGTTTGAATTTTTCATCATCAACCTTTCGAATTACACTTTGTGATTCATCATCATCTTAATTTTTTCATCTCCTTGGAATTCCTTTGTACATCCTGATGATGAATCATGGAGTGTGATTCAAAATTCAAACACAATCGAATCCAGAAAAAATTAAGAGAATGTTTTCTTCTCTCTGGCTTTTTCCAAATGGTTGATCAACTTTTAGCTGTCTTGGGAGGACCTAACTTCTTATAATCAAATTGGTTTGTTTGTTAAATCTTGGCATGTGAGGTTTGATATAATTGAAAAACTTCTATTTAAGATTTCTATTTGAATTCATCTTCTTTGTCTTTTGATGGAATTATGGAAACCTAATACTTTGCATTCTATTACAATTATCCTTGAGAAATCTTTGATCCCTTCTCACCACCTCTTCTAGAGAGAAAGGTAATTTATTTTCCTTGTATTTATGTGGAAGTTGATTTTAATAATTCTTTTTAAAATTTTATATAGATTAATTTAAGAAGTATATAATGGATTTAGTAGTTATATTATAAGACTCTTCTTTTTAGATATTGTGTATGTAATGCCTATAGACATCTTTAAAGAAATTTCTCAAAGGTAGAATCAAATGATATTCATCTTCTTCTAGAGGTATTTATGACTAAACTAATGTAAAAGGGAAAGCCCCAACTAATATATGAGGGGATGACTTAAATGGATTTATCCCAATGAAGTTTCATTATTTGAAAATGAATGAGATATATTTAGAAAAAGTCTTAACAAAAGATCATTTTAATTTAACATATTTGATATTTTAGAAACTTTATAGAATCTGATTATATTCAATTGAGAAGACTCTTGTTAATCAATATTTGATGTTCAATTCTACCTTACTCTTGCCACTACCAAAAGTTCAGAATTTGCCTAAAGAATAAAAATTACTCAAAAAGGGACTCCTCTTTCTCTAAGTCAATTTGTTGAAGAACTTGGGCATCATTTTAATTGGTTTAAATATTTTAGTTCTAGTTTTGATAATTATTTTATTTACAATTATTTACAAATTCTTTATATTGTATAATGTCAAAATCTTTTCAAGATATTTGTTCTAAGAATGGAAGTAAGGATATTACTCAGAATAAAATTTCCACTCTAGATTGGGACTCTAACAAAAAAAAAAAATCTTAAAAGGATGACAAATAAAGTCTCCAAAACTGAAGGGAAAAATTTATCAAGAGATAGTAAAGATAATAAGGCAAACACTAGTTGAACCTTGTTTTGTTGGCACTTCATATCTCAGTTTTATGTACTTGTAATAATAGCTGTATCATGGAATACAAGGGATCTAGGCAATAATCCTCATCAAAAGTATTTTCAGGATCTTATTGGGATTCATAAGACTAACACCCATATTTTAAATTCTTTGTGTAGGAAATGTTAGCTACCTCTATGCTCTAGAAAGAGAGGTAATGTCAATGTATAGATACTAAGGTTTTTGTAGGAAGGTTAGCTTGTCTATGGGACCCTTGTTGAATTAAATCTTCTAATTGGTTAATGAGAAAATTTTCTATATCTTTGGTGGGTACCTATTCAATCAATCCTATTCTTTTATCTAATGTTTATTCTCCTATAATTTTTTTAAAATAAGATATTTTTTGGTTGTATATTTGGTTTGTTTGTTCCTTATTTTCCTAAATGTCCCTAGGATATTGGCTAGGGACTTCAATTAAATCCTTAATCTTCAAAAGAATCTTAGGAATTTGAGTTAGATATACTCTTCTTCATCTTTGTTCAAGAACAATATTGTTCTTAATTTGGTTGATGCTAAACTAGATAGTGATCTCTTCACTTGAAATATTAGGATATGTGTTTCCACTTTTATATATGGATATAGCTAGATAGATTTTAATTTTTCAACTATTATATTGAGAAAAATTATATTAGTTCTTTAAAAAACATCATGGAAGAGTTAAAATCACTAGTCTATAAAGATATCTTCATCTCTTTCCTCTATCCTCAAGAATCTAGGTTTGATATGGTAGTCTCGTAGTTAGAGGCAAGGCACTACTATGTATTAACTTTTTAAAAAGATTCAATTTGTTTAATCTTAAACAATGGAATGAATTTAGTTATAGTAATATGTGACCAAAAAAAAAAAATTGTAAGAAAGATTGAATAATAGTAAAATTTTGGGAGGAATTATTTGTGGTTTCAAGAAGGGGATCAAATTAATTCATTTTTCCATAATTATGTTAAATAAAGTAGTAATATTATCTTAAATCTATCACCTCTTTTCAAGGAATTCATCATTCATCTAGTAGATTAATAGGTAATTGGTTCTTCATTTTTTTTAACTTAAGTAAAATAGTTCAACCATGGTAGATGAGGATAGAGTGATCTTAGGTTATTTTCCTTCTTTGGTTACTAAGGAAATAAATAGTATTTTTATGGATCTTATATTCTTGAAGAATTGAAAAATGTTTATCAAATGAAGAAAAGATGATAAATAGCTATTGGTCTCTATGGTTTTGGTGTGAATTTTTATCAAAAATTTTAAGAAATTTTAAAAGATAGTCTTATATATATGCTATATTAGAATCTAAAACTAATAAGTAGGGCTTCGACACTAGCTCACCTGGTCGTGGATCGCAACTTAAGGTGTGGGTATGTTCCCCATGGTCTTGAGTTCGAGTCCCCGGCTATGTTAACTCTGTTTTCTTCGGAAGGACACCTCCAGATTCCACGATAGTAAATATAAAAAAAAAAACTAATAAGTAGATTCTTGAAACAAATAATTCAATTTATTTATTATGGTCCCTAAAAATGTAGGCCAATTATTTTGATCTATTTTTTCCTATTTCTCTTTGTAATGTCTATTATGGTCCCTAAAAATGTAGGCCAATTATTTTGATCTATTTTTTCCTATTTCTCTTTGTAATGTCTCTTAAACTACCATTACTAATCTTATTTTTATCATGAATAATAATCATGTCGTAAGGAATCATAGACCCTCCATTATCACCATTTTAAATTTAATTACTAAGACTTAAAATGTCATCTTATAATTTGAAATAAGAAACTAAATTATCCATAAAGTCAACATGAATGCCTAATGAATAATCATCAAGTCATAACCTATCAACATGTACAAAAAGATTATATGAAATATTAATCATTATGTATGAGAGGAGATATTAAATGTCTAAAAAATATGACTTTATAGATGTAAGATCATCATGAGTTTAGACCACAAATTTTTTTTCATCCTTTTATAAATAAATCTAGTAAACATAGGTTCAAATTTATGATTGTTTTTCAGAAGGATTAAAAAATTAATTCAGTATTTTTTTTAATTATAATTATTTGATTAGTAGAAAAAAATTAATTTCTTGAAAATAGTGTGAAATTAAAATTTAGTTCTTTTTACATATCTTTAAAATGTGCTACACTTTTATAATACATGATATATTTTGATGACTATTATCAAAAAATTAAAAATATAAATATATTAGCTTGACCAATATTCACTCTTAAAGTGCATTGAATTTAATAATAATAATAAATTTTATATGTTTGTAAATAGATTAAACTTCAACTATTGATGCAAGATTAAAAATAATAATAATTATTATAATATTATTAAAATCTAAAAAGGGCACATTTGAAATGCTTAAAAAAATGTTAAATGCTTGAACAAAGTGTTGGAACATTAATTTTATGGACACATTTGGAAAAAAAAGTTCTATCAAATTGATGCCCAACATGGATCTAGAAAAACTTTTGGCCAAATATATCTAGAATGTATTTTAGAGAAAATAAAAAATTAGTGGAAATATTTAAATTAAATGGACTAAATTTTTCCCATAAATGTGACAACTTTTTGTTTTCACCCAATGAGATGCAACAATAGAGGAGTAAGTGAAGGGTGAAACTATATCATTATGCCCATCAGACAAGGTAAATCATCGCATAATCCATATGATCATTATTAGGAGCATGAATGTATGGAATAGGTTTATATAATAATCATTGATGGGTACTAATCAACTCTACAAAGAAGGGAAAATTTTAGAAATATGTTCATAAATGGGTATTAATATTTTAAAAATTTCTACAAGTAATTAAATGTGAAAATAAGAATAGAAATAATGAAACTTATTTAGCTATATAACAAATTAATGCAATGTTTGATATGATTTTGAATCTAACATACTTTAGGATCTAGAATAGTGAATGGTACACTTGTAATCATCTTAAAATAAAATTATCATATTAACAATGTGTAAGGGTCTATTTATTTAGGGGTTAGGTATACATTCATGAAATCTCACAAACTAGGTATGCATTCATGAAATCTCACAAACTAGGTCTAGGAGTTAGACTAGAAAATCTAGTTTTGAGTTGTTTTGAAAAAAAAATCAACTAAAAGTCTTAATAAAAGATCAACTGAGAAATCCATTTATGAGGATTTGTGATGATATGAGAGGGGATGAAGATTGTGTGTTTAGAAATATATATAATGGGTAAGTGGATAACATAGACTACCCAATTTTGAACAAAATTGTGTCATTTTTCAATATTTTTTATGTATGAAAAACTTTTTCCCAAAATAGACATTAAGCCAAATAAAAAATAATTTAACATGTTGGAAAATCCATTTTTAAAATCATACTTTAAGAATCACAAATTTACTTAAAAACTAGATTTTCTTATAAGAAAATCATATAAGCAAACAAACATAAAAATATCAATTTGAGTTGAAGATCTTTTATACAAGGAGGCATTTCATAAGTGCAAAAGCATTTTCATTCTTTTCGCTTAAAATCCAATTTACAAATAAAAACTCCTCATTAATGAGTTACATCACATACAGTCTCTAAAATTATTGAAGCGTCGTTTCTTGTAAACAAATCATAACACCACTGCAAACATATCATCCAGTAACATCTTGATCTGACGTTCACTTAGAAGTGTTATTGAAGAATGAGTTGATAGTAGGCATAATCTCAGGGGCCCTTTCGCGCACGTACTTTCTCACACCATGTTCTGCATATCTCTTCCCTTCTTCCCAATTCTCTGGAACATCAACGCGACGATTCTCTTTTGAAATCCTACACACACACCACACAGAATTCTGTCAAAATTCCTCATACCCAAATTGAAACCCCCACAAAAACTCTTTACAGTTTGTTATAACCATCCTACAGATAATTCAATCTCATAAAAGAATCCAAAACATATCTATAATAAAAATAGGCCGCAGCTATTCTGAATCCAAAACAAACCTACAAACTCATCCGAAAATAGACGCATCCAAATCAGCCAATGTTTCACACAAGATAATAAAACAAGTGCAAGAAAATATAAAATTCTCCATAAAAACGAACCCTTCAATCTTACAAAAGCCTTACTTGACATCAGGATTTGTTATCAAGTTCCGAACCAATTGAAATACACACATACTGACAGCGACGCCTGTGGCTGCAAACAGTGGATAAACCTGCATACATACCCATTAAGCTTAAAACATGCTACAACTGAATTTAAACAACATATATCACTGAAAATACTACTGAAATAAATTTTCAAGGCAATTGACAAACCTCTGGTTTTATCCAGCGCCCCATTGCATTAATGAAACACAACACAGATTGAAATAGATTGATGAGATAAAAATGAAAGTGAAAAGAATTTTCCGTTGCTACAATATATTTAGGGTTGTGGGAAGATTTGAAACGATGGGCTAAACCAGAAAAAGCCGTTTCATTCAGTGGGCTCTAGACGGTTGTCATCTTCCAGCTGTTAAGAATAGCTTTAATTATGAACTAAAAATAAAATAAGATTGTTAAGTGCGTGATTTATTCTGTTTTGACTTGGCTTGTGATGGTTTGTTATATTTAAAAAGGCTGTTTTAATTTTCTGGGTGCTCAATCCGTGGGCATAATCAAGGAGCTATTAAAATTTGAGGCTCTTCTTTTTAATGATGGTGACTGCCCTTTAAATCTTGGCCTCATGATGTTTTTGAATTTTTATTGATCATGTGAAAAAGAATTTCTTAATGGAGTATAAAAATCAATGATCTAGAGCACTCTTTAGATAAAGATGATTTATTTATTCTTACCTTTACTTCATACGAGAGAGTGGTATAAATTCTTTAATTGACCGCGTTTTGGGGGCTTAATTATGAAGACTTTGAACACAACATTTAAATGTCTTATCGTTTGTATGGCGTGTCAATCATATCATGTTGACGGGGCAAAATTGTTTAGGAGAAGCATTTAATTAGAACAGTGTATATATATTTTTAAATGTAAAGTTTGTTAATTTTAAAGTAAATATAATAGTTTTATAATAAAATAAAGTAGAGATATTAATTTTTTAATTATGTTGAGAGGTCTAATTAATGGATAAAAACATTTTGGTCAAAGAAAAATAATTTAAAAATGATATTCTTGTTTAAAAATAAAAAATGTCAAATCTAAAGTAAATAAAATCGTTTAATATATATGTACGTCATAAATAAAATGGTTCTATAATAAATTAAAGAGATCAAAATAATAAAATTTCATATTCATCTATTACAATTAAGATAGTCAACTACCCATATTCTAAATAATTACTATTCAAATTGATTATGATCTTTGTACTACTAATGTAGGTTATATGTTATATATTATATATTATTTGGTCCTAACGTTTAGTTTAGGGTTGGAGGAGGGGAGTTCTTCCTAGCACCATGGTATTAATCATTGTTCAAGTGAGAGTTGGGTGCTAAAGGGTGGATTTGGTCAAGCCCCTCCAAGATTGTGAGATATTTGGGAATCCCCTTTGCTATACCCCCCTCTCCAAAAGACATGTGGGATTGGATCTACGCTAAGGTGGAGAAGAAACATGTTAAGTGGTAGAACCATCTTCTCTCCCTACCTTGGAGGATTCAAGTTGTACGGAAGGTCCTCTCCTCACATGCTATATACTATTCATCCACCTGTTATTTGTCAATTATCAAGTCAATAAACTAGAAAAGATTCTAAGGGATTTTCTATGGTCAAATGAAAAAGGTGGTAAAAAGAGAAATTGTGTCTCTTGGGAATGGTGTTGTAACCCTAAAAGGTTTGGAGGACTTGGTCTTAGGGATCTTAAAAGCCATGGTGTTGCCCTTGCATCAAAATGGATCTGTAAAGCCATCAAGGGAGATGAACCTTGGAAGGTCTTAATAAGGAATAATTTAACTCTATCTAAACCAAAAAAAGGGAAATTGTGGCCTCAAGTGAACTTGCTTGATATATTAATGGGGAATTTTGAGTTTAAGATTTTTGGCTCGGTGATCTTCTCCTCTTTGTCAAAGGCAGGGACTCGAGTCGAAAAATTGGTAGGCTCCAAGGAGGCGGTTGGAAATCCTCCTTCCTACTCCGTCCTTGACAGATCAATTTGGTGTTTGGTGCCCATCTCAATGATAAACCCCTACTCTTTCTCAAAGCTTCTCTGCAAAGGCTTGGAATTCTCTTGGCATCTCCAACATTAGGGATCTATTTATTGAGAAAAGGTCCTCTTCATGGGATGAACTAGCAAGGAAATGTGTGATTCTTCCCACTCATAAGAAAATATATTTTTTCATAGCTAAGGCATTGGACCCATACTTTCTAGGAGAGATGTATTGTTATAAGAGATACTTGGAACAAATCAAATGGAATGATGGAACAAAATTGTTAGATATTTTAGTCAGGAATATCTATGAGATGTTGAAGGAGAAACAAGGCACTCTTGTATGGATTAATAAGTGTTGGGATTTGGAATGGATGGACTTTAAGTGGCTAAAAGTTATTAACCATATGTGGCATAACCCTACTGAACCAAAAAAAACATGTTTTCGTTGGCTTGTTTTGTTAGCAGTGTATATCATGCAGTGATAGAATTGCGGTGGTAACTCCAGTCCATCATCTTCGTGATTTATGGGCATCACCATTAATTGCATGATATCACATAAGCCTAACTAAGAGAAATGTGTAAACAACAAGTTAAACTCAACTTGCCTCTTCCGTGCATTCCATCGATTTCTGCATGATCAAGGTTCATGCATTGGTTCATGATTTGTATAAGATCATGCATTGGCATAATGTAATTAGAGACAATGGATTAATATAATTCCTTTCTCAGCTGCTCTGTTCTTTATTCTGATTTCATCTGCAAGTTTTGTTTTCTCTTTCCTAGCTAGATCTGTATTTTTTCTTTGCAAAAAATTCTACATGGTATCAAAGCCTTGGAGCTAGAAGAAAGGAGCAGAACATTTATTTTTTGCGGATTTATGAAGATTAGCATTACCATGGAAGTTGACGTAGATCTCTATTTCTAAATGCATGCATATTCTTCCCCTCATTTTTGCATGCTCCTTGTTTTTTTTTCTCATATTGGTTCTTTAAAATTGTACGTGCTTTGCAAGCACTGCATGATGAAGATCTGGAAAATTTGGGGCTTTGTAAAAATTAAACTTTTAGAAAGTTTATATGAGGTTTTGCTTAATGCATTTAGTATAGGTTTCTTTCAATAAGTTTCCTGAATAAATAGAAGATTAAAGTTGCTATGAACTCTTCGTCCAATTGATAGTCAAAAGTATTCTTTTGTTCTAAATTCCTGTCTACATGAGATTCCAATGTTACAACTTTGTTTGCTCCTAGAGATTCTTTCTAGCAGGGTTCCTGACTACATGAGATTCCAAAGTCGCATCTCCAAGTGCTTCCAGAGTTTCTTTCTAGAAGGACATTATTGAGCAATGGATATACAATGGCATCATCCCAACCAGAGGTCATCTTTGCAGTTCTTCAGCTTGAAGCACATTTCTATAGATTCATATCTTCTTGTCTTCAGATGATTAGTTTCTGTATTCAAAGACCTTGTACCTGTCTGTTCATCCATTTGAGCAATGCAAAATATGTACAACTACATTTTCAAAGTATCCCAGAGGTACTCATGCAGTGGTTTCTATGATTCTGTACAATCCTGTTGTAGTGTGGATTCATTTGCAGTTTGCAACTTTCTTCTTTAGTTTGAATAAATGGTTAGGAGTTTTTCTCAATGGGGCTCTCTCCTTTCTTCTTTGTAATTGGGTTCCTGATCAAGTTTTGTTTCCAGGATCCATATCTCTCCTATCTCTCCTTAGTTAGACTTAAGGGGGGGTGTTAGCAGTGTACATCATGCAGTGATAGAATTGTGGTGGTAACTCCAGTCCATCATCTCCGTGATTTATGGGCATCACCATTAATTGCATGATATCGCATAAGCCTAACTAAGAGAAATGTGTAAACAACAAGTTAAACTCAACTTGCCTCTTCCGTGCATTCCATCGATTTCTGCATGATCAAGGTTCATGCATTGGTTCATGATTTGTATAAGATCATGCATTGGCATAATGTAATTAGAGACAATGGATTAATATAATTCCTTTCTCAACTGCTCTGTTCTTTATTCTGATTTCATCTGCAAGTTTTGTTTTCTCTTTCCTAGCTAGATCTGTATTTTTGCTTTGCAGAAAATTCTATATGGTATCAGAGCTTCGGATCTGCAGCTGCCTATTCTTGTTTTGAGAATTTTTGCTTTGGAAGCAGATTTGGGGTTTTAGGAATTTTTTATGTACCTAGGGTTTGAGATTTTTTTCTGATCACTTTAGGCCTAATCGGACCTCACCATTGTGCTCAAAAGGCCCAAAAACCCCTATGGTCATATAAAATTCGACCTATTTTGGTTCTTGAGCCTCTGGGAGCAATTTTTTTCTCAGATCCAGGTCGTACGACCTTGGCACGCAGATCAAGAAAAAAATTCAAAAAAATAAAAAAATTGTCTTTTTACGGCATGCAGGCTGAAATTTACTTTTAAAAAAAAATCTTTCAAAAAAAAACGAAAAAAAAAAAGAGGTTTGTTTCTTTTTAAGAAAAAAAAATAAGGTTTTTTGGGGCCCTCACGGTATGCAGGGTACCATGGGGCCCCTGCCTTGTTGCAGGTGCTGCCGCTGTCAGTACGGCCAGCCCACGGACATTGCCCCTGCCTCAAGCCCCGCGCCACCGACACTTTCCGGCCCCCTGCGCTCCGGCCTCCGGTCCGCTGCAAGCTCGTCGGCCGTCGTCTTTGTTTCTCCCGCCAGCCGCTACATGCCTCCCGCCGGTCGTTGTCCGCTCCCGCTGGCCACTGCCTATTCCCCGCCACCTAGCCTGCCACTGGCCATCTCACGCTCAGCCCTGGCCCCCGCTACTCAGCCCTGGCCCCCGTCGCTCAGTCGCCTGGCTCCACCTCTGCCCAACCTGTTTTCTGACCGGCCACCGCTCCGCCATCGGGCCACCACCCGGGCGCCGCCCTGCCACCCGGCCACCACCGGTGCTCCGCTCCCTAACCACCGGACCACCCATTGGCCACCAGACCCCCTTTTTTGGCTTTTTCGGGGGGGGTTGGCTTTTTGGCCCTATCTTGGGCATACGGAGTCAGAGTTTGGCGAACAAATAAGCATCGAAAAGCTGGTTCCGAGACCGACCTCATGGTGTTGGTAATTTTTTCCAATTTTTCTATTTGACTATGTTTTTTTATAGTCAAAGTGAGGTCTCTTTTTTGCACTCCAGGAGACGTAGAATGAGCATCCGAACTCTGTTTTTCAAAAACTTTATATTTTTGGAAAGCTTGTGCTGTGTACTTTCCAGAAAAGTAATTTTTTTTTCCAGATTCTGATCCATGCATATTTTATTCAATTTTTTGCTTTTCAGCACTCTGGTGGATATCGTGGTTGTTTCAGGTCCTGGGATCTCTTTTCTGAGTAGGGTGTCTCTGTTTTGATTTTCATTTCTATTTCTAGTCTTCTTATCATTGTAGCTTGTAATTATGCAAACGCGCTGAGATAAAGTGCCATCATGCATTGTTTACTTGGAATCTTGCATATATTGTGTCTTGTTGTACATGCACTGTTGATCAAGTGCCATGAGGGGGTTGATGTTTGCCTGTTGTTTGCCATCTTCCTTTGTCAAGTGAGTGTTCCTTCCATGACATTCACCTTATGATGATGTGTCTCAACACCTTTGATGTTCTTGGTTCTTCATCATGCAGTTGTTTTTGGCTGTCCTTTTCAGTGTTCCTGTCCCTCTCCCACTTCCGCATTATGGGGAGGTTTATCCTATTGGTTCTAATGCTTTCGTGGTTCGATTGATCAGCTCTTCAGGCTTTGGTTTCCCATGCCATCTGTATCTTCGATTTCAGTTGTTTTGCCTTGTTTGCCTCCTGATTCGAGTAGTGTCATTTGAGGGCACACGTGCAGATTACAGTCTTCTCTACCTGGTCATGTTCTAGTTCAATTGATGTTCTTCAGATCAGCAGTTATTCTTCGACAGAGTTTGCAGGGTCTTCATGCTTCAGTGATATTCTTTTCAATCTCTTTTTGGAGTAGAGTTTTGTTCCCATGTGGTTTTCTCTATTTCTCCAGTTCATAGAGATTTCATTGTATTTGGGTACCTGATCAGGCCTTGTTGTCGGGACCCATCTTTATTGCTTTCAGTAGCTGTTCTAGGTTTTAGCTTCTCCCTAAGTCTAGCTTAAGGGGGGGTGTTAGAGTATTCGGGTATTTACTTGATTAATTAAACATCCTTTATTTAATTATTTAAGTTCCCTTTATCTCTTTTACACTTAAGCTAACTTTAGGTGCATATAATTAATTATTTTAATTAACTATTATGTGCAAACCTAGGTTTTCCCTTTTCAGGGTTTCTTGACCTATTAAAGGTTGAGTTCTTTCTTTTCATTGTAAGAATCACATTACATATTTTTGTGAATATTGAGCTCTCTCTTTTTTATCATATTCTCTATGTTTTGTATGTTCTTCAGATTTTGCTTCATTGCTTCTCCTTGTAATAGGTTATTCGGCTTGTAGAAGATCTTCAGGCTCCTATGGTGTTGTATTTTCTCAACTCCTATATGTTTTGTTAAAAAAAGATTGATGTTGGGAATGTATTGAGTTCCTATGGACCGTCCCCTCAAACTTGTTCTACATGTCATAAGATTAAGACCTTTGAACATTTGTTTTTTGAATGTCAATATGTAACTACTATGTGGTCTATGTTTTTTGGAATGTTAGTCATATGGAATGCCAATGATGGTTTTTCTTGGATTGAAATTTTTGTTGGGTATGTTGATGAATTTCATGCTAATATGAACTATTTTTGGTCCATATTTTCGTGTGAAGTTTTATGGTTTTTATGGAATAGGAGAAACTGAGAAGTGTTCCAAGACAGAAAGAGGCATCTTACTAAATTTAAATGTAAACTCACCTATTTGATGATTATGTAGCAAGTCTCGCTTGCCTTGGAAGTGCCAAAGGAAAGGTTCATGATCCTACTACATGAGGGTGGTATGCTTGTATACAAAGCAAATATAAAGTTTTCTCACTTCTTTGAACAAAGTAAAGACATGTTGAACTAGGAGGAACTTGATATGTTAAATTAGTCTTAAAGAGAAAGGAATTACCAAAGAGCAGATAGAAGATGTAAATATGGTACCTAAGGAAAAGACTAAGACTAAGTGGGATGTAATGGCAGATCCTAATATTAAACCTCCTTGGGGGTGTATGACTATAACAAGGCAGAGTGCGACAATAATATCATAGGGTCATGAGATACATGATGACCATATCTTTCTCTAGGTTTAAACTTTTGAAGCAGTAAATTTTTTATGTAATGTAAACTCTAGGAGATGATGATGGTTCCATGAACTCTAGATAGTATAGTTTAGTGGTTATATTATGGGATACAGATATTGATCAAACAGTCGAAGCATATATAACATATTTTTTTGTAAACTATTCTATATATATATATATATATATAAATATAATATTATTGGAATCAATTTTTTTTTTAATTCTAAATATTCTTATTGTGTTTAATGTTATATAAAATATTTTAATTATCATAAAAATATTAATAAATTAATTTTTTTATTTTTAGTTTTTTGATCAGTAAAAGGTCGGGGCCTGAGTTTTTTTTTTATTAATTTTAGAAAAGATTACATACTCCATTCAGTGTGGGCACCGGTAGGAAAGAATGGAAGAAGAAAACCTCTGGTCTTGCCCAGATCCCTTAGGGGATCAGAATCTAATGATACATAGAGTAGGAAAGAAAGAAAAAAGAACAGAAGCAAATACAAATGCTCCTAGGTAGAACCCACCCAGCTAAGCTATAGCAAGCGGAATTCTGAAATAGTTGCATGATCCAAAAAATAACTGCTATGCCTGTAATGGCCTAGATCTTAACCTTTAGAAGCATGATGTCAGTGATTTGCAGAAGGTCTATCAGCCAAGATCAATAATGTAGAGTAAACTATAAAACTATGATTAAGAGAGCAGTGTCAAGAAGACTCCCTGAAAGAGTATTAAAACCCCAGGTTCTCCAGAGGACAGGCCCTGCCAGGCTAATCATAACCAAACCTGCATAAAACCTTCCAGCAAGCACTCAATGAGATGTTAGCACAAAAGACCATCCAATTAGTGATTCCAACCTTAATAATGTAACTGTGAAACTCCACAGATACTGTAGGAGATATTAGGAGCATACAAGCCATTTATGATGGGTATAGAACCAACAATTCCCTCCCTTCTCCTACAGAGACACATCGAGAGAACTACCTCCTTGCAAGCATAGACTTACATTCAAGGAAAATCCCAAAGCCGAGATATAAAAAGAAACTCCCATAGTCACCTTATAACATTCTGAATGCAAATAAGGATAATCAGCTAACTAAATCAATTAATAGCTCAAAAGAAAATGACAACCTTGAACTACTAAGATGGAGTCAGACATCAACCTCTATATCCTTTGAAAAGAAAATTAAACATTCGAATCCTACTGCAAAAAGCTGATAAATAAATCTGTGAAATGTATGGAAAAATGCAAGAGAAAATGTGAATATATATAGAAACATAAATAAATATATATACATATACATGTATATATAAATATACATATATATTTCTATCTATATTTATCTATATATTATATATATTCAGAAGATAAAAAAAAATGTATATAAAGATATATATATATATATACATATCTATATCTATATAAAGATCTAATGTTATATATATATATATACATATATATATACATACATACATACATATGTATATACATATATATATACATACATACATACATATGTATATACATATATATATATATATATATATATATATATATATATATATATATATATATATATATATATATATATATATATTAAATCCGAGAATATGTGAATATATAAATAAGCTACAATTTAAATTTCAGTTCATAAACTGACTAAAGCATGGACCAAGCTGAAAATAGAAGCTATTAGAGTAGGGACGATAAACTTAACCTTAAATAACCAGAAATCCAAAAGTCCAAGTCCAAATTTTGATAAAGACCCAAGAGAGGAAACATCACTATAGTTTTAAGAGTAACTATCATAACAGTCAAAAGACTGAAAGAGTTTTAGCTACTTAATAAAGGAAGAAAACTAGCGACATATAACAAGAAAAAAGGAACAAGAGGCATGAAGACATGCCGACCTTCATTAGTCAGCTCAGCCTCTCCTTGCCCACTCCTGAGGAGCCCTGGCTCCAGAGCTAGCTGGCGAATCTGTAGAGGGGGAAGCAAGGGAAGGAGGAATAGCCACCTCGTCCGCAACCACTTCAATGTTCTTCGCTTTGAAATAATTAACAAACTATTTGTTGCTTGGCAGTTTTCTAACCTGCAAGAGCCATAGAAGGAAGAAAAAATTCCTACACCTGATTGGGCTATAGGCTTCAAAAGCTAGTGGATCTTCTATAGATAGAATTGGGTATCACGACACCAGATTTTTCATCCTGATAAGGATATCATAATCATGAGGCTTTGGAGTTGTGAGCTCTTCATCAATATTGACCACTACCCGCTCCAATTCACCTAGTAGTTCCTTCTTGAAGACCTTTTTACAGAGTTTCACTTCCACATTCCTATCTTTCTCAAGATGCATAGCCACTGCCAGGAACATTGATGCGATGTTTGAATTGGCTCTAGTCTGGTCCTCATTCAAAATATAATCCTTCCCTAGGGTTTTCATAACCGCTCCAATAACCAAGGGATTCAGATGAACCAGGATTCCCTTCAATCTCTCCTCCTTGATTTCACCCACAAAGGCCATTTGTCGTTTGAGCCCTATAAGTCTTAGCGAAGTATCCATCAGAGCAATTTGAAAATGAATAAGCCAAAACCCAAGCCAACCAAACTAAATAGAGCAAGAGTTTAATGAATCGAGAAATACAGCTCATCTTGCCATAGCAAAATGATAGATACAGATAGATGACCGGGATCGGAGGGTCAGGATGCATTTGGAGCAATCTCCATGATCTAAGTAATAATTACTGCCGCCTCAACATGAACAAGCAGGAAATCAATTTGCTTTCAATCGCAAAAGGGGAGTCACATCATAATTACTAAAATACCATCAAAATGGTACTAATCGCTCGAGAGTTGTTGACAAAAGATGTCACAAAAGGGAAGCAACTCCCTCTAAAGTTTGGCTAAAGCTGAAGGTAAAAATAATCTAAATTGTGGCTAAAAGGATAGATAAGATAGATAAAGCTAACTCTTTTGAGACCCATAATCTTTTAATCCTTTTAGTATACATAGTGTATATATGAATATTAATACCTACATATCCATGCACATATATATCTATAGTAATGATATATATGAATTCATGTCTATATAGATATGCATATCCCTATATACCTCTGCATACTAATAGACAAAAAATCTCATAAGGCTTAGGGAGGAAATCTGAGAAGAAAAGAAACTAAAACCAAAAGGCCTAGGAATCCAATTGGCTAGAACAGAGGAGGATCCTTCTCCTAACTAATAAACTGTCCATCAACTCCTGTATTTTTTAATTCATCCACTCTAGAATTACCTTCTCGATAGATATGGTTGAAGGTCGATTTCTTGAAATTTATTAGGAGACTAAGAGCTCTAGCCAAGAGCGCATTTAGCTTCCAATCAGATAGAGAGCCTTTTCTAAGGTCATTAATAATAATAGCCGAGTCTCCTTCAATAGCCAATTTGTGAATGCCTCTGTTTTGGCAAAGAAGAAGACCTTCAATGAGGGCTAAAATTTCAGCCCTGTTGTTGGATACATGCCCTATAGGTTTAGCTGCCCCAGCCAATTCCTTCCCTTCTTCATCATGCAGACAACAACCAATGCCTGTAGGACCTGGATTCCCATGGGAAGCTCCATCAAAGTTTAACTTAAACCAACCCCTTTTAGGGGCTTTCCACTTACAGGCATTCCTCAACACTTGATTATTAGAGCTACTAGTACCAACAAAGGGAGGGATCCTCAAACCAAAGCATCGCCCTCTCATCTTCTCATCCCAATAGGTCACTTCTGAGAGATTGCTAGGGAATTTAGAGATTTTGCTATTTAAAAGATCCACTATTGAAGCTTCTATTTTTTTTACTAAAAGGGTCCACTCCATCTTTTTTTCCTTAAAGAGTCTCTTGTTGCATTCCTTCCAAAGTTCCCAGATAACCAGAGAGTGAGATAGGTTCCACAGCCCACCATAAAGGAAATTCTTTAAAAGGGTTGGCCAAGCTTGAAACATTCCAAGGATGGAGTTGGGAAAGGCAGAGGACCACCCTAATTTGTTGCATAACCAAAGCCAACATTTTGATGCATAGTTGTAATTGAGAAGGATATGATCTTTATCTTCTTCTGCTTCTTCACATAGAGGACATCTACTAGGACCTTCAAAGCCCATCTTTCTAAATCTATCTGTTGTAAGAATATTCTTCTGAAGGGCTAACCATGAAAACACTCCAGCCTTTGGAAGACACGTCGTGTCCCAACACAAGGCTACAGGGACAGAGGTGGAAGAGGAGAGTTGCTGACTCAAGAGGAGATTATAACCATCCTTCGAGGTATATTCCCCCGATTTCAAACCATCCCAGACCATAGTGTCCGACCCTAAATTGAAAGAGACCATCCTCTTATTAAGGATGTCTTGAAGTACCATTTTCTTCCCAGTCGGGATATTTACCTGCTCAAGGGATCTCCATGACCAGCCCTTGGCTAAGTCACCCTCAGAGGGAGAGATATAGTCCTTGACACACCTGCCCCAAATAGATTCGAGCATTACTCTTGAATACTCCAAGTTAGCCTTTTGCTGAAGGATTGGAAAACCTCCCCAAGAGTCAGACCAAAAAAGGGCTTTATCACCCTTGCCCAATTCCAAGTCAATTTGTCCAAGATGATTTTCCTACAATCCAACATAAAGTTCCAAATACGCAAACCTCTCGGAGGTGAGGGATCTCTGAAGAGGCCCACAGTGGTCCCTACCTCGGAGATACTTATGAAAGAGGATTTGGACCCATTTTAGATGAGGAGACCTAAACATTTTCCATACTAATTTGGCTCTTAATGCCCTACTCTGAACCTTAATGTCCTTAATCCCAATACCCCCTACTGACTTAGGCCTACAAATCTTATCCCAAGCCATTAGGGAGATTTGTTTCTTCTCCTCCGCCCCTTGCCAAAAGAAGGATCTTAGATGTCTATTTAACACTTCCTTTTTGGATTGAGGCAGGCTAAAACAAGAAAGTTGGTAGATAGGCATAGCAGCCAGAACCGATTTAACCAATGTAGCTCTGCCCATTGAGGATAGCCAGTTTCCTTTCCAGGTTGCTATTATATTTTTTATCTTTTCTACTACTCCATCCCACAAATTAAAAGACCCAAAGCCCTTATCCAAGGGCAGGCCAAGATACTTACAGGGGAGACTACCTAGATTGAAATTCAAAATACCACAAATGTTATTTTGTAAACTTGCTTGAGTATTAGAAAAGAAGACTTCTGATTTAGCCGGATTGATTTCTTGACCAGAGGCCTTTGAGTAGGAGTCCAAGATTTTCTTAAAATCCTGGACCTCACCTAGATCACTATGCCCATATAACATAGTGTCATCCACAAATTGTTGATGTGTTATAGGGTCAAGGTTACTGGTAATTATAATCCTCGTCACCTTACCGACCTCCCTAGCTCTAGAAATAGATCTATCCAAGGACTCAGCCATAATGATAAAGAGAAAAGGGGATAGGGGGTCTCCCTATCTCAAACCCCTAGAAGAACTGAAAAATCCTTCAGGGGTGCCATTGATCAGAACAGAGAATTTAGGCGTGGAGATACATTCAAAAATCAAATTGATCCATGTTGCGGGGAAACCAAAAGCTTCTAATTATCTACATAGAAATATCCAATTCACCTTGTCATATGCTTTCCTAATGTCTAGCTTTAAGAGCATACTAGGGTTTCCATTCTTCTGGACATAGTGGATAGCCTCCTGAGCTATAATGACCCCATCGTAAATAGATCTTCCAGGGACAAAACATGTATGTTCCCCACTAATCAGCATGGGAAGGAGTTTCTAAAGCCGATTAGCTAGAGTTTTAGAGAAAAGTTTATAAATAGTATTGCATAGGGCTATAGTTTGGAACTCATCATAACACTCCGATTTATCCTTTTCTGGGATAAGGGCCAAAAAGGTGTTATTGATTTCTTTGAGGATGTTGCCTAAGTTTCTCATTCCTTCCAGAGTTGTCGTAACCTCCTCACCTAGGAAGGGCCAACATTTTTGGAAGAAGCTAGTCGGAAAGCCATTCGGCCCAGGGGATTTATCTGGGCTCATCTACTTAAGAGCTGCCTCTACTTTTGCTAAAGAGAATTTGGCAATTAGAGAATCAGAATTCTCCTTATTCAGAAGCTTAGGGATGCTATTAATAAACCTATCTTGGACAGAGCTGTGAGGGCTCCAATCAGAGTTTAGAATAAGAGAAAAGAAATCAACAACCTCTTTCACAATGGTTTTAGGATTAGCCACCTCTGAGCCATCACTTAACTTAATTTTGGAGATGTGGTTTCTAACTCTTCTCATACTAACACTATTGTGGAAAAATTTGGTATTCTTGTCACCCTCCTCCAACCAAGTCTCTCTAGATTTTTGTTTCCAAAAGACTTCTTCTTTGGTAAGAATAGATTCATGATCCACCAGGAGTTTCATTTCTTTGAGAAACAAACTCTCATCCATCCCAAATCTCATTACTTCCTCATTGACTTCTACGAGCACAGCTTCCACTTGAGCTTTATTGTCAAAGATATTACCAAAGTGCTTCTTATTCCATTGGATGAGATTCTGCTTAATAATCTTAAGTTTGTTAGCAACATTAAAGATCCCAGACCCAGAGACCTTGGCCCCATACCACCATTCTTTTAGAAGCTCCAGGATGTGATCGTCCTTCAGCCACATATTTTTCGAATTTAAAAGGAGATCTCTTTGGGCCAACTTCCCCCTGAATGTCAAGTAAAATGGGAAAGTGATCTGATCCTGAAAAGGGTAGAATTGAGGCTTCCAGAGTAAAGGGAAAGTTAATGAGGCTTCCCAATACAAAGAATCTATCCAATTTCTCTGCAATGTTGTTAAATCCTAACCTACAGTTATTCCAAGTAAAGGCATCCTTAACCATGTTTATCTCTAGCATACCACTCCGATGGAACCAATCTACAAAGTCTAGAGAAGCCCGAGCATAATACCTAAGCCTTCCCGCTTCTCATGTTGATGTAGAATTGTGTTAAAGTCCCCACCTAAAAAACATACCTAACTGAGGGTGCTCGTAAAATTCTCAATTTCCTCCCAAACTCTTCTTTTATCCCCATTAAGGATTGGCCCATACACATTAATAATGACAAAATCTAGATTGTTTTTGAGACAAGTTACCCTCCCACTCATCCAATTGTGGTTAGATACCAAAGGAGAAAGAAGGATACTATGAGGGTCCCAGATAATAGCTAGTACTCCAGAGGCCCCATTGGCTAGGATCCCTATAATCTGTCTAAAGCCTAATCGCTTGCCAAAGGGAGCTAAGTCTACATCTCCCAATTTGGTCTCTTGAAGCAAGACTAATTCTGGGCTAAAAGAGGATAGACAATGTTTGACTAGCCTCTGCTTGCTAGGAGCATTTAAACCCCTAACATTCCATGAAATGACTTTCATGGTGCCTTGGGAAGGACCTTCCCCTTCCCTGCTTGAAACATGTCCATGAGTTTAACCTGACCTTCCGCAGAGCCATCATTAGCTCGTAGCTCTAATAGGGATTTCTTGCCTCTCTTTTTGTAGAACTTGGCACAATCTAGGGTGGATTTATCAGCTACTGAAAGTTTGATGCCTAAGGTTTCATTTTCCTTATTATTTAAATCTAGAAAAAGTTCCTCCATGTTTGAGACCACAAGAGGAGGGGAGAAAGCCAGAATTTCTTTTCTTAGTATTTTTTTCTAAAGATGAAGCTCTTCCTTGACAAAAATTTCATCCAGCAATTTATCCATGATTTTCTTAGTGACTGAGTCACAGAGATAGTTAATATTGTAGTTGACCTCTTCCTCTTTGTGGGCTAGATCCTCCTCCTGATCTGCCCTATCCTCATTAATAGAGCCAACCTTCCAATGGGGAGAGCCATTAGAGTTGTTGCAATCTTCTAATCTTGTAGCCTGATCAGAGGAAAGAGGAATAGCATCTATTTCCCCACCCAACCCATCAATAGAAGCAGGGGGGAGATTTTCCTTCATGACAAGGGGAGTCTCCAAATTAGAAATTTTGCCTAGTTTATCCAAAGAGGATTCCTCTTGGAAGCTTGGAGAAGAGGGGATCAGCCAATCTTCCCTTCTCTTGTCCATGATGAATTCCCCTTCTTCTATTTCCCCAATAAGCCTAGATGGCAGAGGACTTCCCTAATCACAAACCCTCCCTTCTCCAAATTGAAACTAATGTCTGCCCCAGGAATCTTGCTAGATCTCAATTGAGGAGGAGGCTGAAGTGGGATCGATAAAGGGTCTACATCTAAAATTCCTTTGTAAAATTCAAGATAGATAAGGAAAGACGACACCCTTGATTTAATTTCAATAGGTTTTAAGGTTTTAACACTAATATCCATATTAATTATCATAACATAGTTTGCATATTTCCTATACTTGTCACTAATTTCTACAAATTTGCCAATATGATTACCCATTTTCCTAATAATTTCGATGTCCATAAATTCTACTAGTAGGTTAGGTATCAAAACTGGTCTATCTATCTTTAAAGATTGTATTTTATTAGGGTTAAAATCTGGAAGCCATTCTAAAAAATTAAAAGAAAAACCTTTGAAAGTCAAAGATTTACCTGTTAAGAATTCCTCCTTGTGTATTGTATTACCGCAATCAATATACAAAAAACCCTCAGACAGGATAGCTATACTTACTATCCATTTGAAGGACGACATAAACCAATCTGCAATAGCCTTTGATGGAGTTCCAAGTCCCCGCCATCTCGCAAAAACTTTGAAGGCCTTGCAAGATTGTTGAATCCTCTTGACCAAATTCTCATTGATCTCTAAAATGTTAGCCAGGTCTAAGTTAGGGTCCCTGATTGAACCTAATTCCTCCATTGAGGGTTTAGGAGGCATTGAAGCTATCTTGCCCTTGCCTATAGAAGCCTTAAGGCTGGATTGAATTCCAACCAGCCTATTGTGATTGTTAATTCTACTTCTTCTATCAATTTCAGAGTAAAGGCTAACCCGGGGATCTGGTTTTATGAAACCTTCCTCAAGATTCTGCAGCTGATTAAACCTATTGGAGATAGTTGGCTTAGTATTACCTTGGCTGCATTCCTTGCCATTCACAACCCTTGGAGGGTTTTTCATGGCTGCCCTACGAGACCTTCTAGGTTTCACCACTTGCCATTCCGACTACTCATGAGGCAGGGGAGCCCTAATCCCCGGGTTGCAAATCCTGAGCGCATATTTAATTTGCTCGAAAAAAAAAATTGATGGATAAGATCCAGAGATTTCCTCAGAGGTATTCGGGATGGAAAAATCGCTCAATGCCTTCGCTGCCAATTTTCGCACATTTTCGCTTTTTTTTTTATTATGCAAGAAAGAGTTATTAATTATTTATTTATTAATTATTATTAATAAAAGTTTTAAACAGGTATGGTAAATATTCTACGATGTTTTATCATTTTATGAAGGAAATTGAAAAAAAATTGAATCTTTTTTAAGAAAGAAAAGGTATATGGAAGTAAGGAGAAGTATTTGTTAAGCATAATTTATATCTTTTAGGTATCCTTAACAATAATAGTTTTCCTACATTATTTTATCATTTAATATCTTAAATTACTTTAATTGTTATCACAACTTTATTTGGTCTTAATATAATATGAGACCTAGATTTAAATTATGATAATATTAATTTTTATATAAAAAAAAAAATATTAAACTCCCAAAGATGATTCTTACAATATTATAAATTGATTTATTTAAATTTAATTAGAATGTGTTACATATAATTAATTTTCAAAACTCAAGAAAATAAATCAATACAAATTAACTTGAATAGGTACCATAGTTGTCTAAGGGATTTGGGTTCTTCCCATATAGGTCCTTTAGTTGATTATGTTAAATCATTTTAGCTAGAGTTATGCTTTTTTATCTAGAGTTAGGCTTTCCTATCTAGACTTATTCTTTTCTAGTTTAAGTTCACTTAGCAATACTTTAGTTTATCTTTAGTTGAGCTTTATTTAGCTCCTCCATGCTTTACTTTAATTCTTCTAATTTTAGGAATAGGGCATCTCTTTATTTCTATAAGGCAAGCCTTTATGCATTATATCTTTCATTTTGTAATCTTTTCTTTTGAAGAAAAAGCATATCTTTCTTGCTACTCTCTTTTGTGGAAGGTGTTCTTATTTTTTGTTTGATATTGCAAGCTTGTGTTGCAAAATTCAACATGGCATCAAATCATGCATTCAACAAACCCCTCCTCAAGCTTTGAGAATTTCTTTTATCAAAAGCATTGTAGGGTCACTAGGTTTGCCTTCTATGTGGGTATGGAAGTGGGCATATTTTTTGAGATGATCTTTAGACATCAACAAAAAAATTAATCATTTTAAATAAAAATGGAGATCACCATCATGCTCAAAATGCCCAAAAACCCTAAGATTGGTTGTCATTTTGTCAAAATTCGAGTTCTAGGTCAATTTGGTTGAGGGAAAATTTTATGAGGCAAAAAAATCCACATGGAAATACTTGCACCTGAGTCATCTTGTACCTGCATCAAAAAAAAATTTAAAAAATCATTTTTAAAAAATTTCCTTTTTTGAAATTTTTCCAATTTTGGCAGTTTTTCCATTTTTAGAAATTTTCCATTTTTTTAAATATTCCATTTTTGGAATTTACCCTTCAATCCTTCTAAATCCTAATTGACATGCAATTGGTTTCTTGGCCATAACTTGGTCATATGAAACCAAAATCGTACAAACGAGATATTATCAGAATGTTCATTACAACGTCAATCCAATGGTGCAAGTGGATTTGTCATATTCTATACCAATTCTCCATACCAGGCTATTGAATTTAGATCTTAATTTTTTGCTTCTAGGGTCATATCTTGCACATCCACAATAGGTCATAATTAATCCTTTTACCAATAGTTCTTGCAATTGAGCCTTCCACTCCATCAATTTAATAGTGGTCATATGGTAAGATTCCTTCGATATTGGTTCAAAACCTAAAATTAGGTTAATGGAGAAATCAAAATCTCTCTTCAAAGGTAACCAAGGAATCTGTTTAGGAAATACATATAAAAATATTGAAAATAAGGATATTTCTCTTCAAATAATCCACTTTAATCACAAGGATCCTCTTCTCCAAGCTATACAGCTTCAAAGATTCATAAATTATCAAGTCTTTAATAATAGTAAGCTCCCTGAATTTTGTAAGTTCTTATATCTTGACTACAAAAGGATAACACCCTCTTTTCTTAGCCCTCCTTAGTTGCATAGTAGAAATTTGTCTAATCTTAACTTCTCATTGAGTTCCTTAAAGGAAAACTTTGTTTCTTACATCTATACACTACTATTTTTGCAAAATAGTCTACCTTGGCCCAATGCTTCCATAACCAGTTGATCCCTAAGATGACATCATAGGAACCTATAAGGGCTACATATAGGTTTACTTTGGTTGAAAAACTTATAAGATCAACCCTGGCTTGAAATAGGATTTTCTTTACCTAAGCTTTTGTTTAGTTAGCATATTCAATTGATGACAATTTAGCCATATATCCAGCTCTTCTAGGAAATTTCCTTTAACTTTTTATATGATAAATTTTTTTATCGCACCAATGTCAATTAAAATTGAAATTGGAAATCCAAATAAAATGCATGTTATCTGTATAGGTGTAATTAGATACTTCGCTTGATGGTTATCTAGGGCTACATGAATTCTCTATTTGAAGGTTGTCAATTGAGATGCTATAAGATTGACTCATTGTTGAACCCCTTGGTTCTTATTTGGGCATTGATTTGCATAATGATCACCTCCACATGTGAAACATCCTCCAAGAAGTCCTCATTTTTTTATAGGCCTACCCAAATTGTTACCATTTATCTTGAAGTTGTTAGTATTCTTCTTATCATTTTTGTGTTCATTTTTGTTATTCTCAAATCCTTTATCATTCATCCTTATTGCTTCCTATTTATCATTTCTTTTATTGAAAGGTTTGGATGACTTTAATGACCACTTATATATTTTACAATTCTTATGCAGAGATTAATTTCAATTTATGTTCCTATTTAATAGCCTTCTCAAACACTTGGTCCATAGTAGTGGGACCATATACATCAACCTCTCTGCCAATTTGATTATTTAGTCCCATAATTTTAACTTATTGATCCTAGATCTTTCATCCCTTTTATATTGGGTACATATTTAAGAAGTTCTAGGAAAATTTTCCCAATACTCAACCATAGTCAAGTCCCCTTATCATAGATTCTAGAAGTCTATTAATTTATAATCAAAATAATGTTGGAGTAGCAACTTTTGCCTAAAGATGACCACAAATTGGTCTCATGTTCTAGATTGGAGGAACTTAATCCTAGTTCCATCTTCTTTTTCATCCACCAAGAGGATGCTTCACCTGCCAACTAGTAGGCACCCCACATTGCCTTGGTCACCTCTAAATAATTCTTGATTTCAAAATACTTTTCCATTTTAATTAATCATGCCTCTATTAAATCTCTAGATATTGTACTATTAAACTTAGGGAACATCACTTTTTTTCATGTCCCTAAATGGTTCTAGAGCAAGTTGATTTTTCATTTGTCACAAGTTCTAGTATCAGATTTGCCCCCCCTATGTTCACTCTAGTTGTTATATTTGTGTATATTTTCATCCCCTTTGTCCTAAGATTCTTTATCATCATCATTTTCCCCACGCCTACTTTTACCTATCACTTCTTTCTCTAAAGTATTCACATTTTCCTTGATTTCATTAAGAGTGGTCAAAATCTAGTCCAACTTAGCTATTGGATTCTCAAAAGAATTTAACTCCTCCTGGCTTCCTCTCGCATGACTCTAGTGTGAACCAAGATGGCTACTTTTATCAACTAGATTTTAATTAAGTATTTATTAGACACTAAGTTTAACTTTGAACTTAACTCAAATATTGTTCATAACAATATCAAAGTAATACACATGTTTTGCAAAAATTGGACATTTTTTATTATAGTTTATTCAGCAATATTTACACCATTACTTTGTACAAATTTTTCATAATTACAAAATATTATAGAACATTAATATCACTAGTATGAGAAGCCTCCATGAGTTCTTTTTTTTCACAATCTAGTAATACAAACTTGAAGGGTAGATGTACTTGCAAGTAATCCTCCTCCTCCATTGTAATGCCCCGCCAGGAAACCCCGAAGGGATAAGCCAAAAAAACAAGAATAGAGAGCAATAATTTTTTTTTTAAAAACTACACCACATAAGATGCAACAAGATATCAAAGACTCAGAATTACAAAGCGGAAGACATCAACTAACACCTAAAGAGTTTCCCAACGAGATTACTTAAATTCCACAATTCACTTAACTCACACAATTAATCCAATAAGCTGATTATCTTAATAACGAGATAATTCTTAATCAGGATAATTTCTTTCAGAAGATGGAAGTATAATTCACAAGCAAGGATTCAACCATTAAGATCTATTCATAATCTTCATTCAAGCTTTTCATAAAAATACAAGCCATACATCTAATATTCTAACACACTAGAATTTCATCATAAACATAAGAGATCTTTTCAAGCATACTTAATTTCCTTAACAACAACTGAATATATTCCATTACTCTAAGATACATTCTTTCATACTCCAATTTACTGCATTTAAAAGACGATTACATACACGCATCTACGATAAATCTCATCTAAACCACTTATGCATTCGATCAACATGGCATTCAAGAAAGGACTGAATATAAGCATTTAAAGTTAATTCCATCTTATCCACTTATATATTCTAATGTAAGCTATTCATACATGATAAAGCTGAATAAAGGAAACATAAGAGAATACATCACATAACACCATAATGATCTCGGAGTTCACCCCTAAAGGGCTAAATCTCCAGGTCTGCTCAACTGCAAGACCCCTCTGATAATTAATAAAGTTAAGAATACAAGAGGTTACACCATTACAATCCGGCCGATAAGGCTAAATATAAACAATATACAAATGACCGCATCGGTCAATAATACATGAACGATCCTTGATAAGGAAAGGATCCAGCTGAACATAATCAAAGCTAATACAAAGGTCCAGAAGAGCATCCATAAAATTGAGTCATCACCACCCAAGGTCTAACATGAAATCGATACTCACAAGGGCAGAGACAAAAGGACAACCCACAAAGGTACTCCTAACAAGACAAAACGACAACACACTAGCGAACGTAGGGACAAGTGTCATCACACAACCTGGTATGGTTACCATGGCAGGTCTTCATAGGTCCCGGCCCCATACACTGGGTTACCCTGGTAACCTAATCCGAGCCTCCGGCCCATCCAAGCCTCATGTGGACCCACACATCCTCTCGTGAAGACAAGGATGGTGGTTTGCCATTACAGGCCTTCTCACAGCATGTCGAATCTATGATAGCACTCGACCCATGTGTGAGGCACAATTATCTTACTTAGAGATTACATTCTAATCTACTGTTAGGTTATCACTTATTAGACTCACTTTCGACGGGTTACCCAGCAGCCACTTTGGGCGCGGCCCCCAATCGAAAGCCACTTTCCCATATGACACTAGACTAAACTCAGACGAACTCAAACCCAAGGAATAGGCATGGTCAGACGAATGGAGTTCAAGAAGGAGAGGACAACCATCTGGTCAAACACGACTCATCATTCGACACCTACACAAAGGATATGACCAATTACGACACAACCACAAAACAACAATCAACTCAAAACTGAGGACAGAAATAGGTACCCCAAGTCAATCCATACGACAGGGACCTATCAAACAAAGCACTCTTGCCATTTCATAATTTAAAAGCAAATACAGAAATTAAACTCGCATAGGTAATATTCAACAAATACAATCTTTCCGAATTGATCTAAACATTAAAAGTCGATCAAGATTTTCCACAGAGTCTATATTAAAGCAGTTATCTACCTCATCTAGGTATAGGTTGTTCTTGGTTTTCTAACTCACTGATGTTCATAGCATCGAACAGACATATTAAGCCATAATGAGTTCTTAAACCAAATTCATATTAATAAAACTCAGATAACCATTAATCAATTAAATAAGATATTAAATCTCCAATTAAAACATCACTGACATACTGGTTCGATATCAACCTCTACAGTATCATATTTCCAAGCCCAGTTGCTCTATACGGATCACGGAAATATAAATATATAAGGGAATCCAAAAATTAACTGTTAATTAAAGAGTATATTTATTATTCCACGATAAATAAAATATACACAATTAACGACTGATAGTGCACAATAACCTAATTAATTATTAGTTAATATATAATTATTAATCTTTATTAATAAAATATATTTCACTAATAATTATTGCATTACACAAATCTCAAATTAAATATCGATTATTTTATATATATAAATTAATTCCCATTAATAATATATATATAAAATAATTAATAAATAATTGAAAACTTTATTTTAACCCAAAATACTCTTAATTTAATAAATTTATTTATTAATCTATTTTTTTTTTCTTAACAAAAAAAATAAATAAATAAATAAACAAATTAAAAGAGGGGGGGTTTCCACGTGGACCCCACGTGGTCCCCCAAGGGAAGCCCACGCAGCCCCCAAAGGGAAAGCGTTGCTTCCCCAAGGGAGCACGCAACTTTCGCTTAAGGGAGCGCTGCTGTTCCCAAAGGGAAGCACGCAGCTCCCTTGGGGTGCGCAGCTCCCCAATAAACTATATAAAATTTTCTTTTTTTTTAAATGATTTTCATTTTTCACACAAGCTGTTTACTGTGTTTTACACAGTCAAAAAAAATAGTCTCCCAGAGACTAACAGAAATATATATATATATATATATATATATATATATATATATATATATATATATATATATATATATATATTTTAAAACCAAAACCCCATTGATATATTTTTAAACTATCCAGAACAGGGAAGGGGAAAATTTCTCCAAAGACCAACAGCATATTGGCCAAATAAAATTTGATTAACATCCATATATCAACCAACAGCAGATATTTCTGATTTAAAACTTGAATGAGAAGGCATTAACTTAGAATTTTAACAAATTTCATTGAAGAACAGCCATTCTCAAGTTTGTTTGTTTTTTTATTTTAAAAACAACCAGAGCAACCATAATCCAGAATTGAAATGGAAATAGAACAAGAAGGGATTGGATGGGAATTACAAACACAACTGTATCATTTTTCCCCAATAGCTGAGATTTTTATTTATTTTTAATCTCCACAAACAGATTTCCTCAAAATCCAAAACAATTTCTGATAAGCAAAGAACCAAAATATAAACCAAAATCTTACCTCTTAGAGCAATCCTGGAAAAGATTCAGTGAGGAGCCCAACCTGTAGGCTCAAGAAGTTCCTCCTCCTCCAAACCCCCAAATTTCCAAAAATATTTTCCCACAAAAAAATTTCATCCTCCAAAATTCCCAAAATTTTAGGTTATATGGAAGAGTTGACCAAAATTCCATTTTTGGGAATTAAAATTTTTATTTAAAAAAAAAATTCTCAAAATTAATTCTTTTCTAACTATTACAATTAAATTGCTTTCCAATTAAAAATCAATTTTTCTCATTTAATTCAATTTACCCTTTCTAATTTAAAAGGCCAACAGAAAACAATTAAATCTATTGCAATTAAATACAGAACTTTCTTTTTCGACAGCATATGCAAAATGCATTTAATATTCAAAATCAACTATTTAATTGAACTTACTCCCAAATTAAAACGAGCAATCCAATATCAACGAAAATCGCATAACGAAATCCCGATTAATCTAGTCCATTAATCTTCAATGCACAAACACATATTTAATCAAAATAATTACTAAGGACTAATTAATCAATTTAACCAAACACACCAAGCACACAAATCGAGAAAGTCAACCAAACAGACGACTCGCAAACCCAACCAAAACAGGATTACCGACGACGACTGACGATGCTCACTTGAGCACGACTAGGGTCAACTAGGGTCTTATGACCACCTAAACCAACTCTAAGGATTAAAGAGGTACACTCAAACCTGCAAATCCAGGTGAAGACGAGCCTCGCACTCATGCGGCGTTGTACCTGAAATCTCCTGCAACCAAGAGTCATACATGCATACATATATAAACTTAATGAAAGCATTAGCCCGATATTAATACCACGAAATAGGAACACTAAACAACTTGCATACAACTAGTGTGGGAACCCACATCAATAGCTATGCGTTAAATCAACATCTGACTATAACATTATATTAAGATAAACTAACCAAGATTAAACCAAGATTAGAAACTGATTAGGGCAGGGGTACTACATTCTTCCCCCCTAGGTTCCGACTTACTCCTGGAAGTCGTAAGGCTAGATGGAAAACATGTCGTACGCATCAGCCTTGAAACTCATTCCACAAAGATCAAATTGCACATAGAAATCTTTCCATAAATGAATGAAATGTTATTGCAAGATCCTTTACAAATGCCATTATCCATTGGCAAGATACATCTAAAACCATACATTCCTTAAAATATTCTAGGAATTATCCACAATCATAGGAGAGATACAAGAACTTTCTTCCTTTCATTACACCAAATTAAAGCATTATAAGGAGATAAACAACAATTACCATAATCATCTACCAAAAATGACAAGAAAACATGGCATCATGACCAATTTCCTTTTACCAATACATCTTTATCATAACATTTTATTGAATAGAACTAGCTTAATTATCAATTCCAACAACCAAATTAACTTTCATGAAATAAGAGCAACATGAATAACTCAATTGTTTACACTTGCCAGGCATATAAAAACCTTTCCAAAGACTATGTCCCATAACATAGTGACAAGATAACACAATTTACTCCATGATACAAATAATAACCATCCACATAACTGGAATGCATAACACAAAAGGCCACATGTGAGCATGTCTAATGCTCGGTCAAAGATAACATGCATGATCAGCATCTCTATGCCTGATCTCAGAACAATAATATGATCAAAAACATCCAATATCTCACTCAAGGCTCGATGGTGCTAGGCACACCATAGCGGTGCTACCTTCCATACAAGACCTTTGTGAATATCCCTTGTTGAGCAAGGTGGTTAGCCTCCAAGAGATAGTCACCACACAAAGGTAGGTAGTGGATACTAGCTGCAACACAGCCTCACATACCCCCATCCCCAAGGTTCCCTACATCAACTTCCTCGCACACACTCTACCAAATCCGTATCATACGTCCTTGGAGAGGAATTTCACATCTCAACACAAGACCAGCATCCGAAAACAATAAGGATAAACCAGTTTAGCCACCAAAGTACAGATGAATAAAGGTAATAAATCATCAATTCCAACAATAAGGCAAGAAAATAACCCGGAATTTCAACACCAAAACAAAAGTGCAACAGATCACAAGATCGTGGCTAAACCTTCAAAGTCAACGTAAAATAAATTGCTGATCCCCAAAGAAATAATAAGAAAATCACAACTGCACATAACATCACTATGTGACTAACATCTAGCCACCAACGAGGAAGGAAGGAACAACTGACTAGCTATTGCAGTAGCTCATCATGTGGTGCGACATAGTCACACTACCCACATGGCATGGCGGTGTGCACCTCGACATCACCCTGCATCACGTCGTCACGCGGCATGGCAATACCCCAAGCGGAGAACACACGCAATGGACGTATCCCACATGGTAGTGTACCTAGCGGAATAAGCACGCGTAGGTCACATCCCGCATAGCGACGTATCTAGAAGGATACTCACCGTAAGTCAGAGGTATACATGACTAGGGTCCACCCACATGCCCACCAACACATACTAACTGGCAGCACCTGTGAATAAACCTACCTTTCATGAAGACAAGGCAAAGGATCCTCCAAATTACACCATCACTAGACACAAGAATCACCATCCATATGCTCAAATAAAGGAGAGGAATAGGCTGACACATATAAACCTATAAATAGATTCATCAAAAGGGAAAGTATTGAGTACACCTTTGATACAGTTTAATAGTACAACTATATCATTCCTCGAAGTAGAGAAGCTAACGTCGCTTCACATCGACATTACTCGTACGCCAATCCATGCTATTCAAGGAATGGTTACTTCGAATACTACCCCATAACATACTGAGTTACCCACAACCCGAGGTTTGGTACTCAGCAGGGAAACAAATAAGCACATCACATAAACAGTATGGTTTCCCATACTCATAAGCAACACATCCTCCATGGTTGATTGCTTCACCAATCCATGGGCACATATAATAAGCACTGGTTTCTTACAATACACACGAAAACACCAGTACTGGTTTAGTCACATAAACGGGGAGTACTTTTCAATACGCTAACATCTATACAAGGGAGATTTTAATTTATGCTTTCTACATAAATAACTGAATCAAGTTTACTCTAGATTCAAGTACTGAAATTATTAACAATTCACAATTATATAAGGAAATAACATCATTCCTATATCTTTATCACATTTCACCAAGCATTCAAAACCAAATTACTAACTATGCAACTTCTTTTCCCAAAAAGGACTTTCATCTTTCCATAAGAAGCCCAAAAGCAAACATACAATTTCACATGTTTTATAAACATTCTATTTAAATCAATGCATTCTTTAATATCATTTCTAAAAATCTTAGGATTAGGCAAGGAGAAGGGAAAGAGAGTTTGATAATCAAACTTTTTCTTACAAAGACACAAGGTCAATCAAGGTCACACTATACACAAAAATTTCTCACTATAAGCCTATCATTTTAATTACACGGTTTTCATTTCACTACCGTTAGAAGGATGACAAACAGCCTAACAAAAAAACACTTCCAATAATTATGGTTGCAACAGGAGGTTCTAGTTTTCCAAACAAAACAGAGATCAAGACAGGCAATCTTTCCGATAACACCAGACCTCTTGAGAACACTCTCTTATACTTAATACAAAACAGACACATGTCATAATTTGCAACCTATCATTAAAATCAAATTACGATAAAAAGGTAAGCAAGGAGCTATCACCCAATTAAAACATATTAATGCATGCACATCGAACAAGCTTTTCATCCGCACTTTCTAAACACATTAAGGTAATTACATATACCCAAAAGCAAGTTCAATGGAGCATTTGCTAAAATAAATCTTCAATCAAACTGGTTTAATGAAACTCATAAAACAATCTTTCAGGGAACACATTAGTACTCTCTCGAAGCTACAATAACATGCTCCTTTCAATACTTCTTCTACAAACCAAGCAGTTTCACATAATTCAACTATCCACATAGAAATGCACCTTACTAAGGTAGAATTTAATCATGCTACTCCTACAACATGCACATGGAGAATTCTTTAAACGTACACATACAGTTTTCTCCCAATAACCAAAATAAATTTTAAAACCCATAGCCCTTTTATTATCTAAACACATAAGCATCATAGGGTTCACACAAGGGTTCAAGAAGTCACACCCTTTCTCTTGCAACAAGAAACTCAATCAACGATAATTACTCATATCCTAATCATTTTAATTTCCAGAAAGAGAGAGAGAAATGGTGATAATCATTTAATTTTCTACAAAATAAGCATTCAATAATTGCCATACTAGTCCTTCAAGCGAACAACACTAAGCTAGATCATAATCTTAAACAAACACAATTCGCACTTTCAAATTCAAGACAAGCACGGACCAACCCAAATGGATTAGTCTAAAGAGTACAACAGTCAATAAAGGAAGGTACATACAACTCTCTTTTAGAATAAGAGTAATCATAGACCAAGACATCAATAAGCAAACAATGCACAAATAAACACTCAAACACCAACATCAAGAAGGCGAAAACAAGGTGTGAACACACACGTTACACACAAGTTAAGGTCTGCTCAATCACTCACATGCAAAAGGAGGACAAGCATACACATAAGGTCGATACACCTCACACCAATAGAGGGCACACGCAACACCAGAGATCCCAATGTTTGCAACATGGGCTCTGATACCAAATGTAATGCCCCGCCAGGAAACCCCGAAGGGATAAGCCAAAAAAACAAGAATAGAGAGCAATAATTTTTTTTTTTTAAACTACACCACATAAGATGCAACAAGATATCAAAGATTCAGAATTACAAAGCGGAAGACATCAACTAACACCTAAAGAGTTTCCAACGAGATTACTTAAATTCCACAATTCACTTAACTCACACAATTAATCCAATAAGCTGATTATCTTAATAACGAGATAATTCTTAATCAGGATAATTTCTTTCAGAAGATGGAAGTATAATTCACAAGCAAGGATTCAACCATTAAGATCTATTCATAATCTTCATTCAAGCTTTTCATAAAAATACAAGCCATACATCTAATAATCTAACACACTAGAATTTCATCATAAACATAAGAGATCTTTTCAAGCATACTTAATTTCCTTAACAACAACTGAATATATTCCATTACTCTAAGATACATTCTTTCATACTCTAATTTACTGCATTTAAAAGATGATTACATAAACGCATCTACGATAAATCTCATCTAAACCACTTATGCATTTGATCAACATGGCATTCAAGAAAGGACTGAATATAAGCATTTAAAGTTAATTCCATCTTATCCACTTATACATTCTAACGTAAGCTATTCATACATGATAAAGCTGAATAAAGGAAACATAAGAGAATACATCACATAACACCATAATGATCTTGGAGTTCACCCCTAAAGGGCTACATCTCCAGGTCTGCTCAACTGCAAGACCCCTCTAATAATTAATAAAGTTAAGAATACAAGAGGTTACACCATTACAATCCGGCCGATAAGGCTAAATATAAACAATATACAAACGACCGCATCGGTCAATAATACATGAACGATCCTTGATAAGGAAAGGATCCAGCTGAACATAATCAAAGCTAATACAAAGGTCCAGAAGAGCATCCATAAAACTGAGTCATCACCACCCAAGGTCTAACATGAAACCGATACTCACAAGGGCAGACACAAAAGGACAACCCACAAAGGTACTCCTAACAGGACAAAATGACAACACACTAGCGAACGTAGGGACAAGTGTCATCACACAACCTGGTATGGTTACCATGGCAGGTCTTCATAGGTCCCGGCCCCATACACTGGGTTACCCTGGTAACCTAATCCGAGCCTCCGGCCCATCCAAGCCTCATGTGGACCCACACATCCTCTCGTGAAGACAAGGATGGTGGTTTGCCATTACAGGCCTTCTCACAGCATGTCGAATCTATGATAGCACTCGACCCATGTGTGAGGCACAATTATCTTACTTAGAGATTACATTCTAATCTACTGTTAGGTTATCACTTATTAGACTCACTTTCGACGGGTTACCCAGCAGCCACTTTGGGCGCGGCCCCCAATCGAAAGCCACTTTCCCATACGACACTAGACTAAACTCAGACGAACTCAAACCCAAGGAATAGGCATGGTCAGACGAACGGAGTTCAAGAAGGAGAGGACAACCATCTGGTCAAACATGACTCATCATTCGACACCTACACAAAGGATATGACCAATTATGACACAACCACAAAACAACAGTCAACTCAAAACTGAGGACAGAAACAGGTACCCCAAGTCAATCCATACGACAGGGACCTATCAAACAAAGCACTCTTGCCATTTCATAATTTAAAAGCAAATACAGAAATTAAACTCGCATAGGTAATATTCAACAAATAAAATCTTTCCGAATTGATCTAAACATTAAAAGTCGATCAAGATTTTCCACAGAGTCTATATTAAAGCAGTTATCTACCTCATCTAGGTATAGGTTGTTCTTGGTTTTCTAACTCACTGATGTTCATAGCATCGAACAGACATATTAAGCCATAATGAGTTCTTAAACCAAATTCATATTAATAAAACTCAGATAACCATTAATCAATTAAATAAGATATTAAATCTCCAATTAAAACATCACTGACATACTGGTTCGATATCAACCTCTACAGTATCATATTTCCAAGCCCAATTGCTCTATACGGATCACGGAAATATAAATATATAAGGGAATCCAAAAATTAACTGTTAATTAAAGAGTATATTTATTATTCCACGATAAATAAAATATACACAATTAACGACTGATAGTGCACAATAACCTAATTAATTATTAGTTAATATATAATTATTAATCTTTATTAATAAAATATATTTCACTAATAATTATTGCATTACACAAATCTCAAATTAAATATCGATTATTTTATATATATAAATTAATTCCCATTAATAATATATATATAAAATAATTAATAAATAATTGAAAACTTTATTTTAACCCAAAATACTCTTAATTTAATAATTTTATTTATTAATCTATTTTTTTTTTCTTAACAAAAAAAATAAATAAATAAATAAACAAATTAAAAGAGGGGGGGTTTCCACGTGGACCCCACGTGGTCCCCCAAGGGAAGCCCACGCAGCCCCCAAAGGGAAAGCGTTGCTTCCCCAAGGGAGCACGCAGCTTTCTCTTAAGGGAGCGTTGTTGTTCCCAAAGGGAAGCACGCAGCTCCCTTGGGGTGCGCAGCTCCCCAATAAACTATATAAAATTTTCTTTTTTTTTAAATGATTTTCATTTTTCACACAAGCTGTTTACTGTGTTTTACACAGTCAAAAAAAACAGTCTCCCAGAGACTAACAGAAATATATATATATATATATATATATATATTAAAACCAAAACCCCATTGATATATTTTTAAACTACCCAGAACAGGGAAGGGGAAAATTTCTCCAAAGACCAACAGCATATTGGCCAAATAAAATTTGATTAACATCCATATATCAACCAACAGTGGATATTTCTGATTTAAAACTTGAATGAGAAGGCATTAACTTAGAATTTTAACAAATTTCATTGAAGAACAGCCATTCTCAAGTTTGTTTTTTTTTTAATTTTAAAAACAACCAGAGCAACCATAATCCAGAATTGAAATGGAAATAGAACAAGAAGGGATTGGATGGGAATTACAAACACAACTGTATCATTTTTCCCCAATAGCTGAGATTTTTATTTATTTTTAATCTCCACAAACAGATTTCCTCAAAATCCAAAACAATTTCTGATAAGCAAAGAACCAAAATATAAACCAGAATCTTACCTCTTAGAGCAATCCTGGAAAAGATTCAGTGAGGAGCCCAACCTGTAGGCTCAAGAAGTTCCTCCTCCTCCAAACCCCCAAATTTCCAAAAATATTTTCCCAAAAATATTTTCCCACAAAAAAATTCCATCCTCCAAAATTCCCAAAATTTTAGGTTATATGGAAAAGTTGACCAAAATTCCATTTTTGGGAATTAAAATTTTTATTTAAAAAAAAAATTCTCAAAATTAATTCTTTTCTAACTATAACAATTAAATTGTTTTCCAATTAAAAATCATTTTTTCTCATTTAATTCAATTTACCCTTTCTAATTTAAAAGGCCAACAGAAAACAATTAAATCTATTGCAATTAAATACAGAACTTTCTTTTTCGACAGCATATGCAAAATGCATTTAATATTCAAAATCAGCTATTTAATTGAACTTACTCCCAAATTAAAACAAGCAATCCAATATCAACGAAAATCGCATAACGAAATCCCGATTAATCTAGTCCATTAATCTTCAATGCACAAACACATATTTAATCAAAATAATTACTAAGGACTAATTAATCAATTTAACCAAACACACCAAGCATGCAAATCGAGAAAGTCAACCAAACAGACGACTTGCAAACCCAACCAAAACGGGATTACCGACGATGACTGACGATGCTCACTTGAGCACGACTAGGGTCAACTAGGGTCTTACGACCACCTAAACCAACTCTAAGGATTAAAGAGGTACACTCAAACCTGCAAATCCAGGTGAAGACGAGCCTCGCACTCATGCGGCGTTGTACCTGAAATCTCCTCCAACCAAGAGTCATACATGCATACATATATAAACTTAATGAAAGCATTAGCCCGATATTAATACCACGAAATAGGAACACTAAACAACTTGCATACAACTAGTGTGGGAACCCACATCAATAGCTATGCGTTAAATCAACATCTGACTATAACATTATATTAAGATAAACTAACCAAGATTAAACCAAGATTAGAAATTGATTAGGGCATGGGTACTACATCCATCATTTCGCTTCCTTTAGAAGGGACATTGTAAGTACACTCTACTAGAATGTCACGGTGAGTTGATGGTTTGGCTAAAAGGGTGTGGGATAAGGTCTTCATTTCCTCCACTATTTGTTTCCTCCTTTCCCTTCGTATATGATTTAAAGTGTTGGCAATTTTCTCAATATTGAAAATGAGTACACATTCCAAAAGGTTAGTGTTCACAAGGATTGTAACCTCTAATGTTGGTTTGTTTTTCACCTCTATCCTAGGTAAGTTCTTCAGAACCAATTTTTGTGCAATTTTCCTAATTCTCACCCCTATCATAAAAGTACAACAATATTTTTTTAACATTATCTGATTAGTTGGATTTGAGAAAATTTTCTAACGGTGAGCTCTTTTGTCCAAGTATTGAGCCCAATATCTTTAATACCATATTTAATGAACAACAATATACTAAATTGAAGAATATATAACTAATTTTACTAGAATGTAAAATAAAAACATGAGCTAAATATTCACAAGAAATTTTTTCTACTTTTAATAATCATTTTAGTCATATGACCAATATAGGATTTCATTTGCATTTCATACATAGAAACAACATACAAAATTTCAACAAGGAAATAAATATTATTATTTTCCTTTCAAGTACTTACATAATTTCATTAAACAAATATGTTTTATAAATACACTTGAGTGTTAAAGAAAAAATTGTGTCTAGAATCTCGTTCTCAATCACAAGTCTTGATAAGTCAATTGCAAAAGGGAGAGAATCACCCAAAAAAAATTCCTCCAATCACACACCACAAATTGGTCCCATGTTAGACTTGAGGAACTTAATCCCAGTTCCATCTTACTTTTCATCCACCAAGTGGATGATTCACCTACCAATTCGTAGGCACCCCAAACTGCTTTGGTCATCTTTGAATAATTCTTGATTTTAAAATATTTTTCCCTTTCAATTAACAATGCCTCCATAGAATCTCCATATATTGTACCATCAAACATAGGGCTTGTCACTTTCTTCATGTTTCTATATGGTTATAGAGAGTTGATTTTTCATGTTGTTACGAGCTCTAGTATCATCTTGGTCCTCCCTATGTTCACTCCAAGTGCTATCTTTGTTTCTATTTTCATCTCCTCTCTCCCAAGTTTCTTTATCTTCATCAATTTTCCCAGGCCTATGTTGACGATATCACTTCTTTCTCTAAAGTACCCAATATTCCCTTGGTTTCATTAAGAATGGTCAAAATATAGCCCAAAATATCCAATGGATTCTTTGAAGGATTTGACTCCTTCAGGCTTCCTCTAGAATTGACTCTAGTGCAAACCATGATAGTTACTTTTAGCACCCAAATATCAATTAAGTATTCATTAGACATTGAGTTTAACTTTGTACTTAGCTCAAACATTTTTATCACAATATCAAAGTAATACACATGTTTTTACAACAATGGGATATTTTTTATTATAGTTTATTCAATAGTATTTACATTATAACTTTTTGTACAAAGTTTCCATGATCACAAAATTTTGCAAATCATTATCACTAGTATGAGGCCTCTTTGGGTTCTTCTTGCCCATCATAATCTACTCATACAAAATTGAAGGGTGGATGTACTCTCAAGTAATACTCCTCCTCCATCACTTCCTTCCCTATAGAAGGGGAATTGCGACTACACCCCACTGGCATGTCAGGTGAGTTGATGGTTTGGCTAAAAGTGTAGGCGCTAATGTCTTCTTTGCCTCCACAAGGTGTTTCCTCCTTTCCATCCATATATGCTTTAAAGCATTGGAAAAGGTCTCGGTATAAAAAATGAGTGCACATTCTCATAGGTTGGTGTTCTCAAAGATTGTAACCTCTGACATTGGTTTCTTTTCTAGAACCCTATCCTAGGTAGGTTCTTATGAACATTTTTTTGTGCACATGTCCTAATTCTCATGCCTATCATATTGGTACAAGAATTTATTTTTTAACAAGCTAGTTTGTTGGAATTGAGAAAAATTTCTAAAGGTGAGCTCCTATGTCCAAGTATTCAACCCAATAGCTCTAATACCATATGTAATATGCAACACTCTACTAAACTGGAGAATGTAATTTACTTTACCAGAATGTAAACTAAAAATATGGTTTAAATATTCACAAGAAATTTTTTCTTCTTTTAATCATCATTTTAATCACACAACCAATATAGAATTTCATTTGCATTTGATACATTGAAACAACATACAACATTTCAACAAGGAAATAAACATTATTCTTTTCCTTTCAATTACTTACATGATTTTATTACACAAATCTGTTTTGTAAATACACAAGAAAGTGTTAAAGGAAAAATTATGTCTAGAATCTTATTCTCAATCACAAGTCTCAATGAGTCATCTACACAAGGGTGAGTATCACCCAAGCACTTTTCCTCCAACCATAGACCAAAAATTGGTCCCATGTTAGACTCAAGGAACTTAATCCCAATTCCATCTTCTTGTTCATGGGTAAGAGCACCAAGATGTGGTACCAAAAAGGTACCACTTTTTATCTTTTCATAAAAACATGTTAGTGGCATGAAATGGTCATCCAAACCTTTGGGTTGAATTCCCAAGGAAAATCCAACCCAAAGGGTTGGTGTTTTCCAATGCAAACAATTTGGAAAGTGCCAAATATGGCGCTCTCCCTATTTGGTGCTTGCCAAATTCAATAAGTGCACTTTCCACATTTGGTGAGCGCCAATTGTTAAAAATGTACTTTTTGCATTTGGTCAAAACCAAATTTGGTGCTTACTAAATGTGAAAAGTACACTTTTTGCATTTGGTGAGCAACAAATTTGGTGTTCACCAAATGTTCTACATTGGCAAATTGTAGATGTCATCAATGGAAAAATGTTCTTATTTGGACACAAGTTATACCCAATTTCTAAAGAGGAATATATACATGAAATATAACATTTTAAGTATACTTTAATTTATATTTCATGTATATATTGGCAAGATGTTTGAGATTGGTTTCAAATCTCTGGGAGTTGTAATGTAGATTCTAGGTTTTAGAAGATCAGATAATTTTTTAGATAGTTAAATTTCAATAATCAACATGCTCCTATTGGCATTCTCTTACTCTCTATCTCACTCTCTTTATCTCCCCCAAACTCTAGACCTATAAATATCTCTCTCTTACTCTTTCTATGTCCCCTTACCACCTCTCTCTATCTCACTCTCACCTCTATCCCCCAAGATCTAGCAATGCATCTCTACCTCTCATTCCCTTTACTCACTATCATGTGTCTCCTCATTCTTTACACACCTCCCCCTCGCTCTCTCCCACCATATCTCCCTCTATACCTCATTTTTCATCCTTAACCTCATATATATCCCTCTCTCCCTCTCTCTTCTTATCTCTCCCTCTTATTATTACTCTCCCCTCTCTCCATTCTCTCAATCATTACCTCTCCCTCCCACCCCCTCTTTCTCCATCCCTAGGTTTCTCATTCCCTCCATCTTTACCTAACTACCTCTCCCTTCCTATCTTACTACCAATCTCTCTCCCCCATATCTCTCTCACTCCATCTCTCCCCTAAGTCTCTCACCCCTCTCTTGTTAGGAATTGCATGCAGAAAATATCAATTATATGTAGATAAATATTAACACAGGAATGAAAAACACAAAAATAATAATAGCAAAGAGACAATATTTAACGTGGTTCCCCAATCTCAGGCTACATCCACCAAATAGAGAGTGCAATATTATTATCTAGTAAATCAAAATCGATTACAACCAGCAATCCCTTGTAACTCAATACCACTAGAAAATGTTATAAAATTCTCTACAGAAAACACCTAACCCTTAGCCTTTTTATCAACTTATGTCGGTAACAAAATTAGGGTTACAACATGTTAGCCAATAGAAAAATAACACTTAATGCCTTTATAAAACAATTAAATTTTTTTTGGCCTCATGGGGTGTTGCCCCTCGACCCCACCTTGTATCGAGACAGGGAGCGTGCAAGGGGCGTTGCCCCCAAACCCCTGTCAAAAAATATGGGGGGAAACCGCACCGATAGAAGTAGGGAAAATATAACCTCTTAGTCTGATTAGGCTCCATATAACAACATCTCTCCCTAGGCTCTAGGACTTATATCTCTCTCCTCTCTAGTTGTTTACCTCCCTCTCCACCACTCTCCTTGCCTCCTTATCCCGATTTTTTATTTTTGTAAACTTCTCTCTCCTTCAACTTTTCTATCTCTCCCCTCTTTAGTTCTCCCAATCACTCCCTATCTACCTCTCCCTCCCTCCTTAACCATTTCTTTCTCTTTGTTCTTATCTCACTCATTTTCTCTATCCCTCCATTGTATAGGGTTTAGGGAAGAGAGAGTATGATATAGGGTTTAGGGTTGATGGTACAGGGTTTAGGGTATATAGGGTTGAGGGTATTGTACATATTAATAATTTCCTCTTTGTCTTCTCTCTCACCTTTCTCCCCTCTTTAGGTCTCTCCCTCTCTCTATCTCCCCTTCCCTTCTTACCCTCTTATCTATCTCCCTCCCCTACTCTCTCTTATACTCTCTCCCAATCTATTATCTCTCTCTATTTTCTAGGTCACCACCTCTCCCTCCTACCCTTTCTCTCCCTCTCTCCCCTTTCTAGGTTTCTCCCTCCCTTCATGTCCACCTCTATACCTCTCCATCCATGTCTCATTAGGAACCTCTCTCTATCCCCCTATGTGTATGTCTCCTCTCTCTCTCCCATCGAGTTATATAACCTCTCTCTCACCCTCTAGGTATCTCACCTCTCTATCTATCCCCTCCCTAGTTCTCTCTCTTCCTCTCCACCTCTCTCTCCATCACCCCTAATTACCCCTCTCCCTTTATGAAATCTCTCCGCTTCTCTCTCCCCTCACCCCTTTATCTCCCCTAAACTCAAGACCTATTACTCTACCTCTAATCTCTCTCTCTCTCTACTCTCTTGTTCTCTCCTATACTCTCTCTCACCTCCCTCCTTATATCAATATCTATTATTTCCTCCCTCCATCTCTCTTCTCCTCTTATTTTTTCTCTCCACTCTCTCTCCATTCTTGTGATCACTACTTATCCATCCCAACCTCTCTCTCTCCATCTTTGTGTCTCTTCCTCCCTCCATATTTACCTATCTACATCTCCCTCTCTCTCTCATTACCCACCTCTCTCTCACCCTCTATCTCCCTCACCTCTATCTCTCCACCCTAACTCTCTCACCTCTATCTCTCTCATCTCTAGTTCTTTCCTCTCTACCCCCTTACCCATCTTTATCTGTTTTGGAACTTATCTCTCTCAATTTATTCTCTCTCTCCCCCACCTATCTACCACTTCCCTCTCTAGATCTCTCAGTCACTTCTTTCCCATCTCTCCCTCCCTCCTTAGCTCTCTCTTTCGATATATTCTTCCCTCCCTTCTCTCTCCCTCCCCTCTCTAGGTCATCACCTCTCCCTCCATTGTATAGGGTTTAGATAATAGGCTATAGGATATAAGGTTTAGCATATATAGGGTACAAGATTAATGGTACAGGGTTTAGGGTATTGGTTCTATTGATACTTCCCTCTCTCTCCCCCCCCTCTCTCTCACCTCTCTCTCCCCTCTCTAAGTCTCTCCCTCCCTTTCTTCCTCTCTCCATCTCCATCCCCCCTCGCTCCTTGCCCTCATATATATCTCCCTACCCTACTCTCTCTTATTATCGCTCTCTCTCTCTCTCTCTTATTTTCTCTCTATTGTAAAGGTCATCACCACTCCCTCCCCACCTCTCTCTCTCTCTACTCTTTAGGTTTCTCCCATTCTCCCTCTCTTCCACTCTATTTCTCCATCTTTGTATCATTTCCCACCTCTATCTATCCCCTTCTATCTATCTCATCACTCTCTCTCCCCCTATAGGTATCTAACTCACCCCCCCTTACCCATCTCCCTTTATGAACTCTCTCTCTCTCTCTCTCTCTCTCTCTCTCTCTCTCTCTCTCTCTCTCTCTCTCTCTCTCTCCATACACTTATCTATCTCCTCCTTCCCTAGGTCCCTCACTCCTTCCATATCTCTCTCTCCCTTCATCCCTTATCTCTCTCTCTCAATGGTATATATAAATTCTTTAGGGTATAGGTTTTAGGGAATAAGGTGGAGAGAGTGATAAATGTAGGGAAGGATATAGAGAGGTGAGGGAAGAGAGAGAAGAGAATAAAAGAGTTCAAAAAGGGAGAGTACTAAGGGGGGAGGGAGAGAACTAGAGAGTGTACATATAGCAGGGTGACAGACCTATATGGGGAGAGAGAGAGAGGTGAGAGACCTAGATGGGGAGAGATGGGTGAGAAAGATAAAGGGGGATAGAAGAGGAGAGATGATGACTTAGAGAGGAGAGTTAGAGAGAAGAGGAGGGATAGAGAACAAAGATAAAGAGAAGGCTACGGAGGGAGGGAGAGGTAGACATGGAGTGAGAAACCTAGAGAGGAGATAGGTAGATAGGTGAGGGAGAAAGAGAAGAAAATGATAGATAAGTTCAAGAAGAGAGAGAGAGGGGGGAGTAAGGAGATAGAGAGAGGTGGAGAGGGAGAGAAATAACTAGAGAAGGGAGAGATATAGAGGTTAGATACCTATAGATTAAGGAGAGAGAGGTGGATGAGTAGATAGGGATGGAAAGGTAGAGAAGTAAAGAGGGATAGATAGAGAGACTTATAGAGAGGGAGAGAGACAGAGGGTGGGAGGGAAGGGCAGTGATCAAGAGAATGGAGAGATATGGGGAGAGAAATAATGAGATGGAGAGTGAAGAAGAGAGAGGGAGGGATGCAAGGATAGAGATCGACAATTTTTTTTGTGATTATTTTATTTGCCTGATTTATGAGGAATAAAATTTTGTATAGTCGTACTACCTACGTTATCCTATACTTGCATCACAAATTTCATTTTCAAAAAATTAGGTTTTCTAATTAAATCACTATAGTTATTTTTATTTTTAAAAATCATTGAATTAAATGCAGGGTTAATTTTTTATTAAAGGGGCAATTTTTTAATAAGAAAAGGTCAAAGGACCCTTTGTACCAATGTATCAGACCTTGCAGCAACTGACATTAGTGCTAACACACTATTTTTAGCAATTTTTTTGGCGGTGCCTCAAAAATAGGGAACCCCTAAATTTAGTGGACCTTTTTTAAGTAAAAGAAGTGTGTGTTTTTTTCCATAGCTTTGTCATATGGAATTGAAATCAAGAAAATGAGATATCATTGGAAAGCTGGTTCTAGTGACAATCTTATTTTGTAAGTGTTTTGATTAGATTATGCACCAAATTTTTTCATACCAAGCCTCCAAAGTCAACCTTCAATTTCATTCTTTTGGAGCCATATCTTGCACATCCAGACTCCATTTTTTAACTTCCATACATCATCGTAAACCTCTTAGAGTCCTCTATCCATATATTAGGTCTATTTTTCCATAATTTACTCTAGGTACATTTTATTGATATTTTTGTGTTTTCACTATATGCTCAATTACTTGGATTTTTTGGCACTTTGGATGGATTTGTTTGTTGGAAAGGGTTGTATTTGATGTGCTTTACATGTGCTAAGATTATGGGGTTCTGATGATTTCACTTGAGGAGGTATCATGGGTTTTTCTATTCATCCTTTAGTTGTCTGCTTGGCTAAGGTGAATTATGAGTCTTGGCGGCATGACATCCCGACACATCTCAAGTGGCTAGATATGTTTCCTTATTATATGGACTCATACCTGAACCATCAAATTTAGGAGGTAAATCATCTTGGGGTAATCTCACAAACCATGTTGTAGGTATAATTTGTTCTAGTGTTGATTATGACACTATGTGTGCTATATCAGACCTTGAGTGTCCTCATGCACTTTAGACTCGCCTTTAGGAGATATTTGGAGACCCTCACATCTCTCCATTTTTAGAGTATCCTGCAAAATATTTTCTTCTTCCCCTTGCACATGCAAATTCCATGCCCTCAGATGATGATATTATAAAGGAGCTTGAGTTTATCAGAGGTCTTGCATGTTCCAATGGATCAGAGGCCTATCTTTGTACTCCTACTCCTCACATTGATCTCATCTCAATCATATTTGTATTCCTAATCAGTTTGGGATTGGCTCATGCATAGCCCCCATTGATTCAGTGCAGTAGGATATTGTTCTTCTAAACATAAATATTTGGGATTCATATCTTACAAACATATCATTCTTGTTTGTGGAGACTCATATTTTAGATCTAGAGGACTATTTTGAGGACATCCATCTCCTCTTGTTGATATTTGCATCAGTGTTGTCATCTCATCTTTGTCAATCATGGAGCTTGTTCTTCATTAGGTTTTGTAGAGTCCTAATTTTTCACCTCCTATTGTGATTGGGCATGTACCTGATTGGTTTTTGGGATCATCATCTATCATGGGCATGGCAATATTTGAGCAGTTTCTAGAGGCACATAATGTTTGCATTTGGATTCCTACATATTCTAGTTAATGGGAGTGGCTTCTTCTTTCTCCAGTGGATTGGTTTCTTCTAGAGGGGAGACATATTTTTTGCAGGAAGTGGATCATCTTCTGTGTTTAGGTATTTGTCATTAGAACAAGATCTACTTCTATTTTAGAGGAATTATTATCCTCATCCTCTATATTATGGGTAGGGATGATATTTGATAAAATTATAAGGCACTGAGAGGGGGGTTGAATTAGTGCAAGCAAAAACAATATGAATCTGATCACCAACTTAAACAACTTAAAACTTAGCAATCATAAGAGGAATATCAACACATAAGCTAATGCCCAATAAAAAAAATTCCACATAACATAAGAGATTTATACATGGAAACCCAAAGGGAAAAACCATGGTGGGAGTTAATACCCACAAGATTCACTATCTACATAATAGAAATCTTGACCGGTTAAGGTCTTACAAATATGCCCTGTTAGGAGCAGACTCGGTTAGGAGTCACTTGGTTAAGGGATTTAGATGATAAGCCATGTTAGGAGCTTTGACATATTATGATCAACCTCACAAGAGGATTTAACACTCTAGTATAGAGCTACCCTGTTAGGAGATTTACAAGTTAAGGCCTATTAGGACCTACCCGGTTAGGGGATTTTGTTGCTGCAAACTATTAGGAAAACAACAATCAAATGTTCTTCATGTAACACCTTAGTGTCTGATAAGATCCACTTCAGATCCTCAAAACTTCATAAACACATCAATACAAAGCTTCACTAATTACCACACAATCACACTCTCAATATTCGCCTTCGATCTCATCAACATACGCATGTCTATCTCATAACTCATCACAATTTTTATAGACATCAACTTAGTCAGCTAACAACCTTGGAATAATTTTCTAGGTTCAATGAATCTAGACATTCTTTCATTACACGCCTTACTTATGTAGGGCACCGACATAAGAACTAAAAAACAAAACAAAACCCGTTTCATTTTATCGATTTAAGTGACTTTATCACTACCAGTTGAGTGTTCATCAGAATGCCTACTCTGTACATTAAATCTCCCTTGTCTGGTTGAATCTGCCAATCCGGTCATGAACATAGCTCCAAATACCTATCTCCTTCACTCTTGCAAAACTACATCATCCAACTCTTCATGAATCGCATGTATTGGTTGCATGAATGCAACTTTGTCTCTATTTACCGATTGAAGTCCTAATTACCGGTTCTCTGTTAAACTGTCTTTTGTATCGGTTATACCTTACCAGTTGATTTCCAAGACTTAGATGACTACAAAAACATTGTTTCCATCAATGACAACACAAGACTTAGTCATCAAACATGAATCTCAATCTCTTTATCACATTCACCAATCAATCATTTACTGGTTGAATTTTGACTCTTCTACTACTCCCCCTTTGACGACAATGGCAAAGGAAAGTAAATACATATAGTTACATCAAAAATGTATCAAAATTTCATAGCATATATATAGATATAAGAGTTCAAAATGTTTTTACAATGCAATCATAGAAAAAGAGTCACTAAAATGTGATTTCAACTACATCAAATCATTATGCCAGGTCTCGAAACTAGTGTCAGTTATCTCCACATGTGTATTGATTTGTCCAACAAACTCCTCCATGGCATCTATGGTACTCATCTTTGGTGTTGCAAGGATAGATTCAGTTTCCTTATAAGCTCTTTGCAAGATTTCCACCTTCGGTATCAATTGTCTTTGTAATTCCTGTAGTGATCTGATCCTCTTAACCTGTTCATTTTCATAAGCTTTCAACTTATGCTGAAGTTCTACAACCGATCTTCCAAAAATGATAGCAGAGTCATCAAGGGGCTTGAATGACTCACTAAGAGCTTCAATTTCTTGCTCAGCTTCCTCCTTCTTCTTCAAATCAGCACAAAATAATGAAGATTTAGAAACAATTGAAAGTATTTTACCTCTGGTCTCAAGTCCTTGTATCAAATAGTCCTTATTGACAATAAGAGCAACTTTCCCTTTATCAATTTTAGTCATTAAGTGCTATGTTCTCTTCTTCTTGTAATCCATCTCAATACTAATATAATTTACATCTTCAAATGATTTCATTTTCTCTCCGGCATCAAAAATAAGTTTTCCAAGATTGTCAATAGGAGTAACAAAATTACCTGTATCGATCTTCGGTAGGAGACTTGACAAAATATCAACAGCATTCCTTATTGTTTTTGCCTCCTTCTGTTGTTCTTTCATCCTCTTCTTCTTGGCTCGGGATTGCATGGCAGTTGCAATCTCCATCAACTCAGTTGAACTCAACATATCCATATCAATGGGTCCTTGAATACTTAATGCATTATCATCCTCATCATCATCAATTATCTTCTTAGAAGTAAATGATATGGGTGTTACCTTAGGTTCTATTTTCTCTATTTCCTTCTCTTCTTCCTCTTTCTACTCTTCAGTTTTACCCTCTATCTTTTCTTTTGTCTTTTCATCTTTCTTTTCACTTTCCTTATCCTTTTCAGTTTCATGTACCAATGGGGGTTGTGTATCAACAGTTTGAGTTACTACCAGTGGCTCCTCATCCTTCTTTTCTTCTTCATCTTTCTTTTCTTCATGTCCCTATTCCTGTTCATGTTGCTCAAACATTTGCACATAAACATCCTATATATTTACATTATCAGTTGTATCAACATCATTAGTAACGGTGTCATCATCAGTAAGGACAATTGTCGCAGTTTTTGCATTCACCAGTTGATCTCCCATCACTATTTCAGCAGGCTCAAAATCAGTTATTTTGACTCCTTTGGGAAGATATTTATCCTCAAACCTCTCTGGTTCATCTTCCTTAACTTATTCCTCTTCATCTGGAAGTAGACCCAGTACCTTCTTCAAAATTTGTTCAGTCTCCTCATGGAATGATTGAGTCTCACCAATCAACATTCTTGTCAACCTTTTCTTCAGCCTAAAAGATGACTTTACCTTAACAAAAATTTCATCTAGCTCTTCCTTAGTAGCTTCAGGTTGCAAGTTTTTCAAAAAATATTCCATGTGTTCTTTATCTTGTTTCATGGTTGCCTGCCATCTAGCATCAATTATATTATACAATGAATTTGGAATATTCCCTTGCAATTTAGTTAGGGCCTTATTGTATTTATTCGTCATGAAAACTATTGCATCCTCTATCTGTCTTTGTTCATCCTCACTAAACTTATCATATAGTTTCTTGACACCAGTCAATAAACCATACTCTTTAATATTTATTATTAAATTTTTAAGAGGTGTGAGCTTGGTTACCGGTTCCTTTGAATATTTCACAGTTGAAGTACCAACACCCTTTAACCTTTTTCCACTAGCCCTTAGGGCTTTCTTTTCTCCTTCGGACTCAGTCTCTTCTTCATCAGCATATACCAGTTTTTGTACTTGTTGTTTTTTCCTTTTACCAGTCATAAGTGGTGCAGTAGGTGGTTCAACAATCTTACCTTTTCTCTAGAACTGAATCTTTGATGGTTTCTCCTTCTTTGTTGGTATTGATTTCTCCTTCTTAACAACTGCTGGTTTTTCTTTCTTTGTAGCTTTCTCCTTTCCACCTCTTGTCTTTACACCGGTGGGGGTATCGGTTGGTGCACTTGATGTTCCGGCCTATTGAGCAGCATGCTTTTCTCTTGCTTCAGCAATGGCTTCCTTTGTGAATCCTACTTTCTTTGCAAATACTTCAACTTCTTTTCTCACTTTCTTTTCTATTACCAGTATGTTAATTTTTGAATACACTTGAAGGGATTTCTCCTTTTAAGTGCCAAAACGTTATGTTGGTGTATCTACTAGTTGGGAAAGCAAATGATCAGCATATACAATCAGAAGATCTTTGTCCACTTCATATCCCATGGGCGTAACTCATGTAGTTTGGGGCTCAGCTACCTCCAGCATGCAAGTATTTGTATCAACCATAAAGCAAATTGTGTTTACATACTGGTTGACAACATCTGTCGGTATCCTTTCCCTTGCATGCATTTTCTTCTGAAAGTCTTTAAAATATCCCCATGCAATCTTATCGAAACCATTTCCAAACATTCTTATGTTATTCTTCATTTGTACCAATGTTGGAGTGACATCTATCCATTGGATATCACCAATACAGGGGAAATACTTCTGAAAGTAAAAGAATAAACCAAGAATTAATTGTCCAAACTTAAAATGTAACCTCTTATCCTTCTTGATGGATACTAGGTTCAGCATCAATTGACTCCTCAATGCCTCTAATAGATCATAATTAATATCCTCCTTGATCAACCGGTGAGCAGTATGAATGGTTGCAATAGGGATGTTGTTTATCCTGTTAGAGTAATAAATCTGGTAACCGATCACCATAGAAGCATACTTTACTATCGGATCATTGATATTATTTGTCATCATTGCTCTTCCATCCCCTTTAGATCCTGTTAAATTTTCTACATAATTCTTAGGAATGGATCTCAAAACTGGAACCTCACCGGTGGCACAAAATCTGGTGACTGCGTGAATAGTTTCCTTAGAAATTTTATGTGGTTAGTCGAGCCACATAAAGTAGTCATGAATTCTGCTAAGCACATATATCACAAGTTCATCATCAAAATCATTAATGATATTCAGGGCATGGTGAAACCCTTTCTCGGTAACCTTCTTAAACTATTCCTTTAAAATACCATTGTTATCACACAATTCTTTATACTAATCAAAAATAGCAGCAATACCAAGATCCTCTAGTTTGAAATGATAGAAAGATCTAACATCTTTAGCATGTAAGACACCATAAGGAGCTCTAGATAGGGCTCTGGTAGGATCAGTTTCCTCAGACTTAAACAGGTGCCTCTTAAACTCAGGACGGGGTCTATCGCTAACATCAACTTAATGTAGGGTGTCCATCTTCAATGATTCAAAAAAATAATCAAATAATAATATTTCTGGATAAATACCTTTTACCGCTTTTCCACTAGGGTTCCAAACACCAACAAATCTTTCTCGTCGATTGTCGATCACAAAACACACCAAATCACTTCAAATCTTTGTCAAATAGGCTAGATGATGCAAAAACAAGCTCTGCACTACTCTATTCGCTCTCTGAGTTCCCACAAGAATGCAATGTGATAAATAACATTGGAAAAGTTCCTTTTATTTGCCCATTATCTACCACATTAAATGCCATTACCGATAAAACCCTAAAATATATTTTAACAAACCACCGGTTCACATAACACATCAAACCTACCAGTTTGATCATAGAGTCACTTCACAATATCAAAATACATCAAATTATGCAGATTTAACATACCTTATTGTCCTTTAGGGGGTTCTAAAATAGATCTAACATTAAGCTCCCCCTAAGCTTTTTAAACAGCTTCGATTGTCGGTGAAGGGTTTTCCACACTAGGTAAAGAAATAGGATCTTCAGATGGTTTGTCTTCAGTTTTCTCATCATCCTTCTTTTTATAGATTTTGTTCATTTCATCTTTGGTCTCCTCCACATAAACTTTCATCTTCCCTTTTCGGACAATAGATTGATTTACTAGTTGGATCACCTTAGCTCTACAAAACTTTGCAATATGTCCTAGTTTATGACAATGATAACAAGCCATACCAAATGCTCTCCAAGGTCTAGCATTGCCTCTACCAGTCCTTCTTCTACAGTTCATATCTACATGACCGTAGTTATGGCAGATTGTGAAAATCACATTCATTCTTTTCTCCATCTCATAGGGGCTAGACCAGTTAGTATAGGGTCTCTGCTAGTTAGGACTTCTCCAGTCATTAAGGGTTCTTTTCCAATCACCAACAGACCTCTAACTCATGTGAGATGTAGGATTATTTTCTCCATACCTACACTCAACAGCTCTATGTCCATGCATGTTGCAAGTGTAATAATAACCATTAAAGGTTCTAGGCTTATATCCTTGATATGCATTAGGTCTATAACCATCAGATCTGCTTCTACAAACATTAGTAGTATGTCCCGGTTTATTACAATTGAAACAAACAGGCTTATAGGATTTCTTACCAATGGGTTTCTAAATCTTAGGAGTAGGTTTACCTTCATACATGTTGTCCTTAGTACCGGAAGACTCACCTTTTTCAAATTTATTGTAACCTAATCCAATTGCATCACCTTTCATCCTCTGAGATTGGATCTTTTCATCAAGCATGGTAGAACGTTTGTTAAACTTTGCAAGCTTCTCATTAGAATCAACAAGTTCTTTTGTAAGGTTTTCATTCCTTTTCATAAGAGTCTCTCTAAGAGACATTGCCATATCTAGGTCTTCTTTTATCTCTTTTTTTTCTTCTTTTTCCTCATGCCAGTGTGCATATAGAGTGTCATTTTCATGATTTATCTTAAAGATCTCATGTTCTCTCTTTGAACTTGTCTTCTAGTACCCTCTTGGCTTCAAGTTATTGACTCATTCGGATGGTTAGTGATTCAAGCTCTCTCCTTAGGTTAGACTTCTCATCATTGAGTTTCTCCACCTCATCAACCAATGCACCTATGTTTACTTCATCAGAAGAACTGCTCTCAGAAACCTCCAACAATTGTTCAGATAGCTATCTTCTCTTAGCAAGTGAAGCTTTATACTTGTCTGTCAATGTTTCTAGGGCTTCCTCAGTTTCTACAATTTTATTAGACATCTCTCTATAACTCATATCCCCCATGTCTGCCTTAGGAATCTTTCTCAAGCGATTAAGCCTCAAAGAATTTTGGCTCTGATACCAATTGATAAACTTATAAGGCACTGAGAGGGGGGGTGAATCAGTGCAAGCAAAAACAATATGAATATGATCACCAACTTAAACAACTTAAAACTTAGCAAGCATAAGAGGAATATCACCACATAAGATAATTCCCAATAAAATAAATTCCACATTACACAAGATATTTATACGTGGAAACCCAAAGGGAAAAACCACGGTGGGAGCTAATAATCACAAGATTCACTATCTACAGAATAGAAATCTTGACCGATTAAGGTCTTACAAATATGCCATGTTAGGAGAAGACTCGGTTAGGAGTCACCCAGTTAAGAGATTTAGATGGTATGCCTTGTTAGGAGCTTTGACCTGTTAGGATCAACCTCGCAAGAGTATTTAACACTCTGATATAGAGATACCTTGTTAGGGGATTTACAAGTTAAGGCATGTTAGGACCTACCCGATTAGGGGATTTTGTTGCTGCAAACTATTAGGAAAACAATAGTCAAATGATCTTCATGTAACACCTTAGTGTCTGATAAGATCCACTTCATATCCTTAAAACTTCAACAACACATCAATACAAAGCTTCACTAATCACCGCACAATCGCACTCTCAATATTTTCCTTCGATCTCATCAACATATGCATGTCTATCTCATAACTCATCACAATCCTTTATAGACATCAACTTAGTCGGTGAACAACCTTGGAACAATTTTCTAGGTTCAATGAATTTAGACATTCTTGCATTACAAGCCTTACTTATGTTAGCCACCGGTATAATAACTCAAAAACAAAACAAAAACTGTGTCGTTTTATCGATTTAAGTGACTTTATCGCTACTAGATGAGTGTTAATCAGAATGTCTACTCTGTACATCAAATCTCGCTTGTTTGGTTAAATTTGCCAATGCGGTCATGAACATAGCTCCAAATACCTATCACCATCACTCCTTTCAAACTGCATCATCCAACTCTTCATGAATCGCCTGTACCAGAACTGCATGAATTCAACTCTGTCTATGTTTACCAGTTGAAGTCCTAATTACCGATTCTATGTTAAACTATCTTTTGTACCGGTTATACCTTACCGGTTGGTTTCCAACACTTAGATGACTACAAAATCATTTTTTCCATCAATGACAACACAAGACTTAGTCATCAAACATGAATCTCAATCTCTTCACCGCATTCACCAATCAATCATTTATCGGTTGCATATCACCAACAGTCTTTACCAGTTCAGTCAAATGCCAACAATATTTATTGTACTTCTTTGATCATTTTTTTACTTGGGGGGGCACTTGGATTCCTTCATCTTAGTCATATATAGTACCTTTTTCATTACATTGCATCTCTCATTTTTGGAGAGGGGTTTTTTCCCATGTGGTTTTTCTCGTTTTCTCCATTTAGAGAGACCTCATTGGTGTGGGTTGCATTGTTCTGCATTGATTTGAAAAGGGGTATCTAATCAGTGCTTAGTTGTCAAGACTCATTCATGCATGCATTTTGCATTCATATTAGCTCTTTAGGTTATCCCTAAAATAATCTTAATAGTGGGTGTTGGAGTAATTTTAGGACAATTTTCTAATTATTTTTTAATTAGGTCCTTTAACTAATTTTTCACTTAAGCTAAAGTCAGGTTCTTTATTTTATCTAGGTGTTATGTTTTTTTAGTCTACATTCACTTAGAGGCACTTATAGTTAGTTTTTGGGATTGTAGTTGAGCTTAATTTAGCTCCTGGTTTGCATTGCTTCTTCTAATTTTAGGATTAGGGAATCTCCTGCTTTCTATAAAGCAATTCATTCATTCATTGTAATTTTGCCTCCAATATCGTACCTTCAATATTGAATCTCCAATTCTTTGGTGTAATAATCAAGAATTCTCTAGTTGTTATAAAGAATACAATCTTTACTTGATCTCTTTTGGGTGATATAGGCGTTTTTCTTGTGGATGATTCTTGGCTCTTGTAGTTGATCATCAACTTCTACATGGTATCAAAGTGCAACCTTAGCTCCTATAGTAACGGCTCGATATTCATTATCTTCATGAGAAACAAATAGACTTTGATCACTCTAGTATGATGCTCCATAATTGAAATTACCTTGAAGTTACCTAGGAATGGATGTCATATAACTAGCACTTCTTGGTTAAGAAAATGAATGATATCAAACAGGCTAAGAATACCAACTCCCAGTCAAGCCACCACTAACACCACATCTAAATCCCCTAGTAAATTGAACTCACCAAAGATTGATCCAACACCAACACCCTCCCATTTGGCTCTCCCAAGTCCAATAGGGAATCTACAAACCTTGATGAGATGTCAGTGTTAACCTAATGGTATTCCTCTACTAACAAAAATTATATGTTCATGATGTGTAAATTAGATGGTTAATTTCAAATGCATAGAAATGAAATTGAAATGGAAGTGATGTTAAATACCATATTACGAATAGTGGCTTAATCTCACATGTGTTTTGTCTATGATTATGGGACTGCCTACTGATGTGAATCGAAGTGTAGGGACCTTTTGAAGACAAGAACTTGAGTGAGGTAGAAGCGTCTTAGCCATTTAGCAACAATATGCATAATGGTATCCAGCGTACTGGCACAAACTTATGTAGTACATTCATATTGTATTTGTGATGTTTAAGTTTTGCATTCATGGTAATCTTGATGCACATAATAATTAAACGCAATGTACCAATGATGTTTATGCATATGCATTGCTTATGTTGTGTTTGTTTTGAAATGATATGTTAGGAAGATTAAATCGCCACCTTTATTGTTTTTCTCATGATTAAGTACTTGCCTTTATTAGAAAAATAAAATGCCTATTTGTTGAAAATATCTATATTATTTGTAATTATTTGATTATCTTTTATAATACATGCATATATCTACACACACATGTGTGTGTGTGTGCAAATTTTATTATTTATATAATAAAAACAAATTTTAATCTCAAAAACTATACAAGGGATCAATTTATTTCAGAATATACAATAGTTCTCTTTTTGAAAAACAAATAAATTAAGTCTACTTTGAATAATTGAAATTTACTTTAAGTCTAATCTAGTCTAATCTTATTAGTTCCTTCCAAAGGCATAAATACTTATGCATCCATTGCATTCTATTTTTGTTATTTATTGAACCAATTATTAGAAAGAATTAAAAAAATTTAACAAAAAATTATAGTTTATGTTTAATTTATAATTTTAAATCATTGTAAAAATGTTATTTTTCTTTCTTTCTATTGATCCATATGACAAACAGTAGGTATAAACTTCTATTTTTCTTTCTTATTAATTACATATTTCAATATATTGAATAAAATATTAAACTATATTAAAAATTTCACCTTTCGCTATAAATAAGATACTGAAAGAACAATAAAAAAAAAAATTAATATGATTTGCATTATAACTGATTTTGTTCCTACAAAATTTTACTCTATGTTCGTGCCACTTCAATGTTGATAGTTTCGATTCCCAAGGAAACAATGTCCACAAATCATTTTAATGATTTGAATATCTTATATGGGTTGCTACATAGCACTCCCATTTATTTAATCTATTGAAAAGAGGAATATATCTTAAGTAATTTAGGTTTTTTATTTTCTAACATAGCCTTAAAATATTATTTAAATAAGAAGTTGGGAGAGTAGTCTTAAAATATTATTTAAATATAAAACATATTCTTCAATCCTTGTGGGCACCTTTAATTTATGTTAATTGATCTTGAAAAATCAATTTTTGACAAACGAATTCTGTTAAGGGAGATTATTTCATCATTTTTTATGCATGCAAAATGAGAACATGTCACAATTGGAAAATCCAATATGTTATTCAACAAGCCTAGACGATATTGGCTAACTTTGAAGCATTTTGAAGAAATAATATAATAGATATTACAAAGTTCATATTTTTATTATATATTAGTATTGCTGTATTAAATATATTTAAAAGATATTCAATTTATTATTTAGAATGAATAAACACCTTGAAATTATATTTCTTATTATCTTTTAAATAAATGCATTAAAATATTTATATTATTTTAATGAAATATCAATAATTTTAAATCATCATTATTTTGTATAAATAAAAAAATATAGAACTAGTTTATTCATTACTTCAAAATTATTTCATTTATCATATACACTTATAAATTTATATATTTTTTATTTATTAAAAAAAACATTACATATATAGTTTATATTATTTTAGTTTGAAAAATATATTTATATTTATAAAACTATCAAACAAGACAAATTATCTACTACATTTATTAATTATATGACTATATCAATGAGAATAAAGTATTTAATTTAACTTTTACTATTTTGTTTTGTATATGATTCTTAAATTTAAATATGTATTTAAACTATTTTATTAGGAATTTTTGTAATAATTGGTTTTCAAGTGACTATTCTCATATTAATGTAGCTTATAACATTTGATATCCCCAAAAAATAGTTCCCGCCTCCAAGCTATGCAACTCTCTCGCCTCCTTGTTTAAATCTGTTCCCCCTAGATGACCGCCCCCCTTGGGGAGGTCCCTCCCTCCCTGCAACCGGACCCCATACCCGATACCACGGTCGGATCACATGTTGTTGTTCCGACTTCGGGGACCCCACTGTCTGTGGGTCATACGGAAGAACACGTCAAGTTTGACACCCCTTCCACCATGCCAATTCTGACTGACTCTGGCCTGGACGTTGAAGGGAAGAATATACCACATCCTGAACTGGAAACTTCTGCAAGACAGGGGGACGTGGAGAATGGAAAGAAGGATCCTAAGTCTAGCTAGAAGAACACCCTCCTTGGGTCCACAAATTCAACCTTAGAAGCAGCTTTGATCAAAATTACCCAAACGAAGGAAGGAACGAAGATCAAGCTCCCGGACAATCTCATGGACAAAATCGTCTCTTCCCTTCACCTGGCAATTGTTGGTCGGTTCTTCTCCTTCCGACCATCTATCGACATGATCAGGCGATGGGTGAAATCTCGATGGAAGCTCAAAGGTAGCCTTGACATCTCAGCAATGTCGGCGAGACTCTTCCTGTTCAAGTTCAATGTTGAAGAAGATCTGATCTATGTCCTATCGGGTTCCTGGGCTTATGGCAAGCATTTTCTAACTCTGGCTAAATGGAAGCCTAGTTTTGACCCCTCAGCTGAACTCAACCACATGGCACCTATCTGGGTTAGGCTTCCTGGCCTTCCGCTGGAGTTCTGGGATGATCAAATCTTTCGCTGGATAGGGAACTCGTTTGGTAGCTATGTTGAAACAGACTTGGTCACTCTCAATAAATCCACGTTGGTTTATGCTTGCTTTTGTGTCAATGTTATGATTAACAAAGCTCTCCCAAATTTTGTTTCCCTAAAATCAAAGTGGGGAAAATGGTCCTAGGCTATTGTGTATGAAAATGCTACCCTCTTTTACCATAAGTGTAATAAGTAAGGCCATACCTACATTGAGTGTAAGTCCCCAATGGTTGTTGAACCCAAGCTCAAAGAAAAGGCTATCTGGGCTGATCCCATCAACCCAAGTGCTCCCTCATCATCTGCTCCTCTGGAGCTAACCAATGTGAATGGAATCCCTAAGGACTACCCCCACATAGACAAGATCCTTGAAATCTTAAAATCCCCAGTGGACCCTGTTAATATTGTTAACCCAATCATTCCCTTGGAAGAAGGTGAAATCCCATCGGTGATGAATCTCAGCCTTTCCCCTAAACCCCATCCACCCCTATGTTTTTGTCGGATGGCATCCCCCTCATGCCCTCTACTACCCCCACTCCCTCATCCCTTCAAGCTTCCATTTCGGACGAAGTTATGTCTCTTGTGGCTGAGGTTAAGTTTTTTACCTCACCACCCCCTTTCTCCCTTGGTAAGGTGGAAAGGCCTTCTCTACCAGGGAACTCCCTGGCAACGCCCCCTCCTTTGAAACTTTCACCTCCGAAATCTCCTCGGACAGGTAATGAAGAATGGATAACCCAAAAGAAGAAATCCAAGGACAAGAAAGTGGATGTGGGGGGTACTGAAAATAAAGTTGGCAGAACCTCGGAAAGGGTCCTGAGACACAAAGTTATGGCTAGGGACATTGCAAAGGGAAAGCAACTGACCCTTGATGGAATCAACAGAAGTAAGAAATGAAGTTCCTCTCCTGGAACATAAGGGGTCTGAATAGCCCCCAGAAGCAGTTTGTTATAAAACAACTCATTTTGGATATGAAAATTGATATTTGCCTTCTTCAGGAAATCAAAATGTCCTACCAAACCTTTGCTATTGTTGCTAGTAAACTCTGGTCGGGGGCGGCTTTCCTGTATGTTGATTCTTTGGGAGCATTTGGGGGTATTGTCACCCTCTGGGACCCCATTAATTTTGAAGGTAAGTTTTTTGCTAGCTCCCAGAACTTCCTAGTGGTTACTCTTCAACAAGGTGAACATTGTTTGCAGATGTTCAACATCTATGCCCCCAACTCCAAGATGGGAAGACGGCTAGTATGGGAGGAAATTTCTAATCTCATCTTGGCTAACCAAAAGGCTCAGTATATGCTTGCGGGAGATTTTAATTCTCCCCTCTACCCCTCTGAGAAGTGTGGAGGTCTTGATGATTTTACTGATAGTATGGGAGATCTTGCCATCTTCATCAATGCTTCTAGCCTTATGGATATTGACCTCCAGGGTGCTCCCTTTACATGGTCGAACAATAGGAAAGGCAAACATCTAATTCAAGTCAGACTAGATAGATTCCTGGTCTCCACTAACTGGGACATTAGCCATAACTCCTTCCTAAAAATGCTCCCAAGGACTATTTCTGATCATAACCCCCTTCTTTTCCATTGGAAGGATAGACCCTACCAGGGTCCCCCCCCCTTTTCGCTATGAGATTATGTGGGCCTCTCACCCTGACTTCAAAGATCTGGTTAGAAATTGGTGGGCTACCCCAATCCAAGGGACAACTATGTTCAAAATTATGGAGAAACTAAAGCTCATTAGCAAGGAAGTCAAAGGCTAGAATAGGACTACCTTCGGGGATATCTTCAAAAAAAAAGAAGGATCTGGGCTCCAGACTGGAACAACTTCATAATATTATGGTTACTGGTAACCCCCCGGACCCTATTTTGAGGGAGGAAGGGGACTGCCGCAAGAACTGGAAGGATATCCTCTCTAAGGAGGAAGTGTATTGGAAGCAAAGATCCAAAATTCAATGGCTGAAGGAAGGGGACAAAAATTTAGCCTTCTTCCATAGATCGACTTGCATTCACAGGAGAAGGAACTACATCAAAAGTATCAAGGATGAATCTGACCAGGAGATCACTGGAGATTCCCTAATTGGACAAAGTGCTTCTGATTTTTTCATAAGGTTATACACAGAGGCTGGAGGAAGGAATGTTTCACTTCAAGATAGCCTTGTGAGTAAGCTTCCGACTGTCATTGAGGAGGATGATAATTGTCAACTAACTGCCCCTATCTCTGCAGAAGAAATTCGCCTGGATGTCTTTGTTATGGGGGCTTATAAGACCCCGGGTCCAGATGGTTTCCCCCTGACGTTATTTCAAGATTACTGGGACATCGTTAGCTATGATGTTACCAAAGATGTGCAAGATTTCTTTAAGACTGGGACATTACTGAAAAAAATCAACAACACTTACATTGTTCTTGTCCCCAAGACTGCAAATCCCAATTGCATGAAGGAGTTCCAACCCATAAGTCTATGCAATACCATATACAAGATAACCTCCAAGGTCCTTGTGAATAGAATTAAACCCCTCTTGGTGAAATTTATCAGCCCATCCCAGAAAGGTTTCGTCTCGGGTCACCAAATTTTGGATGCTACCATTTCCACTCATGAAATAATCCACTCCATGGATAGGAGCAGAATACCAGGTATGGCTTTCAAACTGCATATCTCAAAAGCTTATGACAAAGTTAATTGGTGTTTTCTTTTCAAATCTCTCTTAAAGTTGGGCTTCAACCAAAAGGTGGTGGATATGATTCGGGAATGTGTTACCACGGTCCAGTTCTCATTTTTTATTAATGGGACTCCTAGGGGTTGCTTCAAAGTGGAAAAAGGCATCTGGCAAGGTGACCCTCTGTCCCCTTACCTTTTTATCATGATTGCTGAAGTCTTGAGCAGAAATGTGGCCGACCAGGTTACCAATGGAAGACTTCAAGGATTCAAAGCTTCTTCAACGCTCCCCCCCTCTAATATTCAACAATTCGTGGATGACACCTTCCTTTTTGGCAAGTCTTCTGTCATGGAGGATAAACTATGGAAGAACTTACTGGCTGATTACGCCAAGGCCTCGGGACAATGTATTAATTATGAGAAGAGTAATCTCTTCTTCTTCTTCTTCAATACTCCTAATGATCTCCAACTCAGAATTCTCTCTATCCTTAGGTGCAAGACTGCGGCTCTACCGGGGACTTACCTTGGTCTCCCCCTTATGGTCAAGGAAGTCACTCCCACTTTCTAGAACACTATCCTTGAACGGATGCCAAAAAATCTTACTGGATGGAAAGGGAAGTTCCTTAGTAGTGCAGGGAAGCTCCAACTCCTCATGGCTTCCCTATAGGGAATTCCTGTGTATTTCTTGTCCATGTTTAAAATATCAAGTGCCATGGGGAAAAACTTGAGAAAATCCAAAGATCCTTCTTATGGACGGGCCTGGAGGAGAAAAAGTGCCTTGCTTTGGTCAATTGGGATAGCGTGTGCTTACTCAAATCAAGGGAGGCCTGGGTATAAGAAAGATAAATGCCCTGAATAAGGCACTAATAGCAAAAATTGGATGGACCCTGGCTAAAGGTGTGGTGGATTGGTGTAACATTATCAGAGCAAAGTACTTGGACCGGGAGCAATTCTATTACAATTTGAGTACGGTCGACCTTCCCCAAGGCTCCAAGTTATGGAATAACATCCTGAAAAGCAGATTGATTGTAAGAGAAGGATTGAAATGACAACTTGGAAACGACAGGAAGGTGAGATTATGGGAAGACATTTGGGCGGAGGATAGGCCCTTGGCTAACACTCGTTTCCACCAAATTATGCACCACCTAAAAGGACTCCTAGGGGATTAAATAGTTGATTATATGGAACCAGGAAGGGGAGGTTGGAGGAACATTGTCCAGGTCTTCAGCAACAGGCCTAACCTGGTTCCTATAGCTCAGGACCTTCAAAACATTATGATGGAAACTAGAATCCCTCTGGCCTCTCATGAAGACAACTTTATCTGGAAAGAGACCCAATCAGGCACCTTCTCGGTCAAATATTCTTACAAACAGCTCCTGAGACCCCCTGCAGATGTTGAGTGCTGGAAGAAAATATGGAACCCTCAGCTAATCCCTAAAATTAATTTCTTCTGGTGGTTCCTAATGCATGGTAAAACCCTCACTCTGGATAACCTAAAAAAGAGGGGGTTCCATCTCCCCAACAGATGCAGCCTATGTAAAGCTAATGAGGAAACTATTGACCACCTGTTTGTCCTCTGCCCCTTAGCTGAACATAGGTGGATTAACACTCTCAAGAAATGTGGTCTCTATTGGGTCTTCCAAAATGACATTAAATAGTTTGTCTTTGGATGGAAACCCCCCTCCCATCACCCCCTCATCATCCAACTATGGAGACAAATACCGCCACACATCTGCTAGGCCGTATGGAGAGAAAGAAACAACATAATTTTTCAGAGATATTGAAACCCTTCCTGATAGTGTTGCTCACATTTTCTTTAAGATGATCTCTGAAAACATAGAGGTGACAAAATGGAAAACCCCCCCTAATCCCCCTAATTGGATAGAGAAAAAAATTGTTGAAAGATGGAAGCTCCCCCCTAGTTTTGAAATATTCAACAACAGTGCCAAAAACAAAAGAAGTTTGACCAAATGGTCAACCCTGAAATTACATTGGTATAAGTTGAACTTTGATGGGTCAGCCCAAAATACCTGTCAAGCGGGGGTGGAATCGTCTGCGACCACTTGGGGAACACTGTGGAAGCCTACGTGGGCAATCTAAAGAACAATACTGTCACTCAAGCAAAGGGAATGGCCCTCCTATGGGGTCTGAAATTTGCCAACTCCATAGGAATTAAACAGCTGGAAATTGAAGGAGACTCACAGATTTTTGTGGAAATGGTGAAAGGGAGATCTATTGCTGGTTGGAGAGTGGAGTCCATTTTGAGGGATGTCAGGAGCCTTCTGGCCAACCTGGATGGCTTCACCATCCGGCATATCTTTAGAGAAGGAAACGAAGCTGTCGATTCCATGGCGGCGGTGGGAAGGCTACAAAATGGCTTGTGATGTTGGAGGGACCCTAGTTTGCTGCCGGTCACCACCAAGGTGATCTTGGAAAAGGAAAAAACCTATGTCCAAGATGGAACCCTTTTGTCCACCCAAAGATGAAGGAAACCAACTTTCAAATTTTAAGTTGGGATAGGAATCCCGCCCATTATGATCTCAAACGGCCACGTATCAAAGGCGGGCTTAGTCACCACTCCCACAAGGGATGGAATTATGATGATAGTACAGGTATCGGGAATTATTATTCCCTAATTATTACCCAGATGGAGCCAACTAGCGACAATAAAGGCGAAGGAAGGGAAAGGTCAAATCACACTGACTTGATTGAAGTTCCGCACGTTCCTAGTAGATTTCCTAATTTTGATATCTACTCGGACATAAGAGATAATAATCACCTTGATTATTACGTCCTCTTATCTCAAGTTCGGCACAGATTTTATATCAACTCTGCCTTAATTCTACCTCGGCTCTACGTTTTTTCTGGAAGGACTCACATTTACTCTATTAAGCTGGAGGAACCAAGAAAGGTGGGGGACATGCTCAGACTAGAACCCGATAAAGTGGACGATTTCAAAGAAAAACCGGTGGTGTGGTTCATCTGCTCAGAGGGTGGCATTGATAAGTTCATGGAAAATATGAAGGAAAATGATGAAAGACTATCCAAGCAATTTGTGACTTCCTGGGAAGACAAAAGACTTACCATGGGGGGTATCTCGTTTGAAATCAATGAAGAGGTTATAGCCCAAGCGATGGGTCTTTCTATGGAGGGAAGGAAATGGAAAAAGCAGAGTTGTATTGCGGATACCACCAGCTTGAACCAGTTCTTCCGTGAGGGCGAAAACCCTGTTAAGAGGGCTGGCAGATTTAACAGGGAGGAGCTCCCTCACCCATGGGATGAGGTATGTTATATTGTGATGAAGTATTTCACACTGGAGGGAAGGTATGGTATCTTCTATTACTACCATCTCCCTTTCCTTAACCATTTGAGAAATAAGGACTATATTTCCATTTCGTTTTTCTTGTTGCATTCTTTGGACGCTAATGTTAAGGACATTGCTGAAGCTAAGAAAAAAGGGAAAGATTTCCCCATCCTCCACCAAGGCCTCATTCTTTGCCTGTACAACTTCCACCTCACCCTTTGCCCACCCCGTTCCATCTTCGTCCAGAATATGACTAATACTAGCCCTTCGACCCACCCTTCTACTAAAAATGATGCTAGCTCCCCTCGGCTCCCGGAAATTAGCTCTTGCAGCAAGAAAACTAAAAAACACTCCCCTAAGGAGGTCAGAACTCCCAAGAAATTTAGAATCCAGGAGATTGATTCTGACATGGAAATTACCGAAGAGGCCAATACCCCCCGCCGCTCTAGCAGGCTTGCCTCTAAACCCTCAGACAAATCTCTGAGAGACCCCTCCTCTTTGCATGACACTGTAAATTCCATCCTGACTGATAATATGGTTTTTCTCCACCATAACCCAACCCCTCAATCTATCAGCTCCACCTAGGCTTCTAAAAGCCCCACCTCTTCAAAGAGTCTGGAGCCTGCAAATTTTCCCTCCCTGACTTTCAGACTGGATAAAATGATGGTTGTGGAGGAGGCGAGTAGCATAAAAGAGGAGGAAAACAACCTAGTGGAGCCGGAGAAAAAGATGGAGGCCCTTTCTGATAATGTGTAGGTTATCACCAGCAGACTAGAGGCGGCGGAGTCCAAAATGCATGATGTTTCTAAATTTACGTTGACTATTATGCGTTGCTCGGCTACCACTCTGTGCCTCATGCAGGAAAGTGTGTCCAAAGGTAAAGGCAAGGATGATGAGGACTACAAGGCCTTGTTCAAATTCCTCACCAAGGAATGGGCAAGAAAGCTCCTCCCCAAGAGGAGCCATGGGAAAAAGAAGTAATTTTTTGTATGCGAAGGAAAGATGGTTTTTTGTCTATGTTTAGTAGCCTATGGGCAGATAGCGTTAGCCTATGATTTTGTTTATATTTCTATGTTTTTTTCCCTACGTGGAAAAAGTCTAAAACTCTTCTTATTACTGTTTTAATTCTGATAAAATCTCATAGAATGATAATTGTTTTTGATAAAGGCAAAAGGTTGTAACTCTACTGATTATCTGCGGACAGTGGTCCTGCCACTGGTCTTCTTGATGTTCCTATGGGTCAGCCCCATTGTTTTTTGGCTACTTTTAATAACAAAAACATTTTATATCCTAATCATACTATTATTGATCTTTACAATAGTGATGCATTTTCTACCACCTCATATTAGATCTTGTAGCTTCATCATTTATATTTACCTTTGATGTCCTAGATTTCCTCCTACTAGACATTGTGATTCAAGGTAGCACCTACTCACTTTCAGATTATACACTCTCATCAAATGAATACAACATTACACTACTAATCTCACCTAATTCTAACTCTAAATAAAGATTGGACTTATTATTCCAACACATGAAACTAAACTTATATGTTCAATCTAATTTGCAACATGAACTGTAGTTTGTAGTTAAATGCATGAAATCACATGAAAAATGTAATAGGAAGATACAAGTGTTAAAAGTTTACAAAGTCAATAGAAAAGAAAAAATGAGAGTTCTAATAAATGAATAGGAATGAATTGAGCATGCCACAGCAAATGGGAAGTGTTGGTAATTTTTACGCAACCAAATATAGTTGTGATTTGGAAGAGAAATCAAGGTATTGCCTTTATAGAAAATTTTGTGGTTGGGTTAAAAAGCACCAAAGTCAATTTTTTTGTCTCTTGAGATAGTAGTTGACTTTTGGGGTTGATGACATTTGAAGACCTATTATCTATAATTTCTCTATCATTTCTTATATGTATCTTTGTATTATACCTCATATGGTATTGTGTTGGACCTAAGGCATGTGATGCCTAATTTTGTATTATTATTCTACCACTTTCACATACTAATACCTAGATTAAGCACTATGTCATTAAGATGTATTTAATATTTGAATATATGAATATTGAATTGTTATCTTTCATTTTTACATTATTATATTTATGAGCATTTTTTTTTTGTCAGTTAAATTTTTAGAGGAAAATGCCCTTACTTTCATTTGTGTCATCAAAGAGCCACTTGAAAATAGGAATACCAAGGTCAATCTCCCATAAGTTCTTGAAGAAAGAGTGAAAGAAAGGATGACAAAATCTCTATAAATGAGCCACTCGAACCTCAACATTTCATTTTCTACCCACAACTTGATGTGGATTTTGAATAAGTTTTTGGCTTTGCACAATAGATTAGCCCTTTTTGTTGAGTCACAAACTAGTATGTCTAGTAAAAAGTATTTGCGTGATCGTGAAGGATTTTTCAAAATGGTAGTCAAGTACAATCATCAGATCCACCTGATTACTTGGAAAAACATTTTGAATCTAGTGTAAAAATAATTCAATGATTGGCATGTAAAGGCCATATTAAGGAAGAACTTAAAAATAAATTGCTTCATTGTCCAGCTTATTGTCTACAACCTAGTGGCATAAGATGAATGAGGTAGACAAAGAGTTGAAGCATCTTACAAGGTTGTTCATGATGAGCATGAGAATGTTAAATTGGATTTCCTAGCTATTGAGAAGTAGTTTGTAGCTAAACAAACTTTTATATAGATTTTGAGAAAACTTTTACATGATGCCTCCAAGTTTTTAAATGACAAGGTCAACAAGGTTATAGTCACAATTATTATGTCTTATTTACTTCTAGAGAATAACTACCAAGGATGTTTGGCAAAGTATTGTAATTTTTTAGGATTGTCAATAAATCAGTTGTTGCCTCATTAGCATATGGATTTATATGAAATTATAATAAAACTATACTTGTTCTTTTATCTTTGTGGTGGAACATTTGATGTCTCATTATTCAATTTTGGAGATGATGTATTTGAAGTATTGTCCACTTCATGTGACACTCATCTAGGGGAAGATGATTTTGACAAGAGAAAATTGTTTACTTTGACATAGCCTGGAGAAGACGCATCCAAAGTGTACTTGAATCATATTTAGAGAAGCTTAAGTCTTGCAGGGCTTCACTAGGCTTGGTTAAAATGTGACATTAAGAGATGAAATACAAGGGATGTCACTATAATGCCTACCAAAATACCCTAGAGAAAATTTACCATCTAACATGCAAAAAAGAGATTTTTTTTTTAAAACATTATCTACTAATGAAACACATATGACTAAATACACATATACATAACATCACATTTTAACATATTCACAAGAGCATATTACGCAAGCGGAACTAAACACATTGCATCCATATCTTTCCCTAGGGTATCTCAACATTATTACTTAATATAATTTCACATTCACCACTATAACACAAATGCACTTAACCATATCTCACTATCTTTCATTTCTACAATACATAAAGTAACATTCATTTACTTAACTATCAGAATACAACCTATCATTATCCAACTACTATTCGCCCCCTTTAGATTCATTTTAAGAACACCAATTCATAATGCACCTAATACCCATTCTCTTAACAACAATAGGCATTCAAATAATAATAAATACATAACCACTCCAAGGAATAAGTGCAATAAGGAACAACATCTTTTCAACTAGATCATATACTCAATTCCCATTTGAAGATATATATAACAACTCATATAATCATCATTCCAACTCTTAATTCCATCAATGATCTATATCCAAGATTCATTAATAAGTACAACAATAACCACAACATCGTATCCTAATACAATAGTCATGATCACAACCTATTACATCTCTTTTCAATTTCATATGAATACAAGACCTCACTACATCAACATACATGGTTCTATTTCTACAAATACAACCATATTATAAGTCCTGCTAGTACAATGCCAAATGAATCATATTACATCGATCTTTTGTAAGAATTGATCCATAAGCTAAAGAGATAAGGAATCCACGTCTACGCACAAAAGAATCCAATGAAGAAATTCCCAATGGAAAAAGGCATCAAACCACCCGACCATGTGGAACCAAAGGAACCACCCCCTCATGCTAACACACTCTAGACCTAGGCTAACACACTCTAGACCTAGGCTAACACGTAACAACCAAAGAGACCTCAATGGTATAGTCACCACAAATAAAAAGAAACTTCATATGCAATAAGCCAAATCACAACACCAGGCTAAGTCAAAACCATGAAACCTCTAGAGGCTCAACAACAACAAGCATAAGGGACTAGGATCTAAATTTAGGTAATAGTGTCATCACATGCTATCACCAATAATAAAAGATATCCTATAACTTAGTCCTGACATCCCTGATACACATGTGGAACCATCCAAACCTTTGAGGAAATCAAGGGAGTTCGGTTTATCTAGTTACCAGATCTTCCCATACCTCATCCTGAGTCGATACTAGTACTCCAGGACATGAGAGGGGTACCACAACATAAATTATTATCTTGTCTTATTAGATGAATTACTACTACCCATCCCACCTAAGATTAATTTATTAGATTATCACTTGATTAAAAAAAAAAATCAATGTGCTATCCCAAAGGTCTAGACCAGGCTCTTATCACAAGGAATCCTAGCAGTCCATTCCTCATGACCTCGGCATACTCATGAAGGCCCACTCTCCCTAATCATTCTCCCAGGCCTTAAGGTATCATCACATATAATAACAATATCAAGGGCTCACAAGCATAAACCAAATAACCAAGGTCTCCAATCACATAATGAGTATCAATAACAATGCATAACAATGCCAATAACACAGCCTCGTAGGCAACTTGAAATCTCATAGCATCACAAACATCAAATATTTATCAAAACTCCCAATACATTACCAAAGCATTTCTCATCTTGATTAACACATCAATGCAAATAATCAATTATAATTTATAATTTAGTCTCGGATCACCATAGGACACTCAAATATTGTAGACTTAGCCTTTGGGCTGACAAACAAATCAAACTAAAAGCTAAGAAACGACTCAAGAAGCCAAAACTAGAACAAAAAACTCAAATAAGTAGTTTGGCACATTTACTCTGCAAAATAGTACATGTAATAAACTAGAACAATTCTTTCAGAAAGTGATTTAGCACATATGTCTAACAAACTATCACCTTTGACAAATTCTTTAGCTCCTATAACCAATAGATTAGCACCTTCGTTCCTCAAAATAGCACATCCACACAAAACAACAACGCATATACATAGAACATTAGCACAAATGATAAATAGATTGGTGCATTCACAAAACTAGTGCATTTACTCAGAGATCTAGTGCATTCGACAAAAAAACTCAAGAAAATGAAAGTAAGAAATATGACAATGGCCAGAATAATACACAAGTGTTTCGATGGCACAAAAATCAACCAATGGGAGGCGCAATTCAACATATAAACTAAGGAAGCTATACAAAAGGGATGAAATAACTAAGCCTCGACAAGCTCCTGCATATAGACACAATTAAACTCTTGGAAGGATGTTTACAGAGACTTCATCAATATACACAGTAAACTTTACAACTATCCGAGAAGCAACCAATGGCAATATAATTCATAGTCAACCACAAAGGAAACCAACATGGCAAAGTTTTCAAACAACCAAGATACATACCAAGGAATTTCACAGCAACACAGAGTGCCAAATAAGAATAAATTTATGCATTTCATGGCAATTAACTCCATAAAATACAATAGATCTCTCTATTTAATCATGATAAATAAAACCATATAAATAACTCAATAGTAATATAATTTTCTCGCCCTTAAACATTCTTTTCACAATCATTGTAGAAAACAATCTTTTACTGCAAATAAAATGTAAATAACAAACAATTAAAACCCCCAACCTAGATCCATAAGTTATGGACAACCAATAAATGTGAAGGAGCACAAAATGCAATTCCAATCAAGCTCAAAATCCAAAGCCAACCCCAGCAAATACACAGGAAACTTCATATATAGAAAACAATTCAAAAGCTATAAAAATAGGTCAGCCAATCAAAATAATCTATTAAAATATATTTCATACCAACCCTCTCAAATACCAAGGTAGGAATATAAAATATTATTTAATTAACTTACCCCAATATACTCAACCAATAGTAAAATAGGGTCGGCAGAGAATATAATATTTAATTAACCCAAATAGTAAAAAAGAGAATAAACAATAATATAAATAACCAATCATAAAATAAGCCATGGGCAAAATAAAATATAACAAACCAATAATAAAATAACCAAAGGTGATATAAATAAATACCCCAAATTAAATATTAAAGCCTCAACTATATAAATGAATAATAAATCCAAGAGGCTCAATTAATAAACTAAATAAACAATAAATAATAATATCCCAAACAAACATTAATTCAATAAATCAAAGCTTAATTAAAATAATATTAATCCACAACAATAAATTACTCAATAATAATAAAATATCAAAACTATACATTAATAAACTATATTAACCAATTATTAATTAATTAAATAATCAAGTACTCACAACGCCACAAGACAACCCAACATAGGGTCAATCAACATATCTCAAAAATCTAACAAGAGAACTCATGACAAGACACTAATTGACAAGGATATCAACTTGAGCCTAGAGTGTGTAAAAGGAACTCATGCCATCTCCAATCAACTTGCCATAGGGATGAAGACACGCTCAGACCTGTGAAACCAGGTGGAGTCGATGTCTAGTACCTGCAATCTTGCAACCACCAATATCCACAAAGTGACATATACAATAACATATATCATGTAAATGATCAGAGTGATATGACATCATCTGTATCACAAATACAATAGTAAGATGGTCAAAATAATCATAGCATCATCTCATCCCATATAATCACAAAATGGAGTTAGCACTATCAAAATCCAACATAATCTCATAAGAAATTTAATCCTTCCATGGATAATTAGTGCATATAAATTATCAAGTATAAATCCATCTATCATAGTAATCAAAGGTATGTCACCATCCACCTATATCATCGTATATCAAATATCCATATAAAATGTCTAGCATCATCAATAAGTATCAAAGGTGCCAATAGAGTCATATGTACCAACAAAAACAAAATCAAAAAGTCTAAATAATTCTCTCAATGCATAATCAAAAGATGAATCGAGGTGGGACACTACATCCTCCCCCACTTTTCCCCAACTTGTAGTCCTAGTTCAAGCCTAAAAACAAATAGGATTAATGCTCTCTCATCCGCACTACATCCTTCCAAGTCACTGAAGAATCATCATGCTCGAGTCCCATTAGACCCTTACCTTCTTTATGTCTCAACCCCTAAGGGTTAGCCCCTGACCCTGAAGAATGTGCATGGGCTCCAAAGAAAGTTGTCTGTCCTCTACCTGCAATGCATTCCAATCCAAAACATGGGACACATAAGAAAAATATGGCCTCAGAACTAATACATGAAACACATCATGGATGTGAGACAAGTTGGGCAGCAAGCCAAGGTGATAACCCATAGGACCAATCCACTCCAAAATCTCTAATGGTCCAACAAAATGAGGTGCCAACTTAGAGCCTTTTCTATAACGGATAGGACTCTTTCATGGATGAACCTTCAAGAACACCTTGTCACCCACTGAAAAATTGTCGATCAATGTGTTGAGCATCTGTATACTTCTTTTGTCTATCCTACACAGCCATCAAATGCTCTCTCTAATACATGTCACTTGATCCTCCATAGCCTGCAACATCTTTGAACCAAGAAGCACTCTATCCTCCAAACGGTCCCAACTCAAAGACGTATGACACGGTTGCCCATACAAAGCCTGAAAAGGAGACATGCCGATCAAATTATGATAACCATTATTGTATGTGAACTCCACCAAATAGATATAATCCTCCCATCTATACTATTGGTCCATAACATACATCCACAACATGTCTTCCAAAACTTGATTAACTCTCTTAGTCTGTCCATCTGTCTCTAGATGATACGTTGAACTAAAGTTCAAGTGAGCTCCTAAATCATGTTGAAGAGAGGTCCACAATGCTAAAGTGAACACTAGATCATGATTTGATATAATCTGATGGGGAATACCATGCAACCTCACTATATCCTCCATGAAAGTCTGAGCTACTTTCATTGCTGAGTAGGAAGATCAGATAGGAGAGAAGTGTGCCACCTTGGTCAGCCTATCAATTGTGATCATGATAGCATCATTTTGACAAGAATACATAGGCAATCCAAAAATGAAATTCATAGATATGATGTCCCATTTCCAATATAGAACCAAGTTCGACTGTAATAAACCTGCTGGATGTTGATGCTCTGCCTTCACTCACTAACATTCCAAGAAACAAGAGACAAAATCTACTATCTCTCCTCATGCCAACCCAATGATACAATTTCCACAAATTTGCATGCATCTTCTTGAAACCTAGATGTGTCGAGTAAGGTACACGATGTTCCTCTGATAAGATCTACGCTTGAACTCCATCTGAAGGTGGAACATAGATATGTCCCAAATTTCAAAGAATACCATTGGACTCCAATGAATAGCCTATATATCTCCCATCAAGAGCTCTACCTGAAGCAATCTCTTCTCTAACCTCTTGGTACCAAGCATCTGAAGGAAACGCACTAAGAATCTGACTCCTCAAATCCACACTCAGAGTCATTAATGAAACCTCATGCCTCCTACGACTTGATGCATTTTCCACCACATTCTCCTTACCCTAGATATAGTTCACCTCAAAATTGTACTCACATAAGAACTCCATCCAACATCATTGCCTAGCATTCAAGTTCAATTGTGTGAAGATATACTACAAACTGCGATAATCACTATGCAGCTCAAACTGATGCCCAAGAAGAAAATGTCTCAATCTCACCAAAGCATGCACAATTGTTGCTAACTCTTAATCGTGAGTGGGATATCTCAACTCATGATCTTTGAGTTTACATAACTCATAAGAAATCACTCAAGCATCCTGCATAAGAACTGCTCCTAAAACCTCCAAAGAAGCATACCTGCACACCATAAAATCTCCTAAAGGATCTGGCACTGCTAGAATGGGTGCACTGGTCAAATGCTCCTTAATGATCTAGAAAGTTGCCTCACATTGATCTAACCACACAAACTTATTCCCTTTCCTCTTATGAGAAGTGATCAAATGAGCAATATTCGAGAAACCTTGAACAAATTGATGATAATAACATTGAAGACCCATGAAATTGCGAACCTCGCCCACATTAGTGGGCACTAGCCAATCCACAATAGCCTAAATCTTGGAGGGATTCACTGTGATACCCTCACCTAAAATAACATGGCCAAGATACTTAACCTATAACTGAAAGAACACACACTTCGCCATATTGGCATATAGTTGATTCTCACAAAGACACTGCAAAACCTGCCTCATGTGCTCTTCATCCTCTTCCACTATCCTTGAATACACCAATATATCATCAAGGAACACAAGCACAAACCTATCACGAGATGTCCTGAAAAACCCTATTCATCAAACTCATGAACACCAAGGGTGCATTAGTAATCCCAAAAGGTACCATTGTAAACTCATAATGTCCATATTGAGTATGGAATGTTGTACGATGAATATCCGCCTTGTGAATCCATAATTGGTGATACCCAAACTTAAGATCTATCTTAGAGAATACCTTAGCATCCTTAATCTAATTAAAGAGGTCATCAATCCTTAGCAAATGATAACAATTCTTCACCATCACCTTATTCAACTACCTATAATCAACACATAAGCAAATAGATATGTCCTTCTTCTTCACAAACAACACAGGTGCTCCCAATGGGGAAACACTAGGACAAATGAATCCCTTAGGTAGAAACTCCTCTAACTACAACCTCAACTCACTCAACTCTTGAGTTCGATAAGGAGCATTAGATATAGGCTCTGCTCTGATAACCAAATCTATCTGAAAATCAATGCCATGCTTAGGTGGCAAACCTAGAATCTTGCTAGGGAGCACATCTGTAAACTCTTGAAGGATGGGATGATAACAAAAGAGATCATCATGATCCCCTCCCTTATCCAAATCATCCACTCTCACTGCAAATAACTAACAACCCTAGTGCACACAACGCTTTAGCTGCATAGTGAAAATCATGTGAAGAGATATAGGTCATTGCACACCCATTATCTCCACATTCTTCCCATTATCATCAAGACATTTCACCCTCTTACCATGTCAATCAATCCTATCTTGATGAGCCTTGAGACAATCCATAACCAAATCAACACCATATGACCCCAAAGAGAGAACACGAAGATCTACTGAGGTGGTACATACTCCCAAATCCAACACATGATCATACACAAAGGAATCCACCACCACCTTGGACCCCATGGCTAACTCTATGTGCCACATATCATCTTTCTTTACCACAACAAGCTCGCATCGCTCTACTAAAGATGGAGAAATGAAAAAATCTGAAGCACCTAAATCAAATAATATTTAGCAAGAGATACCACCTATCTCACCTGTGGTATCAACAACTATAGCCTTGTGATCAGCCTAATGATTATCAACCATTGCAAACACACAAGAAGATCTCCATGTATCCCCTACTATGGGCTCTAAAGTTGTTGGAATTTGAACAGACATCTAAGTAGATCTTTGAGGATAATTCATTGTAATATGACGCTGTTGGCCGCAAGTGAGACATCCTCCTCTACTAAACCCACAATTAGCTATAGGTACACTAGACTGCTAGAAACCACCTTTATTAGATTTTTACTGAGAAATATGTGCTTGCTGAGTAGTGTGGAAATAGATGGCATGCTACCTACTACACTCCCTATATGATGATGATCTTTGTCTGCAAGCATATTTTTTACTCTAAGAACTCCTCTTCTACTAAAAAACATCCAACCTTGGATGATGAAGGGCAACGCCCAATAAATCCTGATACATGTGACTGTGTACCCCCTCACAACTAATCCCAAAGTTGGTGCACTAACAGTCTACACACCAGGTGCACCTCACAAAACCAAAGTTAGGTTCTCCTCAACCAAGTGTGCCTTCTCCATAGCTGCCTCCATAGTTTTAGGCTCAAGAACCTAACTCCATCACTGATACAGTTGCTAACACCTATAACAAAATGTTGCACCAACATAGCCTCATCATCTAGAATCCCTACATACTGCTTAAGTTCAAAGAACTTACGCTCATACTGCTCAACTGTCATATCTTGTTGCCTCAAATCATGAAACTCATCTGCCTTCCTCTATCTCCAAAGATCTGATATGAACCAAGCTCAAAATCACTCAAGAAATAACTCCCATGATACTATTGCAATATCTAAATGCGCATATTTCTCCTCCATACGCCACCAAGTAGATGCAAAATCATGAAGAAGCATGATCATACACCAAGCCTTAGTTTTACTACTATATGGCTGTATAGAAAACACCTACCCAAATCCAAGAGCCAAGTCTCAACCTCTAAACCACTACTAGATCCATCAAAAGTGGGAGGACGAGATCTAAGGAGATCCGTCATGTGACCTACCACATCCAAATCAAGCACTGCATTAACTCTCCTCCGAGGAAAATGAGAAATGCTCCTGATACTCCTCTCTATCCTAATGGCTAGAATGATGAGATTCCTCCTGTTGATTCTCCTCCTATCTTGGCCCCAAATGACCTAGAAGATCCTAAAACACATTGACCAACTAAGGAATCACATCACCACCATGTTGATCCTACTATTTCTCCTCATGGTGTGACTCTTCAAATCCCTCAGGATGAGGATTTTTTTGAGTAACCATGTCACCACCACATCCATAGCCTCTACCTCTATTTGGAATCTTCCTTAAGAAAGACACAAAAGAACTATAAAAAGAAATCTAGGGAAACTAATGCAAGAAAATAACTAGTAGGGATAACCACACAGCCAACCCATGATATAGTGCTAATACGCACAATGGACTCATAAGAAACTAGAGTACCTAGTGTATGAACATGGGCACTAATACCATATGTAATGCCTACCAAAATACCCTAGAGAAAATTTACCATCTAACATGCAAAATAGAGAAAAAAAAATTAAACATCATCTACTAATTCAACACATATGACTAAATACACATATGCATAACATCATATTTAAACATAGTCTCAAGAGCATATTATGCAAGCAGAATTAAACACATTAAATCCATATATTTCCCTATGGTATCTCAATGTGTTTAATTAATATAACATCACATTCACCACTATAACACAAATGCAGTTAACCATATCTCACTATCTTTCATTTCTACGATACATAAAGTAACATTTGTTTACTAAACTATCAAGAACTACAACCTATCATTATCCAACTACCATTTGCCCCCTTTAGATTAATTTTAAGAACACCAATTCCAAATGCACCTAATACCCAATCTCTTAATAACAATGGGCATTCAAATAACAATAAATACATAACCACTCCAAGGAATAAGTGCAATAAGGAACAACATGTTTTCTACTAGATCATATACTCAATTCCCATTTGAAGCTATCTATAACAATTCATATAATCATCATTTCAACTCTTAATTTCATCAATGATCTATAAACAAGAAATCATATGATGATGCATAAAGAGTTTCAAAGGGCATGATCACCTTACCTCTTCAAGTGGGGCCTATTACAATTGAAACCCCTTGCCAAGTACTAGATCTTGATCTCCCCTACAACATTCTCCTTGGTCGGCCATCGATTCACTCCTTACAGGCTGTACCCTCCACCTATCACCAATGCATCAAATTCCCCTTCAATGGAAGAGAGATCACTATCAAAGGTGATCCACAACCTTTTCAATATTGCAAACTCTTGGAGGGGAAACATCCATATCATTGTCCACTGAATAGACCCTCGCCAACGCCTCCATCTGACACATCAAATGTTGCCTCCACTTCATCCCAACCAGATACTCAAATCAAGATCTTGGACAATGGCTATGGAGAATACAAATTGGAGGACATCTTATTAATAGGCAACCTCCCCCTGTCTCCTAAGTCATTTGGCAAACTGAAAGAACTCAAAAAAGACCCGAAACTAGTCATACAATGCCAAAATACCACCTTCCAGCAATGGGGCCCACTTGATGAGGAGAGCCTCAAAGTAGATGTCTCCTCATGGTTGTACTGGGAAGAAGATGAAGATCCAGCAAAAATATCCAAAAAGATGTACCCAAAAGTATCAGCTATAGTCGAAAAAATGGGTTACAAAGGACACGACTTGGGACCAGAGGAGAAAGGAAGAAAAATACCCATAAATCCTATCTCCTACAAGTTCAACAGAGGCTTGGGGTACACCCCGGTGCCTAAGATTACTATCGCTGGTGCCCCTTCTAGTCCTTCTTTGGATATCAAAAGCGTTGACGAAGAGGAGTTCTATGAAATGCCTTATGAATACGAAAATGATATCTTCTTTGACTCTCACATCAATACCATCACCCCCATAACCACTCCCCCTTCACACGAGCTACATCTTGTCCATCCTAAACTCATAAACTGGGGCCAACGAGACAAACCCACTTTAGACATCTGCGTCGATGATAATGCTCTCATTACTCTCTTGACGGTGCAAAATCTGGAAGATTGTAACAAAATAGAGGGTATTCAACTACACGAAAAGGGATACTTTGGTAGTCAGGTCAATGCCCTTAGTCGCAAAAAAGATAATCAAAACAAAAAACATGATTCCCTAGGTGAAAACCTCTCTGAGACACCTTTGGATGAGCAAAAAATAAAAACAAAGGGCGTATCCGAAAGTGAAAACCTGGAAAAGGCACTTGACCTCCCTACCATTGGTTACCTTCCACAGGATAGATCAAATTTGCTGATAGAAGAAACAAACAACATCAACATGGGCACCGAAGTCACTCCAAAAAATGTGCTCATTGCCAAGTCCCTCACAGAAAAAGAGAAACAAGATTTCATCAACTTCCTTACAGAGGTAAAAATCAATTTTGCATGGTCCTATGCCGATATGCCAGGGTTGGATCCTACCTTGGTGGTTCACAATCTCGTTGTCCGCCCAAACACTAAACCTGTAAAATAAAAATTGCACAAAATTCACCCGCATATTGCACTCCTAGTCAAGGCAGAACTCCAAAAGATGTTAGACACAGAATTCATTAAACCAATAGACTATGTTGAATGGGTCTCCAACATTGTACCTGTCGGCAAACCTGTCGGGGGCATCCGCATCTACACAGATTTCTGAGATCTAAATAGAGCTTGTCCTAAAGATGATTTCCCGCTCCCAAATATAGATATGATTGTGGACCTTGCAGCAGGACATGAGATGTTGTTGCTTACAGATGGATTTTCTGGGTACAATCAAATTAGAATTGCAGACGAGGATCAACATAAAAATGCATTCACAACACCATGGGGGACTTTTTGTTATCGGGTCATTCCTTTTGGCCTCAAAAATGCTGGAGCTACATACCAACGTGCCATGACAACAATTTTTCATGACCTCCTGCATAAAATTATGGAGGACTGTGTGGATGATCTGCTAGGCAAATCCAAGACAAAGCAAGAACACATCCCTATTCTAAAGCAGATCTTTGAAAGATTAGAAAAATACAAACTACACTTGAATCCCAAAAAGTGTGTGTTTAGGGTCACATCGGGAAATCTATTAGGATTCATTGTTTCTCGCAGAGGCATCGAGGTCGATCCTACAAAGGTAAAAGCTATCATGGAAATGCCTCCACCAAAAACTCTCAGACAACTGTGCAGTCTCCAGGGGAAACTCCAATCTGTTAGACATTTTATTTCACAGCTAGCAGATAAGTGCCATCCATTTGAACACCTATTGCGCAAGGACACACAATTTAAATGGGATTGCTTATGTCAAAAGGCCTTTGATAAACTAAAAGAATATCTAGCATCACCTCTAGTATTGATAACTCCTACTCCTGGAAAACCCCTTATTTTGTATATATGTGCTACTGCAGTGGCATTGGGGGCATTACTGGCACAGATAGATGATCAAAGGAAGGAACATGCCATTTACTACATTAGTCGGACACTAGTAGGGTATGAACTCAATTATACCCCAATTGAAAGGGCATGTTTTCCATTAGTGTTTAACAAATAGAAACTCTGACATTATATGCTAAACAATAAAACAAAATTAATTGCTAAGATTGATCCACTTAAATATCTCTTGTCAAAAGCTGCCCTCACTGGCAGAACTGCTAAATGGGTCATGCTCTTAAGTGATTTTGACATTGAATATGTAGACAGAAAAGCAATCAAGGGACAAGTCATCACAGACCAGTTGGCCGACGCTCCACTTCCAGGTGACCATCCCATTCTCACAGAATTACTAGATGAGTTCATTATGACTGTTACCACATCCTCCACATGGCGATTATACTTTGATGGCTCTTGCACTCAAAATGGATCGGGGACAGGAATATTGTTGATCACACCTCAAGGAGATGGCATCCCAAAGTCATACAAGATAGCTTTTGCATGTACCAACAACATTGCAGAAACGAGGCACTCATCATAGGATTGTGCTTGGCTATCCACTGGAAGATAAAGGAATTACAAATCTGGTGATTCCCAACTTGTCATCAAGAAAGTCAATGATGAATACCAAACAAAAGATGACAAAATCCTTCCCTACCGTACCATGGTTGAAGATCTTAAGAAACATTTCACAGCAGTCAAGTTTGACCAAGTCCCATGAAAAAACAATAGGACTGCAGATGCAATGGCCACCATTGACTCCCTCCTTCAAATACCAACACACAGTCAAAAGTGTGAGTTCTAGGTTGAGCAATTATTTATACTGGCATACAACCTACTAGAGTCTGAAATGGTGTGTGTTCTCGTTGGTCCCAAGTCCTCTTGGTACCAAAAAACCTACACTTTCCTAAAAGACAACACCATTCCCCCACATCTCACCAAAACCCAACAACAAACCTTCATTCGCCGATGTGCTCATTACACCATCCTTGGAGACACCCTATTCAGAAGGCATTTTGATGGGTCCCTCCTAAGGTGTTTAGATAAACAAGAAGCGGAATGGGCATTACGCGAAGTACACAAGGGCATCTGTGGGGCACACTCAAGTGGGCTCACATTAGCTAAAAAGATTTTGAGAATAGGATACTATTGGCCTAAAATGGAAGTAGATGCATATAACTATGTCAAGAAATGCATCCCTTGCCAGCAACATGGTGACAAAATTCATGCACCATCACAAGAATTGCAGCCATTCATTACACTGTGGCCCTTCTCGTAGTGGGGGCTCGATCTCATTGGGAAAATTCACCCTCCATCTTCCAATGGACATAAATTCATTATCACCACCACCGAGTATTTCACCAAGTGGGTAGAGGCTATCCCTCTTGATTTTACCACTGGTAAGCAGATATCCAAATTCATCCTGAATTACCTGATCTGTCGATACGGCATTCCAAAAGTTATCATCACAGATAATGACAGACAATTTAAAAACCAGGATGTCAAAGAATTCTGCCAAAAATTCAACATCCAACACTATTTTTCCACCCCATATTACCCCCAAGGCAATGGCCAAGTTGAGGCTTCTAATAAAACCCTAATCAAAATCCTCAAAAAGACAGTCAATGAAGTTGGTCGTGATTGGCACCTCCAACTCCATCCCACTTTGTGTGCCTACTGCACCTCCATCTGTACCCCCACAGGCACCACCCCTTATTCCCTGGTCTTTGGCTCCGAAGCCATCCTTCCCCTTGAGATCGAGATCAACTCTCTAAGGGTATCCCTGCAAAATATCCTACCAGATGAAGAATACAGAATTGCCTGCTTACAAGAGATAGAATTGTTAGATGAAAGGTGCCTCAAGGCCTTGAATCATCTCCGAGTATATCAAAACCGTCTGCGCATGAATTATCACAAAAAAGTCAGAACCCGAGAATTTCAAATTGGTGATCTTGTCCTCATGGAGAATCAGAAAAATCTACAAGAAAGAGAAAAGAAAGGCAAGTTCGAGCCTAATTGGTTCGGACCATATGTGATCACAACAAAATATGGATCAGAAGCTTATCAGTTGGCTACTTTTGAAAGCGATCCTTTGGATGATCCAATGAATATCATGCACCTCAAAAGATTTTATGCCTAGTCCTCAGAAAGTCTTAAATTGTCAAAAAATCAAAAAAATCAAGAAAAATACAAAAAATGAGAAAAAGATCCTTAAAAAAATTTAAAAAATTAAAAAAAAAATCAGAAAAAAAGAAAGAAAAATAAATAAAAATTCGTCCATTAGTGAAAACCACTATGTGGTGCTATGGACAAGTACCTTGGTGAAAACCTCCATTCAGGCACCAAGGTAAATAGCTGGATCCATTGTCTATCAGGTCGACACTGCAAAAACACCCTCCATCCAGTCCACCCATTTGCAACATTCCTTCCCTTCCGCCTCCCAATAAAACATGCGTATGATGATGAGTCTTCACCCAAGTCATGAATAAGGAATGTCCCATCAAACTGAGCTTTTGTGCCTCTGTGTGAGCTTCAAGAAGTCTTGAGAAACCATCCTAAGTCTGCAAGTCAATCTTCAAAACCATAGGATCACTTGCCTAATCCAAAAGTCCACTCTGCCCTAGGGATGAATCCTTCCCTCGCCTGGAAACCTAATCCTCCATCATAATCCTACTCTTGGCAAGAGGTATCAAGTTGGTCATGAGTGAGTAACTTGTTTGACTTATTGGAATTTTCATTTAGACTTGCATCTTTTGCCCTACGACTGCCTGGATTTTCGATATCCAGGTATGTTACAATAGCTGCATACTGGGGCATATTTTCATAGCATGGCATGTTTTGGATCTCTCTTGTATAAACTGACGACCTAGTACTAGTTTTTATCAACACTTACCTTCTCGTGTACAAGAGGTATCAGCGTGTTTGAGGGTTTCCTTGCACGTACCCACAACTTGGTATTAGTGTTTCTCAACACTTGCATAACTGTGTGTAAGGAATTCCCGTTTGTCTAAGAGTCAGTCCATGCCTTGGGTTTCTCATGGCATCCTGATTTCTATAATCAGTGGTGCAAGTCACCGAAGGCAATATCAAACTAGGTTGGCTCTCCACATTTTTTGTGCACAAAATTTCACCATCATTCCATAAAATCCTAAATACAATAATCCCATGCAATCCTCAATTCCCTCCATTTCCAGTTATTCCATTTTCTTCTAGCTAAGATCATTGTGTTATTATTGGCATATTCCCTCTTTATTATTCAAATCATATAGATTGCATTACTTATTTCATCCAGATAGTCATTTTCCACAAAATATTTATCACATAGGTTGCACTTAGGTTCCATCACATAAATAAAAGATACTTATTCATCCATGTAACATTACATCCAGATTGCATCATAAATCAGTTTAAATCTACGAATCCATCACACATTTGCATATATGCACATCAAAAAGCATAAGTCACTCATCCTGCATCCAAAAATGTGTCAGCAACACATTATAAACATACATGTATAAGCATCCACTCTACATCACAAATAGGTCAACACAACATATCCATAATTGCATCCATATATTGCATCACAAGAAAAACAAAGAGAGCCCATCATAATAAAAAAGTGCACATCATCCATCATCATCAAACCATGTATATATATAAAGAGGTAAATGTGTCTGTCATAATACAATGATCGCCCTGAAGGGTCAAAATATGATACACAAGCAAAACAAGGAGCTAGCTCTCCCCTCCTATCTCTCCACCCCCCTCTGTTGTACCTCCTCCATCTGATCCTCCTGCCTCCCCCCCTGCCGGTGGCCAAAAACCCACTGATCCCCCTATCTGCTGACTCTAAGATGGTTGCTGACTATGGGTCCTGTGAGACTGCACACTCCCAGTGTATGAGGCTACTCATTGTGCTATAGGCACTGCTCCGTGGTACAACCCCCTATAGTACTCTGCCTCTCTGGCTGCCCTCTCTACCCTGTCCCGCTGCTACATACTATTAGTAAATATCTGTGCTAGCCCTGTAGGAACCAATGCTTGGCGGGCTGCATCCCTCTCTCCCCGCAGCCATACCACATCTGCCTCCACCCTCTGCACTCTGGCCTGTAACCCCTCTAACTCAGCATCCTGCTGACGAATGACATCCTGAAGCCCTGCAATGGTTGTCCCTGTCCGGGCCTCCTCCAGCATCCTCTCCGACTCCTCCCTCTCCTCCCTCAAGGCATCCACCTTTGTCCTCGCAGTATGGAGGCTCTCCATCAAATCAGATATCTCCCATGTCAACCACTCCACCTCTGCCTCCATGCTTTCCCTCTAAGCCCTCTCTACCTGTAGCTCATCCTCAACAAAATGAAGCCTCACTCGATAAGTATCCCGCTCCTGCTGTAAACGGTCAAAATCAGCCTGTGTCAATCCTCCCCTCTCCTCTGCATGTGCCTCAGGAATATCCATAGGTACAGACTCCTCTCTCTCACCAACTGCGGCCTTCGTAGCCTCTCCCACTGGGGCATCCTCTCCCTCTCCCTCTCCCTCTCCCTCTCCCTCCTTTGGGTCCCTCCTCCATACCACCCGGACTCTCCTCTGCTGTCTACCCGCACCATGCCCTGGGCCAACCACAACTCTCTCTCTCGGGCCATCATCCTCCCCACCCACCACCAGATCAACCCTTGGCTGCAGCTCCTCATCCTCCAACAGCCCAGTGATGGTAAGCCGCACTGGCAAGTGCCCCTCCCACCAGCTCCTATATCCACCTGTCATGCCTGGATCCTCCCCTGCCCCCATCCGCTCATCCCAGACCAAGTCAAATGTTGTTTGGAAGCTGGTCTGACTCTCCAAAGGACTCACTGTAGGGCCCCAATACCTCACCTCCCATGTAATTCGGGGATACACTGGAATATCCCCCACTATATCCTGCGTCTGTCCAAGTTGTCGGGCCACCTTGAATGGAGCATAGTACTTCATGATATATACAGATCTCCCAAAAATCCACATCTCGACTCCCGCCTAGTGCAACTCCCAGTCATCCCTCCACCTCTCACATCCCAAAAATGGCCTCCATGTGAACTGTGTTAGCTCATCCAAAATCCTCTTCCAAAACCATATGGATGTTTTCTGTGTATAATGCAACAATCCCCTATATCTGTCCACAAATGGCTGTCGGGGCTGTCTATCCTATACCCCTAATGGCCGAGTCACTGCAATATGCTCCCATGCCCAGATGTGTAGAAGTGTGACCCCAACAGATAAACCAGTGTACTCTCTGTAGACCACCAGATGCATATCATGATATAGCTGGGCTAGCATCGCCGCGCCCCATGCATACTGCTAACCATCATGCAACATGAAGTATAAACACTAGCTCCATCCTAGAGGAAATCCATGTCCGCCCAAATATGGAATGATTTGCCAACTTAGGAATCCATAGATCACCAAAACCAATCGAGGAATCCGCCGAACACCCATCGCCTGACCCAAATTCATCCTGCTCCTATCCAACATCGGTGGCGTCTCATACTCGCACACCTCCCAAAGATAAAAATCAGCTGCATCTAACTGATACTTGGGGATAACACCACAAACGAGGATCTTTCAAGATCCTCCAAACATCCAAGAGAGTAATTGTGGCCTCTCCAGTCAGCAAATGAAAGGTGTTATACTGACTATCCCACCTCTCCACTAGTGCCATCATCATCGCAGTATACACCCGTATCCTCGGCCACCTGCCTACATAATGAAACCTAGTGCAATTAGCACCTCCAGCTCATCATGGCCTAACTCACGATACATGCTCATCGTAGCAGGCCAATGCTCTCTCGATGCCAATGACCCCATCTCCACCTGCATCCATCAGACCAAATCATTACTTCCACGCCCCGAAATCCTCTCTTAACCTCCAAAACCAACCATACCCTCCCCCTATTCCAAAATTCTAAGCCAACACTTCATTTCCCCCCATCCCAGGCGCATGCGCTGATCTACCCAGCGCTCGTGCCAAAACCATGATGCTCGCGCCAAAACCATGATGCTCACGCCAAAACCATGACGCTCGCGCCAACAGAGAATCCTACCCTATTCAGGCCCCTTCCCGGACCCGTCGATGTGAGCGCCCGCGCTTCAGCACGAGAACCCACATAACCCCTTGGGCGCCTGCGTCAAAGCGCGACCGCTCATGCTAATCCCTCCCATTCCCCCCAAAACCCCCTATCCTACCTGACCTACAATGAGTACTCACGCTAATTGCTAGCACTCATGCTTATCGCTAGCGCTTGCACTGACCTAGGGGCACGCGCGCTGAAACAACGATCAACGCGTGCACCTCCCCTAACCTAGACCCCTATTTCTAGCCCAAATTTTTACCCAAACTCAAAAATTCCAAAAGAGGGATTGTCCTAGTCATCGGTGATCCATAGCTAGTCGGTCGGTCGAATCGTCAAATCCTCTCGGCGCGATGATCACGAACTGGAATGCGGTCCATCTCTCCTTCTCTTCTTCTTCGCTCTGAGTGGCTCCAAGGCTTGTGTGTAACAAATGACTCCTCATTGGACCCATTGTGGCTTATATGGGCCCCCGTGAGGGCCCCCTTTCTATCGCGGTCTCACATCTTCTATTCTTCCTTCCAAATTTTCAACATCTGCTTCATATTTCTTCTTCACTTATTTATTCCACTCAAATTCTTCTTCCTTTATTTTTGAGAATATTTTGTCTTTTTTTCGAAAAAATTCTCGAGGGGGCATACACCTCCCACGCTTTACGCTGGGGCATCTTATTCTTCTTCTATCTTTTACCCATCCCCAAATTTGTCGCTGCATAAAAGAGGGGCAAAATGTAGAGACTTTCAAATAATTATTTTTATTATTTTTAATTCCTCACATAATTAATTTATTAATTATTTATGCAAATTCTAATTCTCCTCAATATTAATTAATTATAATTAATATTGTCACGATAGTATGTGATTGATTTATTTAATAAATCAACCCCTCTTTTTATTCTTCTAAAAATGAAATCCTCTCAAATCCTCCCCTTAGCTAATTAATTTCAATTAATTGGTTAACTTGCATGATTCCTACAAATCATCTTCCTAATCCATCATTAACCTAATAAATTCTTCTAGAAACTCCCTAAACCCACTTAACCTTATTCTTCTAATTTTTAATTCCCCCACTCATTCTCTCTCCTAGTCAAATCCTCCTACAAATCCTATCCCACCTAACCTTTCCTCTAATCCCCATCCTAATGAGTTGCTAGTGGCTAATCATCATGATTAGCCACAAAGTCAACTTCTTGTCCCTTCCATCCAACCACTATCCTTAAATGCTTTTTTCCTAGGTGAATGTGACATTCCTCTAGGCATCTCATCTCCCAAGGAATTTTTAGTTCCTTCTTATTCCTCATACCCCCATGATCATCCCTTTTTGAAAAATTTTAAATTCTTCCTCCCCATTCTTCAAGGAATGTCCCATCCCTTTCTCTTCTCAAGGCACATTGGGAAGTCTTCCCAATGCACCTTGAGGAGTGTGGAGACAAGAAATGCCTTTAAGGCATATCTCTTGGTCTCCACACCCTCTCTTGGGCCTTGTGTTAGCTCACAAGAAATCCTAGCCATCCATTCTTCCTCTCCTCTTCCTATAAATTGAGGACTCCATTCCGTCATTTATCATCTCCAAGTTTAGTAATCTTATGCTGTTAATTTAAGCCTAGAAAATCATCATAGCATCCTTACCATGCCAAAATCATCCCTCATCCACACTTTATCATCTCATCCATACCATTCCTCAAGAACCATTTTTATCCATTTGTGCACAATATTTGGAGAGCAATCCACATCAAGCAAGCAAGGAGCAAATCAACACCAAGTTGGAGGCACATAGGGTGCACTTCAACTCCATCTAAGCTCCATCCGAAGGAGAAGGTGAAAGATTGTGAGGTATATGGATATCATTCATGTTTTTATGTGATTTAAGTTATGTCTTTGATTTCATATGCTCCCATGTTTGATTTGCATGTTTACTAACTAATCCACCTCACTCTCATTTTCACCATCTTCAATGACATTTTGTTGAAGTGCATGGGAGAGAGTCTATTGCCATGGGTGAAGGAATATTTAGGATATTCTTTATGTACCATCTTTTTGAACTGATCTCATATCTATTTATTAAATCACCCATATTGGATTTTGGAAGTGAGTTGAGTTCATACAATAATTAGAGGTAATCAATGAAATGAATAGTAGGTCCATAGTTGCCATGAGATAATTCTTGAGAGGATTTTAATCCTAGTGATAAAGAGGAGTATTATTCGTCCACTTTGTATGTAAATGATTCAACTTCCTCCTCCACTTCATATGTAAATGATTCAACTTCCTCCTCCTTTAGTCATAATTATGAGGGTAATGGTTTTCCTCCAATCTCTTTATCCACTAGTTCTTTTGGCTCACTAGATGTTACAATGATTAGGTGATTGATTTGGGGATGCTTTTGATGCTAGAAGAACATGATCATATTCTTAGAGAGTTGCACATCTCTTCCTTGCCTTATCCTCCAATCCATATTGCTTTCAAGAAGCTTTTAGTATCCTCAAACATGATGCTAATATGCAAGAAGAGCTTATCTCCTTGGAGAGGAACCATGCCTTGGATTTAGTCCTCCTTCCTAAGGGAATAAAATTCATTCTATGTAGGTATTGTTGGCAATTAACACTCATTGGATTCATATGTTGTCATTGATGGCAACAAGATTCTATAGAAGACATATACCGGCATTAGGAGGCATACATCGACATCCAACACTTCAGTGAAACCGACATCAGTCTGGGATCTGAAGGAAGTTTTATTTATAAAATCATTTTTTAATTATTGTATTGGGCCGACATTATATATCTTTTGTAATGTATTGTAAGCTGACATAAGGCATCTTGTTTATAAAGGGTATATAAGTCAGTTCATTAGGTCATTGTGATATATGAAATAGAAGAGTGTATATGACAAGGTAGTAGAACTGTGTGATGTGAAGGATATGTATGTAGGTCATTTGTATGCAAATGTTATATCATGCAATGAGTTGTAGATGGCTTGTAAAGCACTCTTGGAGGAAAGGAGATAATTGTAGAAGGGTTCAGGGTTTATGAACCAGTACATAATAGAGCTATAACCAGAACTCTTTTTGGCATTGTAGATGCATTTTGTGAGTTCACCATTACTATTTTATCTCAATAGAAGCTTGTAGTTAGTGAGACTCTTTTGTGTTGAGCAATGTGCCTTCCTGCATGTGCAGGCCCCCATACTATGTAATATCTTTCATATGACCAGTGAATTGATATTGTGGGTCACAAATCCCACCGTGATTTTTCCTCTTTGAGGTTTTCCACGTATAAAATTCAGTGTGTTATGGTGTTCATTCATGTGGCTGGTTTATTTACTTCATGTTATATGTATCTTCATTTATCGGTTTATATGTGTGTGTTATAATAAGGTAAAATCTTATAGTACCAACAGAACACTGATTCACCCCCCTCTCAGTGTTCTTGGATTCCAACAATTGGTATCAGAGCTTGGTGCCTCGGAGGAAGTTTAACAACTTGAGGAAGATCCTAAAACCGGAATCATTAAACATGGCTATGGAGAAGCAACCTGAGATGGCACTTGCAGATTATGATGCTGAAAGGATGAAGAACTTAAAACTGCAAGATGAATTCTGCTAATGAATTCATTCTTGTCCTGCAAGAAAGATTATCATCAGCTCAAGCTAGGAGGAAGGAACTTTTCCAAAACCAGGATGATGAAGAAAAAAATGCACTCAAGGAACAATGTCAGATTCTGAGTCAAGAAAAAATGCTCATGAAGAATGAAATGCAAGACTTGACTATGAGGATGTCAAAAATATTGAGGACAAAAAGAAGAAGGAAGAAAATCTTGTTGTATCTCTGAAGAACAAATTTGAAGAATGTGGCAGATTGGCTCATCAGAATGATACGTTGAAAACTAATTTGGTACAATCCCAGAATAATGAACAAGAGCTTGAAAGCCAAATAATAACTTTGAGAGATGATTTGACTACTTCAAGTGAGTATAAAGAAAAATTTAGGATAAGTGTTGCACAATTGGATGAATTATTGAAAAGACAAAGGCAAAATGAAGATCCTAGAGGACTTGGATTTGTACAAGGTGAAAGCTCTGGTACTGCAAATGAAGATTAGACAACCGGTATGCAAAACTCATCAGACTAGAGGAAACCGGTAAGGCAATCTAATTCTTACAAATTCAATGGTATATCACTAGTACATTTGGGCCTAATTTCCGACGGCTAATTGTCGGATTTGCGATGACCAAACGTCAGACTTCCGACTAACTTTATCGTCGAAAACTCATTGTCGGGCTTCCCGATGATGCCATTTGCATCGGTCGTCCGACAATGTTATGAACTCCTCTGACGATTGCTATATTTTCACCCCTGGCCACATATTTCAGTGGATTTCCATTGGATTTCAGTTGGATGCTATGATTTCTCCTTGACGACCGTCCGACATGGAAGTGACGTCGGATATACAACATCCTTGTCAAATGTTTCACAAGTTGTCGTCGGAATTCCGACGGCGAGAGATGATGTGGGTCAAATGGCTTTGCCATCGGTGAATGAAAGCATTGAACAAGTTCTATTTAAAAAAATTACATTAAACATTTATTATTTATTTGATTCAGTGTTATTTGCAAAAAATGATTATCAATGATGTTTCCTTTCTCCAAGAATTGTCTAGGATCTTTCCGTCAGATAATATGTAACATCGAATGACTAAATCTTTTCATTACAAATGCTTATTTTATTTAATTATTATCTGAGCGTGAATTAAAATTTATATATGTACGGAAGTAGAACATACAAGCTGAAGAGTCATGTGCAAGCAAATTTCGTAAAAGAAAGCAAGCAGGCATTATCTTGAATGACATGGAAACAAGCTCATCAGCTGCCCAGAAGAGAGCAATTGGAGAAAAGAAGAGGAAAGTGTTTAAGGGTGATAAATAGATAGAGAGTATGCAATACAAACAAACAATGTCTGGAGTGTGTGATGTGACATCTCTAATTTATGTCCGGAGGGACTAACTAGTTTTGGAGTTCCTGCGAAACCTATTGGGCCACGCTTTGGAGGAAATCAATGTGTTCATGCAAGGAGAACCTTTTTTCTATTATGAGAATGATGCTTTTGCACCGAAGGATATTTGGAAATCAATATCCAAAAATTTCTATAGTGTGGAACCAGAGTTGGCGGAGTCGAAGTAATTTTCAGCTTTCAGAAGACCAAGAGGTTATGTACACAATCTCCCAATAGAAGGGCGATTTCAAGCATTACCTCTCCCCCCCATGACTATACAGAAAGAACTTCCTCAGACAAAGGACTATTGGCCTCCATGGGATCAAAGAAAAAAATTGAAGCATAGACTCTAGACGATGTGGTGGTGTCCTTCGTGAAGAACTCTGCACTATAATTGAAAATTCACGAGGGAAACTGCAAGATAGTGAAGATAAATACAATCTTGAAAAGTGGGAAGAATGGATCTTGGTTTGGGTGGGGCCAAGTCAGGTGGCTCCTCTAGAGGTTGATGAGATAGAAATCATATTAAGATTTGAAAAAGATCACACTCGTGGAACTTCGTGTGCGAGTGATCGATTGCGGTGTTTGGGTAATGCATTCCAAATAGATACAATTGCATACCATTTATCTGTCTTGATTCAAGACTTTTATCCTGATGGCATTAAATTAAAGTTCTTTCTCTTCTATCTGGTATTGGTGGAGAAGAGGTTGCTTTGCATTGACCAATACCAGATAGAAGAGAAAGTACTTTAATTTAATGCCATTAGGATAAAGGGCTTTAATCAAGATAGATAAATGGTATGCAACTATATCTATTTGGAATGCATTACCCAAACACCGCAATCGATCACTCGCACACGAAGTTCCATGAGTCTGATCTTTTTCAAATCCTAATATGATTTCTATCTCGTCAACCTCTAGAGGAGCCACCTGACTTGGCCCCACCCAAACCAAGATCCATTCTTCCCACTTTTCAAGATTGTATTCCTCTTCACTATCTTGTAGTTTCCCTCGTGAATTTTCAATTATAGTGCAGAGTTCTTCACGAAGGACACCACCACATCGTCTAGAGTCTATGTTTCAATTTTTTTCTTTGATCCCATGGAGGCCAATAGGCCTTTTGTCTGAGGAAGTGCTTCCTAAATAGTCATGGGGGAGAGAGGTAATTCTTGAAATCACCCTTCTATTGGGAGATTGTGTACATAACCTCTTGGTCTTCTGAAAGCTAAAAACTACTTCGAGTCTACCGACTCTGGTTCCACACTATAGAAATTTTTGAATATTGACTTCCAAATATCCTTCAATGCAAAAGCATCATTCTCATAATAGAAAAAAGGTGCTCCTTGCATGAACACATTGATTTCCTCCAAGTGTGGCCCAATAGGTTTCGTGGGAACTCCAAAACCAATTAGTCCCTCCGGACATAAATTAGAGACGTCACATCACACACTCCAGACATTGTTTGTTTGTATTGCATACTCTCTATCTATTTATCACCCTTAAACACTTTCCTCTGCTTTTCTCCAATTGCTCTCTTCTAGGCAGCTGATGAGCTTGTTTCCATGTCATTCAAGATAATGTCTGCTTGCTTTCTTTTACGAAATTTGCTTGCACATGACTCTTCAGCTTGTATGTTCTACTTCCGTACATATATAACTTTTAATTCACGCTCAGATAATTATTAAATAAAAAAAGCATTTGTAATGAAAAGCTTTAGTCATTCGATGTTACATATTATCTGACGAAAAGATCCTAGACAATTCTTGGAGAAAGGAAACATCGTTGATAATCATTTCTTGCAAATAACACTAAATCAAATAAATTAAAAATGTTTCATTTAATTTTTAAAAGTAGAACTCATTCAATGCTTTCATGCACCGATGACAAATCCGTCTGACCCACACCATTATCCATAATAGAACAAATCAATATAATAGGCTATTATAAAGAATATATACAAAAATATGAAATAACATTAAATTACCATTACAAACCCATAAACCATTAAATAGTGAAAATAGATATAAATTTGTAAATGTCTCCCTACAAACACCACAGCCATAACCAAAACAAAAAAAAATCTTACCCGCAAAAACTAAGTAGCTAGTGAGTTGCAAGTCTACAACATCTCTTAGATGATCAAACCATTTCTTAATTTTGCTCTTCTGATTAGTCAATGGATTTAGTTGCATGTACAAGTTTTCTATTTGAAGCCTTTCGTTTCCCTATATTTGAGACTTAATAAAATTCTTGTGAGTAGGAAATTGATTCAGGAGTTACGTGTGAAGAATTTGGCAAAGTAAATGATGACAATCAAACTCAAATTTTATCTATCTTGAAAGCCTTTTATCCTGATGGCATTAAATTAAAGTTCTTTCTCTATTTTCTGGTGATCTCTAGAGCAGAGGTTGCTTTGCATCGACTTGGGATACATTTAACTTGTGTTGTATCTGCAAAAATATGTATCATAGGTCGATGCAATGCAACCTCTGCTCCACCAATACTAGATAGAAGAAAAAGTACTTTAATTTAATGCCATCAGGATAAAATGCTTTCAAGACATATATTAGGTATAAAAGGAAGCCTACCCTATCATTTGAAGGGGTTTACCTATAATTCAAGTGATCTCTTAATTATAAAATCAATTCAATTCCAAGTGAACAGGCAATCAAGCATTCATCAAGAATTGAAGGAGAAATCAAGTTAATAAAGATATTTAATAGATGAGACATTTAATAAAGATATCATCTTTTAAATTAAGAAATGGGCAGAAGATTAAGAATACAAACCTTCCATATTGCACACTTCAAGGTATATTCAAATTACAAGTTACATTTATAGGGTCTGTCCTATTCGAGCTAGCTACTATTTCAACACATGCTAACACATGTATCTATTTCTATGCAATAATTAGTAGTAGCTACACATAGACTAGCATGGTACATAAGTTCTTTTCTAATAATGCCCTTCATATGCAATTCTTTCAAGATTATTTAGTTGTATCTACCTTCTTAGGTTATGCAAATGGAGATTAGATTAGGTTATGTATCTACTTTCTTGCTCTGTAATTCTCATTGTGTTTAATAAATTTTTATCCCTTTGGTGAAAAAAAAGGAGGTTGATGATAAATATCTATGTTGTCTATTAGTTGATTCCCATGACAATAAGTGGTTAATGCTGATACAAAGTAACAATAATAGGAAACTTTGATGACAATCTAATACACATCACTAACGAACTTACCCCTGTCTCATATAACCCTGTGTTGGCTAGGCCCCACAATAATTAGAAGATCCTAATTACTACTATCCTAAACCTTGCATTGACCATCACAATTTCACAGTGAGTTGAGTTAATTAGTCCATTAGTGAGATTGGGAAAGAGTTTGGTATTGAGTTAGGTGTTGGTGGAAGGTTTAAGGAGGTACACTATCATCATAATTAATGTTAGAGAGTGTTGTGTGAAGAAGAATGACCACGAAAGGAGTGATTGTCCTAAGTGCTTGAGACTGTCACAAAAAGTGAGTGTTGCAGCAGTGAATCTTCCTTTGACCTTTGTGTGTTTGGGAGGGTAAAGACCCATGGTGGTATATGTTGAGTGGCTGGGAGGGTGAAGACCCACATATCAACTATCTACTTTGACATCCTAGGATGGTGTCCACCTACTCTAAAACCTTGTGGGCACTCTCTGTTTGATACTAACATATACATAACATGTGCCTCTCATATAACCCTATGTTGGCTAGGCCCCACCATAATTAGAAGATCCTAATTACTAAAAACACTAGATTCTCCCCTAAAAGGTTGTTGAGTCATAGAAGGCCTAGCTTGATAGCCCTATAGTCTCTCATACCTAAAATATCCTTGTGTCGATGATGGTCAAATGTGACTACCCTATGGCCCCTTCTATGCTCTAGTAGACCTTTGTCCCTAATATTGATACTAATGGGTTTTTCTTTGTAAATCATATAGTAAGTCTAAATTATCCTTTGAAGGATGGGGAGGCCTATGGACACTTTAGTCCCTTCATCAAGGTTACAAACTTCTCTCATGCCTCTTGTGTCCTCCCATGTACCTCCTTTTCCATAAGAGACTTTGCCATAGCAACCCTAAAGTCATTTGGATTGACCATGTGTAGGAAAACTTAAATTTTGGGCTTTCCACCCCTAATGAAATAATTGACAAGTAACTTGTCTTGAATGTAATCTACAAACTACAAGAACTCCAAAAACTAACTCTCATGTTGAGCCACTATGAAACCTTATTATGTAAATTGTGAAACTCATCTATGCGTCTCTATCAAAAATATTTTGAAATAGAACACACTTTGAAGCACTCCAAAATGGTATCTGGAGAGGGTTTCCAATGTGAGTTGGTGCATTTTATCCTCCCAGTACCACAAGGTGGAAGCAAGTCCTCTCAAAAATTGCATTTAAAATTATGCCTTTAGGCTGCTCACATATAGATGCAACCCAAAGCATAAGTCCAAGCTAAGTAACCAAGACTTATCCTCAACCCCATTTGTGGATCTTAAAAATGTAGAGGATTGGAGATGAAGAAACTCTTGAATATGATCCTTTGGCTCATGATATGTGCTTGCTATAGTCTATACCTCTTGTATTTATGCATGATGAGGCTAGGTAATGTGTATTGATCAATATTTTATCTCCTCTATGTGTATTTCCCAAATTCAAGGCGAACTCCTAATAAGCTCCCAAGATGCAAGTATATGCTCCTCTACTACAAGTGGATCCTCATGGCTTGTAAGATTTGAGGTTCATACTCGGGCTACTCATCTTGGTGAAAACTCTCAAAGTGATATAACCCTTCCTTCCATTTCCTACACCCTATTTTCTAACCCACACCTCATAACCTTTACCTCACTTTCTATCATTATTACCTTCCATCTACCTTTCATATCCCCTATCTTAACCTCCTCCACTTTCCTACATCCTATCCTACACCTTAACCTCATACACACTTTTACTTCACCTACCTAACCCCATTCCATCCTTCACATCCTTTTATCTCCCCCCATTCACTTTCCTACCTTCCAAACCCCTAACATATCCTAATTTACTCTTTCACCATTACATCCTTCATCACTTACCTCCCTATCTTATCCTAACCCACACCTCATAACCTTATACCTCTCAGCTTCCATTTTATACCACCTTCCTAATGGTACACTTATGCTCCCTTCCAAAACACCGACAAAAAATAGCACTCGATCACTACACATTGCTCTCATGATTCTGCATCAGGGATTTTCTATCACTACCATATATACCAGCATCCATAATTAGGATATATTTTACATAATGGCACTCGATCACATAGGTTTAGGTCATCCCTCTCCTTAATTAGGATATATTTAAAATATGGAAAGTAGTGTTAATATGTTTCAGGCTAACTATATTGTTCATTATTTAAAATGCAGTGTTTAATTAATTCATGATTGTAGGATTGTTCAACAGTTTAGGTCTTGTAAGAAATTCTTCTTTTAAATTGATCATATCATATTACAAAAACCTCTCACCATCTCTGCTATTGGCAATTAATCTGATAAATATATAATAAACTTTGAATCTAAATATTTGAATATGTATAACAATGAATTTGTTGATTATACCCTACCTTTTTCCTGCAGCGATTAAACCATTCCTACATCCTACAATGATTAAACCCACAGGGAAATATGTCTACCTCCCTCCTTCATGTTCATTGGGGGATGGCCCCTACCTGCATGTTCCCTATTGTGATCCCCTAATATGCCTCGAGACAATGCGAACTAAGATACCTTGGGAGGGCCTTTAGGTAGGCACTCATTTGCTCAACCGGGAAGGGATGCTTACGCGAATAGTTGTGGTTGAAGCCAACGAAGATGGATGGAGATTCAATAGTGAGTGTCCAAGAATTCAGGTTGTTTCCAATGTGGCTTTGCTTGCTTCTTTAGGTCAATAATTCCCATTCGTTGGGAAAGCACATAACCAAATCATACTCCCTCCACTTCCAGCCTGAGCTGCAGAACCGGTTGGTTTCACACCAATGATCTTCCCTGCCACGATTAAACCCACAGGTTCGCTGCAGAGGCGGGATTTTGTAATGGCAGAGGTAGGACAAAGAGGTGGGATTTTGTAAAGAGGCGGGATTTATGAAATGACTTGGTCTTTTTTTTTTTTAAGTAATGCATGCGGTCGTCGGAATTTTGACGAACGCGGGCACTTTTTTAAAAAAAACCCAAATGTCATTGCCAATTTCTTCTCTGTCGAAACCAAATGTTGCACTATCGTCGGAATTCCGACGAAATAGGGCATTTTTTCAAAAAAAAATCAAATTTGATCACAATATACCTTCTCCGTCAAAATTTTAGGCCAAATGTATTAGTGGATGCTTTGTTTGTAATAAATTTGGGCATCTGGCTAAACAATGTAGAAATAGAGCAAATCAAAACTACAATTCTATTCTTGGTCAATGCACAAATTGCAAGAAATATGGTCATAAGTCAAAAGATTGTAGAATGAATATTAAATGTCATGCATGTGGAAAGTTTGGACATTTGGCTAATCAATGTAGGTCAAGGAATGACACCAGATATGTTAAAGAAATTCAAAAGAACAATGTTACATGTTATGCATGCAACAAAATAGGTCATATTGATAAGTACTGCAGAAGCAAGACTAAACTGGTTAGCAATGATAAAGCAAATGAGAAAGGAAAGAAAAAGGTAGATGAAATACAATAAGATCACACCAAGAGATGGGTTAAAAAGTCTGACGAACCAAGTGGAGATGCAAATACACCGGTAACTGCACCAATAACTCCACCGATAGAACAAAACATTCCTACACCGATAGGAAATTCAATCGGTAACTGAGGCATATGCCTTAGGGGTTGGCAAAGTCATTGAAAATATTGCATATTCCTCAGAAGAGATCTCGAAGAGATCTGGAGAGTTGTATTGATCATTGATGAATGTTTACCCAGCATAAAACTATGAAACTGACATCCGGTAGGGTACATCGCTAAGCATTTATGACAGTGAAGGATTAGGGTTTACTCGCTGATAAAAAGGGAAAATGGACTCATTTTCACTCACTCAACACTCAAGAAAACCAGAGCAAAGCAAAGGCGAATCATAGGTGATCAAGAGCGAGCAAAGGCATTCTAAAGGATTTCTAACAACTATCTGAGGAGTAATCAAAATCTTCAAACCGACGATTGTTTTGCAGGCATTTCTTTGAAATGGCATCAAGATCTTCATCTGCTCCTACTTTCATTGTGAATCCCACTATTGTTGAGGTTAAGGATAGGCTTAGGCCTATTTTTAAGGAAATTCCTTAGATAGCGAAGAAGGAAGACTCCACATGCGCATTCTTGAGGGTTCCTGGCAGTGTAGTTTATGTAGAAGATGTCAGGGCCTATATTCACAGCACCTTAGAAAATTTAGGCACTAAGGAGATCAAGGGTATGTATCAATTTGTGATACTGGGCAGCTCCAGAACAATCAAGCTGGAATATCAAGTCATTGAAGACCTAGGGTTAACCGGAATCCTGTACATATCGAAATTCAAGGATGAAGTGATCAGATATGTTCTGAGCAGGGTCCACAATGAATTCATTTGGCTGGACCGGCCTTACATGATCACCAAGGAAGCAATTCAAGCGGTCACCGACTTACCCAAAGTTGGAGAAGAACTTGGGAAGAAGATCTCCAACACTGAGGTTGAAAAGCTCACCGACACAACCCATGATGGAAGATTGATGAGGATCAACACCATCAAAGACAAAGATGTGAAATTTGCCAGCATGGTCATTAGCTACAAGGTAACTCAATCAAGTCGATTGAACTCTGTTGCCAGTTCATGTATCCATGTTGCATACCAAATTTTAAGGAATAATGGAAAGTATGATTTATGTGAATGGTTAAGAAGTGAATTAATGTTAAATATTGGCAAGATCAAGGGTGTCAAGAAAGGAACATTTAGGTTTGGCAATCTTATTGTCTGCTTAATGTTGTATTTCATGAATGAGCTACAGGGTTTGGGAAAGAAACATTGGACTCATGACATACCGATAGGTATGCAGATCAAAGATGCAATCACTGGTCTTGGTAGTGGCAGGGATGAGAAGCTTTGGGTCTACTTTAAAACTTTTCAACAGAACATGAGACTAAAGGAGAGAATCTCCAAGCACATTGTAGAGAAATACTCCACTGGTATCTGCTTCATGGTAAAAACTAATGAAACCCTCATGGAAATAGTGGAACCAAGAACCATATGGGTGACTGAATTAGGATATGAAGTTGACGACAACATCTTGGAACTTTATGCAAAAATGCTGCTTGATGTTCCATTAGATGACGAGATTGAACATTTTGGCAGTACGGAGGAGAAGGCTCTTGAAGTTAAAATTGGCTTCAATAGGAAAAGAATAGAAAAGAAAATAGACAAAATGTTTGCATTTGTTCAAAATGTAATTCATAGGATTGATACAGAACTAGGTTCTAGATCTAAACCGGTAGATAAACCAGAAGTGGCTAGTGCTCCTAAGGTAAAGAGGCCCGAGACTTTCATATCTTCTATTACTTCTGACTCTGATCTAAAGGATAATCAACCTCTTGCATTCAAAAGGGTACATAGGAAGAAAAATGACAAGCCTTCAGTACAGGAGAAGAAGGTGGAGCCAAGGAGGAAGCTAGTAAGAAAAGTGACAAAGCCTACTACACCCACACCTCTAGCAAGGAAACCTACTCAAAAGAGGAAACCAATTCCATCCACCCCTGCAACCCCCAACAAGAAGAAGAAAAATGATGATGAAGAAACTGAATATGGTAATATGACTTGTGCAGAGTTAATTGATGAGGTAGAAAAAGATGGTATTTTGAAGAATGTATCAAATTTATATGAACATCTAGATGAAAATGAGTAAAATGAAATTGAAGAAGCAATTTTGTTACACATAGACATATATAAGAAGGCTTTATTAGAGATTTTGAAGGAAATTCCTTTATCATTGTATAATAAGTTAGATGCAAGAAGATTAGATGCAGTCAAGAGGGATAAGGAAATTAAGGAAGTTGAACTTTTGAATATGTGTGGCTCTATAAATAATGAGGAAATGAAACGATGTATAGATGTTGCCAACAAAACAATTTTTAGCAGCAAACCCCGATAAATAAGCCTAATGATGGGTGGAGTAAATGAGATAATAAATGAGACCAGAGATGGTTGGTCTAAATTCTTCCAAAAGAATCCTAATTTCCTTACTTCTCAAGAAGAATTTTCTAAGGCAACAACTTCCACCATTCTGGATAAATCTAAAGGGAAAGGAATTTTGGGAATTTTAGATCAAATTTTGAATTAGCCGGCAGTAAATAAGAGTGTACAGACACCACTGATAGGTAGACCCAAAATTGATGAGAGTGTATAGTCTATACCAACATAGACAACATTTGTACAATTCAAGCAAGGCAATGTAGATAATGTATAGGGTACTGATAATATTGTGGATAATACTCTACCAACAGTAATAGATACTGCACTAAGTGGCAAAGCCACCAATGCAAAAGAGGATGAGAAAAGGGATACACCAGGAGAGGATAAGGGAAAGGAGACTGATAAGAGTCCCAATACCATATCGACAATTGATTCCCCAAAAAAACTTTTGGCAATTGACACTTATCAAGTTGAGAAGAAATCAATCACAGAGATGAGTCCCATAGAGCTAATGATGATGGCTACTTAGAAGCTAATGAAGGAGGGATTTGCAGACAAAGGAATAATAGATCAGTCAATAACAGTTTTGCATAGATTGATTCTTGATTGTATGATTGAAAATGAAGCAAGCCCTTCTGGCAAGCTTAATGTATTGATAGAGCACCTATCTAAAAACTTTCAATCATTGCAGCAAATTTACGACCGACAAGCACTTGAAAGATTCACTCTAGCTAAGAGAGTTGTTTTTTACTAGATTATTGAGATAGAGAAGATGAAGGTTGAAGAAAAACTTATACTTATTGAAAATTATTTGAAACAATGTACTAACATCTACAGGGTCTATTGTAATATAGAGATTCTTACAACAAATGTAGATAAGAGGTTAAAGGAGTTACATGAAAAGATTGCTACTATTGCTAATTATTTTGATGGACTAACTTCACTTACAACATCCATTGATGGACAAATGTTGTCTTTGGAGAACCAAATTTTTGCTTTTTAAAAAGAAAGAGACAAGATTATTCGGAGAGCAAGGAGTCTCAGAGGTTTGGTGAGTCCAAGATTGGATTCAGTTGGTGTACATAAGAGGGAATATATGGATATGCTTGCGAAGCCCACACCGACAAAAGTCACTGAGAAAGAAACACTTGCACATTTACTGAGTGGACTTGTATCCATATCTGAAACTTTCAAAACTGACTGGGATACCTATATACAGTTGCTAGAGAAAGCTTATCCGGAAATCTTGAGATTGGTCAAGCTCTGGTAAAGTAATCTGTAATTATTCATTCTTTTGCACAGATTCTTAACCAAATTCTTTCAATTCTTTCACCGGTCTTTGGCATTGATGCCAAAGAGGGAGTATATATATGTGAAAAATATGGGGAGGATATCAGACAATATATTGCAAACATAGTCAATTAGCTTAGGGATAGCATGTTTCATGTTTCAGTTGAACCGACAGGGAATCCATTTTTCACATGAGTGTTGCCATCAATGCCAAAGGGGGCGATTTTTGACAATTGAAACTCATTGGAGTCATATGTTGTCATTGATGGCAACAAGATTTTATAGAAGACATATATCGACATTAGGAGGCATATACCGACAGATACCGACATTGGAGTATTCAGGGTCACAATCAGTACCGGCACCAGCATCCATCACTTCAGTGAAGCCGACATCAGTCTGGGATTCGAAGGAAGTTTTATTTGTAAAATCATTTTGTAATTATTGTATTGGGCCGATTTTGTATATCTTTTGTAATGTATTGTAAGCCGACATAAGGCATATTGTTTGTAAAGGGTATATAAGTCAGTTTATTAGGTCATTGTGATATATGGAATAGAAGAGTGTATATGACAAGGTAGTAGAACTGTGTGATGTGAAGGATATGTATGTAGGTCATTTGTATGCTAATCTTATATCATGCAATGATCTGTAGATGGTTTGTAAAGAATTATTTGAGGAAAGGAGATACCGGTAGAAGGGTTCAGGGTTTATGAACTGGTACAAAACAGAGCTATAACCAAAACTCTTTTTGGCATTGTAGATGCATTTTGTGAGTTCACCATTACTGTTTTATCTCAGCAGAAGCTTGTAGTCAGTGAGACTCTTGTGTGTTGAGTAGTGTACTCTAGGCAGTGTGCCTTCCTGCATGTGTAGGCCTCCATACTATGTAATATCTTTCATATGGCCAGTGAATTGATATTGTGGGTCACAAATCCGACCGTGGTTTTTCCTCTTTGAGGTTTTCCACGTATAAAATTCAATGTGTTATGGTGTTCATTCATGTGGCTGGTTTATTTGCTTCATGTTATATATTTCTTCATTTACTGGTTTATATGTGTGTGTTATAATAAGGTAAAATCTTATAGTACCAACAAAACACTGATTCATCCCCCCCTCTCAATGTTCTTGGATTCCAACAAGTATATCTATTGAATTTTTTTGAAGTATATGGGTTGGTTGAAAAGAATAAGGTTTTCTTTGTCATGAGAAGATTCTCCCAAGTTCTTGGGATTGACTACTTTAGGAATTTTGCACCAATTGCCAAAATAATTTCTATTTGACATGTCTTTGCTATATTTGTATCCCATCATTGGGAAGTTCATCATATAAATTCAAAGAGTTCTTTTCTTTATGGCTACCTTCATGATAAAATCTCAATGGGGTTTCCATAAGGGTTCATTTAGGATACTATTTTTACAACTACAAAAGTCTATTTGTAGGCTGAAATAGGCCCCTTGAGCTTGATATTCCAAGATGCACTCCTTAATTTTTTTATTTGGGCTCACTTGATTCCACTCTAATTCAAAAATATATATTTTACAATAGGATGACACACTCACATTTTTTGTTCTCTATATTGATGACTTGTTTATCACAAGAAGTCAACCATCCACTATCAAGGTAGTAAAAACTACTCTACATGATTAACTATGATGCCAAATTTAGGAATATTCATTGGACAACCCAAGTGCCACTCAATATGTTATCCGATTTTTTAATGGTTGATTATATGCTTTCTTTGAATCCATTTTGTTAAGGTAAAAGTTGGGGCTAATTGTTTTTCACCCTTAGTTGATGACACATTGTGTTAACATCTTGTTATGAATATCATCTACTTAAATCCTATGAGACCTGGCATGGCATGATCTCTTGGTTCGTGTAGAGACCCATGAAATGAACTAGAAAACAACTAAGTTGATTCTTCTCAATATCTAAGACACTCATAGTTATGGAATTCATTATGTAGTGGGTATCAATATTGATTTGGTGGGAAACATGTTAGGATCAAAATTCTACTTCAATTCATTGCTTCTCACTTGGTCCTAGTATAATTTGTTGGTCGAGAAAGAAGAAACCTACAATTTCTCTTTCAATATAGATAATATCGAGGGGTAGTGAATGCCACCATTGAGGCTATTTGGATTCAATATTATTTCACAAAACTTTTATTTCTATTAAAATACCTTGCAATCATTTTTTTGTGATGAGAAAAGCGTGATAAAAATATCATAGAATCTAGTCTATCACTAGTGGACTGAACAACTTGAAATGCATATGCACTATATCAGGGAGACAATTCATAATTAGATAATTGATCTTAAGAAAGCAATACAAGTCTTCATCAAACTCTTCATCTATAATATTTTCTTGGGGTATGACAATTATATATTTTGGGAGGGGCTTAATAGTTCTTCACTTGATCTCTTCCTACTTTGGGGGTACTCTCTCTCTCTCTCTCTCTCTCTCTCTCTCTCTCTCTCTCTCTCTCTCTCTCTCTCTCTCTCTCTCTCTCTCTCTCTCTCTCTATCTATCTATATATATATATATATATATATATATATATATATATATATATATATATATATATATATATATATGAACAAATTAAAATTTAGAAAATTTAACTTCCAATTTAACAATCTACTACATGAAATAAATGCAGATTTTTTTCACACACATACATATGTAATATAACTATAATATTTTCTAGATGGTGTATGCTTTATTTTTTCATGACAATTCACCTTTAAAATATAACTAATTACTCAAAATAATACAACTGAAAATTGGGTTGTGGCACTTGTTTTTGATAATAAAAGCAACATTAACTAGGGCACTGGCATTTAACATAGCCTTTAGGCTATCATAATAGATTAACAACAAAGATCAAAATTGAAAAGAGATTTTAACAATAGAATAGAAACAGGGGGAGCACCCCATAAGTCCAGAAAACTATAGAGAACCATAAAAAAATTAAAAAAAAAACTAAGCCTAGACCTAAGGAGCTAGCTTACGAAGCCCAACTAGACTAAGGATATTGTCACAATCTTCAATAAGGAACTTGAAGTTCCTTGCAAGTCTATTTTTCTACATCCTCATTCACAACCTTGTCTTGTAGTAGGCTTAAAGTCATAGCCGAACTATGCATTACTATAATGCAAATTTTTTTGATGTTGGCCAATTGTTTGTCTCTCACGTCTCATCTATTCTTCATATCCTTTATCTCTTTCTTTAGGGCCTGCAATTCAACATTCATCCCATGGCTATCCAGGTGAATCCTTAGCTCCTGAACCTCATGCTTTAGGGCTTGTCATTCACCATCCTTGAGTTGGTCAGTTGGCTTAGCAATCTCTTCCATTTTCACATGTTGTTGATCCTCTTCAATAGAATGACAACTTCTTTTTTCTTTTTCTTGTCCCCTTTTTTCTTACTGCCTTTCTTTCCCCTGTCACTTGTTAGAGAAGGTTGACAATTGGAATTATGTTATAAATTCACTAATGAAGCTAGTGACCATAGATATGTTCTCTTGGTGTAGGAAGGCTACGAGCCTTGATACTTAGACTTAATTATGTTTATTTTACTTATGGATGAAGTTGCAATATATAATGTCAAGTGGGGTAATGTTAGTATTAAAGTGTCATTTAACTTACAATCCTATGTATCGTTTATGGATCTCTATCACTCTTTAAAAGTGTCGTTGGATGCCTTGAGTAGAATAATTAAATATTTGTAATGTAGTTTCCACTAAAATTTTGATATTGGATATCATATGCATTCATGAAGAAAGGGAAGCATAATGGTGGCAATTACGAAACTAATTTAATCAAAATTATCAACTTGGGTGTGAGAATTGAGGAGTAGAATATCTTGAATTTTTTTGGTGGGTCCCATATGAGCTGGATGATGGTTTTGGATACCTACCTTGGGATATAAGTGATTATTGAGGAGTTACATTGAAAAATGTTATCTATCATTAATATAGAGGCTACTTTTGTTATTCTAGACCCATTCAGTGTTATATTTACTATTCTTTAAAGCGACTTTTAATTTTTAATGTTAGAGTTTTTATATTTTACCATGGTTTTACGATACATTATTTTGGGAAACCATTTGTGGTATTCCTATTCCATTTCTGTATAAATTGAAGAGACAAGATAGTAGTTTTATGATGAGATTTTTTATAGTTAAACATGTGCAATTAGAGTGGTATTAGAGTGAAGAGAGTGTTAGTATTAAAATCTATCTCATATTTGAAGATTAATATATACTTATCCTCTTTCCAGTATGCAGTTCTTTTTGCAACTATTTCTCTATGTAAATCATGTGTTGACATGGTTTGCTAAATTATTTCTCATTTATGATTTACACAATCACTTTAATAATATTGTGGTAAGCCTTATTTAGAAGAAATATATTTTATATTCACATACACTTGTAGAGGCTATATTTTATTAGTTTCACCTTGGTCCTCAACACATCTTCCACAAGAAGAGAAACAACATTGTAAGAATTAGTATTGTCAACATCATCAAGATGAATGAAATGGAAGGACATGGTATACATATAACAATTTATATCCATCAACCCAAATATTCAAATTTATTAGAATACAATTTTGAACCTCCATTTAGAGTTGATCTTTATTCTTTTATCAAATATAATATTAATCTTTTAGCAAAGCACAATCTCTTGATTGAATTGAACAAGGCCATTAAGATCTAATAATTGAGCTTTGTACTTAAAGTATTTGATTGACTTACCAAAAGTTATACTTGCATGACATGTTAGAAGTTATTCATCTAATTATGATTTGAATTAGAGGATAATAGTATTGACACATTAATTTGAGATTGGAAGGGTTTTATGATATTCTTGTAGATCTCATTGTAAATTTATTTTAGATTAAATCATTCCCTCTCAAAACCATTTTGAAAATATTACCATTCTCCACCACCTAATCATTAGAATCCCTCAATTTGTCAACAAGGTTATAGTGATGGTAGATGATATTTCAATTTTAATATGTTCGTTAAGGATTAACATTAGAGGTCACATGAACTTTTATCCATTTCAATCTTCACCATTTCTAGAACCATTAACAATATTTGTGACATTCAAGGTAATGTTTGATGATCTCTTTCATGAGTTACCTGTGGTTGGACATTGTAAATATTGGTTATTTAAGATAACTAATAGTGGGCACAATTAAACAAGAGAATATCACAACACAACTTGGTTTGAATTTACAACAAATGACTCAACATAATTATTGATTAGTATTTTTCTTAGCTCAATGTCCCTTTTATCTTTTAGCAAATAAATATTCAAGCCTTCTAACTTCTTTGACGATAGTATGAATTCTACAAATTTTGATACACCATCTACTATATTATTGATGTGAAGTTTTGAATCTTTGACTAGCATTGAATGCTTAATAAAGCATTCAAATACCTAGAATTATCCCTTGTACTTTGGCCTCATTATTCTATTAAATCCAACATACATAAAAAAATTTAATTAAATCTTTTTAGTTGCAAATAATAAACTTCACTCCTATCTCACATAGATTACCTATAGATGTGTTAATGTTTAAAATTTTCACCTTAATCTTTGTGACATTAAGTTAGAATCTAATTGCATGAGCTTGAATCTTGTTGAAGAATGCTACAATGACAGTAAGAAAAATGAATGAAGAAAATTAATAATTAGATCAAACCAATTTTCAAATAATAGGTCACCTTGATGCATGACTCAAAGAGATGGTATGTCTAATGATTATGCATTTAACTACCACTTAATGGATTAGTTAATTTAATTTATTTATGAAGTAAATCTAGTTTAACTATCAATCAATAAAAATTGGTTTACTCAATCTAATTATGAAGGAAAAAAAAAAGCCAATTTTTACTTGAGTTGGGAGGTCAAATTTTGAAATGCATAACTCTCAATTTGTTAATTTTTTTTAATTATTTGGAGGTTTGATCTAGCCTATATTGAAATATTTATATTTTAGATCATTTGGAGTAGATTTGAGGTAGTTATTATGAAATAAAGATGCCCAAAAATTAATTCCTATGATAGCAAAATAATGATTAAATTTATTTTTTTTATGGGGGGTTTATCAAAGGTACATTGATACACCTATAACCATTATTTGATGTCATTTGGAATTGTTTTGAGTAAGTTCTTATAATTTTAATTTTTTTATAAATTTAATCTTGCAAATCACATACACACACACATTATTTTTACATTTGTTTCGAGGGTAAAAATATTATTAATTTATTGTGTCAAAGTTTGGTCAATTGAGTTTGATAAAAAGGTATTTTATTGAAAGAGTTTTTTTTGCTTAGAAACTCTAGTTTCATGGCAAGGTTTATGCAAGAAGATATTGATGCAATACTAAAACAAAAATTGATAATATCATTCATATAATTAATTTAAATTTTATAAAAATTAGTAAAGAAGAAGAAGAGGAGGAAGAAAAATAGAAAAAGAGAAGGAGATACAAGTACATGAACATTAACTCCATGGAAGGAAGATTCAATCTTTCGTATGAATGCATTTAAAAGGCAAAAGTTATAGTTTCTATAAACTTTAGTAGCAAGTATGATTTCATCAACATGGAATAAAGCTCAAAATCTATAGATACAAATAAAGTACACCAAGTATAATTAAATATCAGGTAAGGATATTTGAAATTTTGAAAGGGAAGGAGAAGGAGAAGACGATACAAGTACTTGAAAATTAGCTCCATAGAAGAAATATACAATCTTTCATATGAATGCATTTAAAAGACAAAAGTTATTTTTTCTATAAACCCTAGTAGCAAGTATGATTTCATGAACATGGAATTAGCCAATAATTTATAGGTAAAAACAAAGTAGATAAAAATTAATCTAACATAGGTAAGGATATTTTGAAGATTTGAATTTTTGTAAATAAATATGTTTGGCATTTAAACTTTCATGTTTTGGGTACAAAGGTGTTGGATATTATTCTTAGTCTTATATAATATTTATCAAAATCTCTATTGTTTATCTACTTTTAAACAATGTTAAGAGACAAACCAAATTAGTAAAAAAATATTTACTATGGTTTGTAGTTGAATGGAACCTACACCAATTTTCAAATGCTATATCAAGAAGGTTAACTTTGTATTCTTGGCTTGTGATTGGTCTATTGAATTGCTAAAAATTCTATTAATATCTCCATTCATAACTATAACATTTTATAGTTTGTTTGATTTCTATAAATTGACATTTTTTTTTGGTCAATATTAGTTGCTTGTTAGGTTTTCATATCGTGTTTTAGTAAGATTTTTGATTGTATTATGGAATGCTTCATGGTCAAAGTTTACACTTATGTTTTGGTTTTCCTCTCATTATCTAACATTATTTAAAATGATTGTTTGAATAATAAATAATGAAGAAACTATGTAACTAGCTATTATTATGTTTGGATTGTCACCATTACCTTAAACCATTTGATTCTTAAAAAATATTTAACTAATTATTTATTGTTTTCTAATATATAAAAAATGATTCATTGTTTAACGAATATATATTATTTAGATCTACATTGCCTAATAGTGATGGGGATAATATGCTTATGACCTACTTGAGGAAATATTTTAATTGATAGGGTGTTATGCTTATGAATTGAGGTGGATTGCCCTTAATATTCTTCTCATTAACAATATCTTTTTTCTTTTATGGTGGCCAAACAAGCTCGTAAATGTTTAAAACAACTCGGAAAGACTTATTTACTGTTTAAAACCCTTCAAACCAGTCGAGAACGTTTGTGAACAACTCTAAAACCCTTGAGTTCTTTCTCTTCAATGGCGCCCAGGTTAGTATTCAAGCAATTCCAGCGCATGATGCCTTTCGCAACTTCCCTCACTTGTTCCAGATGCATGATCCACAACGTCAGAATGTTTTCCACCATACAAAACCCCCAAGACCAAGCGGAAAAACCTCCCGAGTTCGACTCTCAATCTGTCAAAAAAATACACACTCTTCTCACACAACATCACAGAAAAAGCTCCCCAACAACATCAGAAACAAAGGAAGAATACACCCACAATTTTTTGGATTCCAATCTGAGCTTTAATCTCTCGCAAATTCCTTTTGAAATTTCCCCTATATTGGTGGAGAAAGTGATTGAGAAATGCTGCAGCTCGAGGCAGGGGATTCCTTTTAAAGAGGCCCTCGCATTCTTCAATTGGGCAGGACGACAGGAGGGGTATTTGCATAGCCCTCAGGCCTACAACGAAATGCTGGATTTGTTAGGTGAGTTATAACTTTGATATTTCCAGGGAATTTTTTTTTCTTGTTGATTTTTTAAGAATTCCATCGTGCAATCATTTTTCCTGTAGCATTGGGACTTGCAGGTCCATGTGGCCAATAGATTTGGAAATAAAGGAAATACCTGCAAATCAAGTCGGTCATAAATCAATTGAAATCTTTCCCTAAAGTTGACCATAATCACTCTATATCGCCAAAGTGTTCAGTCCTTCATCCTGCGAATCATACTTTGTATTGTGGGCGTGGCAAAGCAGACATATAGATGTCAGATTAGGGTAGGGAGGTACACTTTTGCAGTGTCAGTTTTTTTTTCTCACCTTTATTTTAGTGTGTGTTTTTTTTTTCAATAACTGAGTGCTTAGTTTCCCTGCTTCGGTCGGCTGGACCGTTTCAACTATGAATTTTTTTACTCACCTTAATCATTTAATTTCTAGAGTCCTTTCTGTTGAGTAAGATTAAAAAATTAGATAAATAGTCATGTGATTATACCTTATTTAGATTCTTTGAGTCTAGATCTCTCCTTAGGTTAGGTAAGGTTAAGAAATTTGATATTGTCTTGTGATTTTTTAATTCCCAAAATTTCAAGTTCAACTCCTTGAACCCTTAATTTGTTAGTAAATGTTATGAAACTTCATACTGCTGTATAATCAGTTTTATTAGCAATGTTTGGAATCTAAATTTTCAAATCTTGTTTTGTGAGAGAAAGCTAGAAATTTCATGGTAAGGGTTATAGTCTTCCCCAGTTAGCAAATTGAGAAAACCCTTATTTTGTTGGATATGGTTACCAAAGTTTTAAGTCTAGCTCTTAGACCCCACATCTGCCAGGGAAGGTTTGTGAATCTAACTTAATCTCCCTTCAATGTTATCTAAGGTTACAGAACTTGGCATTCACATGTGATAACTTTTATTACTTATTTTTGAGTCAAATTTCTAGGGGCCCCTTTTTGGTTAGATAAGCTTAGAAATTTGATTCTTCTGTGATTATTGTTGTTATTTACATTTTCAGTTTGCACCTTTCTTTTTGTTAGTAAGGTTAAGAAATTTGGTACCACAGTGTGAACTGTCACCATTTTAATCACTACTGATATTTGCAGTCAGAACTGAAAGAACCCTCTCTTTGTCAGGTAAGGTTAAGCAATTTGATCTTGCATGGAATTTGATGAATGAGATGAAGGCGGCAAATGTTTTGATTACAGTTAAGACGTTTTCAATTTTGGTTAGAAGATATGTTAGGGCTGGGATGGCTAGCGAAGCTATCAATGCATTTAATCGTATGGAGGACTATGGGTTTAACCCTGATTCAGTTGCATTTGCAATCGTTCTTGGTGAGCTCTGTAAAAAAAAACATGTTGAGGAAGCCCAAGGATTTTTTGAAGGTTTAAGGAATAGTTTTAAGTCTGATATTGTCATTTACACCACCCTTGTTTATGGGTGGTGCAGGGATAACAATATCTCTCAGGCGATGAAGGTTTTTGGGGACATGAAGGAAGAGGGAATTCAACCTAATGTTGTTACATACAATATTCTTATTGAGGGTTTCTGTAGGGCTAGAAATTTGAACAAGGCTTGGGATCTTTTGAGGGAAATGATTGGCTGTGGGTGCTCCCCAGATATTGTGACCTTCAATGCTTTGCTTCGTGCACATGTGAAAGCAAATGAGAGAGAGAAGGCATTAGAGGTTTGTAAACGGATGAAGAGACATGGGATTCAGCCTGATGTTCTTACTTACAATTTTCTGATTATGAGCCACTGTAGTGATAAAAAATTAGATGCTGCTCTTAAGATTTTGAATCAGATGGTTAGCAAAGGTGTTGTGCCAAATTCATCAACGTTTAACCTTCTCTTCAAGCACGTTTGCAAGATGAATGATGTCAATAGCGCTCACAAACTGTTTACTAGGATGAAGGAATTGAAATGTTCTCCAAATACAGCTACCTACAATGCTTTGATGCGGATGTTTTCTAAGATGAAATCAACAGATATGGTGTTGGAAATTCGGAGAGAAATGAAACAGAATGCATGTGAGGCTAATGTTGATACTTACAGAGTTCTGATTGGCACATTTTGCCAGTTTGGTCACTGGAATCAAGCATATAAGCATTTTAAGGAAATGACAGAAGAAAAATGCATACAACCATCTTTGGAAATTTATAAGATGGTTTTAGATGTGCTGCGGAAAGCAGGTCAGATACAGAAGCATGAAGAGTTAGTAGACAAGATGCATGCCAAAGGGTTCTTCAAACGCTCTTTGTGAGCTATGTTGGGAGAAGAGAAATCTAAATTTGCTGATCAAATAACTAGTGGAAAGGACTATTTAACATGGCTCAATTTTCTTGTAAGTTTTCTGCAGTTAGCAAATACTCATTTTTTATAGAAGTTTTCTAGCTTGCCTTTGTCTAGAGTTTTGACAATACACTTACATGTTTCTTACACCAGGTATTAACTAAAAAGTCAGTGAACTGCCTCCAATTTGCCATCGCTGGTTCTGGACAGATTTGCAAGATCCTTATCTCTGCCATTGACATTTTTGTAGGCATTCCATAACTGTTCTGCATGGACTGATTCAAGAGTTTGAAGAAAAATGAAAAGGCGCCCTTGCTTGCTGATTGAAATTCACAGCTTTTGTTCTATATATAGTACAGGTAATTCTGGCTTCCATTGTAATTTATCTTTCTTTGCTCTGTAAAAAGATTACCAGTTGTTTTTCAATTGAAACATCTTGTTTGATTCTAGCTTGTGCATTCAGCAAAGATCTTTTTGTCATACTGTGAATTTTGCTACATTTCTGAGATTAGGATGGGCCTGCCGAAATTCAAAAGCAGTCTCCTGTGATGGACCTGGCCAAGTCTGTCTCACTGTTAAAGAAAAAGTAAAGGTAAAGTTAGTTTATCAGGTGACTGCCAAGCAAGACACTGATTTGGTGTATCAGTGGTGTCCTCTTAGGCAAGCATTCCACTAGGGGATTCTATTTTCCATTTGCCTTGTGTTGTTTTGAGACGTACCCTATTCCTCAGGCTCTGTATTCATACAAGTTACCCTTTTGGGCAAGAATGCTTTGAAATGAAGATTAAATTTATGGAATGAAGGTAGTTATTTGGATGTGCTGCCTAAAAAGCTAGAACATTAATACAAGCAGAGTATTAGCTTTCTACATTATGGGGATCAAATTTGCACACTCATTGGGGTGGTATGGCATACACTTTTTTGTATTGCTGCATTTGGCAATTAAGTCGATTCTTACCTTTCTTTAATAATCAATGGGGTAGCAATGCCTAATGGGATTTACATTGAATCTTAGCAGTCCTGAGGCTATAATTTTGCATCTTCATGATGACAAACAGATTTACAAGGTTACAATCTGTAGGCGTGCAAAAATAAAACGTACACTCTGTGTAATTGCACGCACTTGCAAGTGTGCTAGCTTTGGGAATCGTCTGTATAAGTTTGTATCCTTCTTGATCTGCATTATGTGGATATAAACCTCTAACAAATGAACTCTGACCTTGTATGTATATATTTTAGTTTTATCACTCTTTTACTTATCCTTTTTTGGAATTGCATGCTAGTTTTTTCGAGGATTATGGAGCTCTTTGTTACTTCATGGCTACACGTACTCTAGTTATGAGACTTAATAAAGGCTTTGTTTGTTTTGCCTATGCACTTGCTGTATCTAAATGAGTAGCAGGGCAAAAGTTGCTCCAAGCCATTGAGGTGGGTGTTTAGTTACTTTCATGTTTGATTATATTTTAATGCATTGAATTGCATGCATCTATTCCTCTAAAATGAATATGCATTTGATAATTTTTTCATTGTTTGATGTATTGGAAAGCAAAAATTAGAAGAACGTTTTTGATAAAATAAACTAAAAGTATGGTTTTATTTCTTTTTTTATTACATAAGAATAAAATCCCTTTTTACATAAATCTAGGCTAATTAAATAGATCTATACTATAGGCACTTAATTGTTTTTAAATCATAATTCATCTTTTTCTTAAGTCCTAATGTCCATTTCAGCATGATTTAATAAAATCCCCCGTCAATAACTACCTCACAACCCTCTCCCAAAACTAATTTTTTTATCAAACAAATTCACTTATTCTTCGTCCTCCATCTCTAAAACCTTCTAACTAATATTATCTTGGCCATCCATTTACCTTTCAATCTCTATTGTTTATCTTTGTTTTTGAAAACCTACAAATCTGCCAACTGTAGCCATTTTGATAAGCAATCTTAACCCCATGTTCCCATGTGGCTGCTTAAGTGCAATTTCTGCTTAAAATTAAGCAGCTAAAGTGTTCCCATGCAAATTTTTAATTAAAAGGAAAGGATAAATTGGAATATTTTCCTATTTAAGTGGAGCAGCAGCTGCTTAAAACTTAAAAATAAACTTTGAAAAAAAGGAGGGGCTGGAAATAAGCAGCAACTGCTTATTGAGAAGATTGACATGTGGCTCTCCAAAAGAATTTCCCTTTTTTATTTGTTTCTAATTTTTTTCCAGAATTTATGTGACCAATTAGCATTAGAGATTTTCTTTTAATAATGTAATTTGAGATGATTGCTTATTTTATAAGCAGCCAAATTTGACATTCATGGGGCCACTAGCTCCACAAATTGATGCAAAAAAATGGAGCAGCCGCTGGTAGCCAAACTAAGCTAAGCAGCCACAATGGAAACCTGCCCTAAGTTCCTAATGTTACGCTGCTAGAACAAAGTACCATCATTTCATCCACTTGGTGAGTAAATCCATTTTATACGAGTGCAACAGGAATTGTCAATTGTGTTTCAGTACCCATATTTTGGTTTGTTTGATTCCTTGCTCAATCAGAGGTTGCATTTAGTATATATTTAAGGTTATAATGGTTTTACTGAGATCTTTTATTTTGTATATATTTTATGTTGGCATTTTTGGCATATGTGGTTGGATGGCCTTGCCCCTATTAATTTTTGCTTTAAGTGTTTTTGTGTGTAGTTCAAGGTTTTTTATGTATTTTTCGAGAATCTTGGACAAAACTTTTGAGGGGAGCGATCTTTGGGGAGCAATGTTTTTGGTTTTAGCATGACACATTTAGTCTTTTGTGGTTTTGAAGTCAAAAAGTTCAAAAAATAAAAAAATGTATATTTTGTTGTAAAGCTACAAATTTTGATGGCTAAAATCATACCTAGTGGCATTTTCAATGAAAATGGATTTTATGTAGGGATACTTGCAATCCCTTGTAATTAATAATATTAGATTGAGATAATTACAAAGTTAACTAATTGCATGATGGAGAGGCAAAATTGATTGATTCAAAGTGAGTAGAGTGAGCGGTAGTTGGGAGGTGGAAATGAAGATATGATTAGCATTAAATAATAAAAATTATCTAATTGAGTGCATAAGATGAGAAAATAAACACAATAAAACTAAAAAGTAATAATAATTTGTTTTGTTTGCTTTTCATGCATTTAAATGTACAAACATGTCATATTAAATGTTGCTTCTACTTTTTAATGACGTATATTTTTGCATCCATATGTGAGTGTAATATGCCTTTGGCGTGATAAAAATGAGCTTTGTGCTAAAGTTGCCCTCATGCAAGGCATATACTGAAATATACAAATAACTTACATCTTGACTTGATCATTAAATTGAAATAGTGCAAAGATCCTTCAAAACCATGCCTTGCTAGTGAAAGCTATACAAAACATATTTAAAGTGTGTTAAACCCTTTAATGGGATGCCTAATTTGGTAAAACCACCTAATTTTGTTTATAAAAGTTTTGCATTATATACTCAAAGCTATGCACTCTCTTACAAACTATATGGGTTTTTGCAAGCTAGTGCATCCCATGTGAGTTGATTCCTTAGATTTTGTTGAATAAAATGCAAGGTTTCTAGATTTGATGTTGAAATCAATAATTTAAAGCCACCATTCAAATGCTAAATAGAGTTTAATTCTTTGAAAGACACCATCAAACATTAAAACCCAATCAACTTTATCATTGAAAACAACTATTCATTATTGAAAACCATGTGCTCAATTGTTGAAATTGATTTGCAATTGATAAATCCGAAAGTTTATTGAAATTGTGTTTGGATATTAAAAATCATACATCTTTTGTCTAAAACCATGTATCAAGGTAAAAATGTGCATCTTTACTTCAAACCACACTTATTCTTTGAAAGACACCACCAAGCATTGAAATCCAGTAGACTTTATCATTGGAAACAACTATTCTTTATTGAAAACCATTTGCTCTATTGTTGAAATTGACTTACAATTGATAAATCTGAAAGTTTGTTGAAATTGCGTGTGCATATTAAAAATCATACATCCTTTGCCCAAAACCATGTGTACTAGGGTAAAAAGTGTCAATTCTTACTTAAGCCACACTTATTTTTCTTAAAGCCACTTTTATTGTTGAAGTCATTCACATTCATAGGTGTTTTTTTGGCACACCCTATAAACTATGGACAATAAATTAAATTGTGACCTTTGTAAATATAATTGCTAAGCATTCTTGAGTGTTAAAAACTCCCTTTATGTTGTGGGCAAACCCTTCAAAATTATCCATTCTTTTGTTAACATTGCATTTGTATTGTTATCTTTTGTTAAAACACCCTTGTAGTTCTATTTTGTATTGTGTTATCTTATAGACTCGAGTGTGTATGTTATCTCTTAGCTTTGCAAGGTGATCTTGGAGATTAAAAAACACTCAGATTTCTTTCTATTTAGGAGGCTTATCTAGGGAGATCATCATCATAGATGATGATCTCAACCATATTTTTGCACAAGATATATAAAGGGGGGAGAGTGAAAGTTGTACCTCAAGAGCGAGTTATCATCGTGTCTAGAAGAGAACCACGACTCTTCATTTGTTGAGACTTTTGAGGTGAAGAAAAAGGAGAGACCCTCCTTATCTCATGCATGTAGATGAGCCCTCAATTCATGAATTTTCCTAGAAAGCTTGTAAGTAGTAGTCTAAGACCTTTGACCATTATTCCTTGTGGTGCATCACTATTGGCTGGCAAGGGAAAAGTTATTGCATATACCTCCACATATTTAGAAAGAGCTCACTTTGGACAAGGCTAGTCCTCTGAGGTAAGGGGTGCAATGTATTCCCCATCTATCTAATCATGTGGTAGATGGTACTAATGGGATGGTTGTTGCCATTCTAATTGAGTGGGGATGAAGTGGCCATTGTCGGTATGTGATGAATATAACACCCTCTTGAGTAATTACAGGTTGTTCATGTGTTTGATGTGCCTTCTTATGTGAGACTAGTGATTATCATTACACCTTGTCACATAAACCAACGTGTGTGCTTTGTTTGTTGAGTTTTGTTTCATTAGATCCTAGGACAAAACTTTGAATTCTCAGCGCTAATACTTAGTGTCAAGCCAATTCAATCATGTCAAACTTGGAAAAGATTTCAACATCCTTTCCTAATAAGTTGAAATGAAGCTCAATTCTTAATTCATCTTCCACCTTGCTTCTCATCTTCCCAAGACTTGTCCAATTCATATTCATATCATCCTAGTTTCATCCATCTAATCTTAAACTTGAAATCAAGACCTTTATCTCATAGTCATTTCCTCATCATAAGTTGCTTAAGAAACTAACTGATTTTAAGCCTAGCTCATCATCATTCTCTTTCTTAAAAACTTGCTTATGATAAGATATCCCAATTACATCAATCATATCAAACAAGCTCTTGGAATTTGGTTTTAGTCTTTTATAGTCTAAATAAAATCTTTCATTTTCCATCATTTCACCTCATCTAGCCAATCATCACCCATTTGAACTTCAACATTTTAACACAAGTCTTTTCAAGTTTATCCCTTTGTTTAATCATTGTAGAATACAAGTCATCCTAGCATCTTGGTTGCATTTGAGCATCTTACTATCTTTTATCATTTACACTGTGGATCCTTGGTTTGAGAATTTCATTATGCAAGATAGAACCCCTAGTCTTACTACCATATGCGAATCCAATCCAAAAATCAACCTATGCATTCTTTAGAGAAAATCTTTTATCCAAGTCTAGTTAAAAATCCCTTTATAATAGTCTTGTAGATCAAGATGAGTATTCGATGATAATAGCTTTTATGATGAGATTAATGAACATAAGCTTTTCACTTCCTCACCTATATATATGTTGAAATCTCTTGATCATGAACCAACTAGGAATAACCATTATGTCAATCCTACATCCTTATCCATCATTTATCCTTATGACAGTTTTGACAAGTGAAGCACCATCTTAGAGCAACGTACTCATGTTCAATCTATATCTCCCAATTCAACCATATGTGAACACACCATATCTTTTATACCCTTTACAAATCCCTCATGTTCATCTTTATAACCTAGTACATCTCATCAAACCAATCATCTATACCTCCAAGCCTCAAACATCCAATCCAAAACCAATACATTCAAATCATCCTTTTTAATTTTCCTCTTGGACTATTAGAAAAGGACCAATAAAAAAGGCATAAGCCCAATGTTTTTTCCTCTCCCAAGCATATCCAAGAGTCATATGGTACGATGCCTATCCAATGAATAGCACCATACAATCACAATCCTAGCAAGATGCATATCCATGATCAATAGCCATTATTTGAAATTATTGTCAATCCCAATTATATTGAGCATGAGCAAGAGCATCTTAATATCACGCCTCCTTATCAAACATCATCATGTGATCTTGTGTCTATCCAACCTATCAAAGTTCTTTCTATCCTAAGTTCAAGTTAAAATCCATTTGTCAATGATCCAATGCCTATCAAGCCTATCTAAGAAACTTCTATGATTATCCTAAATCAAGAGCCATGCCAAGAAAAAAATCCAAAGCAAGTTCAAACATTTCCTTAATTTCAAGGTCAAATTATCCAAACTCAATATCAAATTGATCAAGAGAAATCCGTCCAAGCTACTCCCATTTATGATCATGATCCTAGCAATGATCAAGAGGGCCAAGTAAACCCCTCATCAAACTCTATGCTATCCAAAATCATGAGATCCAAAATAATCCTATCCATCATCCAACATCTACCTCCTATGATGAGACACTTGGTTGCCAAGAAAATATAGATGGTTAAATGAATGTTTGTGATCATATCACACATTATTTTAATAAGCATAATTGCCATTAGAATATTAATCATATAATAAGCTTGTTGCCAACAATCCTTCGACTTCCACTATCCTTACCAATAAATGTTGTCTTCTGGCTCTTTATTAGGACCAACCAAATCATAAAGCATTTAAATAAAATGCTCCAAATCAAATTGCTAAAGCATAGGGTAAAAGTTTAAAACTATGTTACACTTGTATAAAGAAAATGACCAACACAACAAAAAATGTTCAACTTTGACTGCAAAGAAGTGTCATTTATGTTTTGAATTTAAAAAATGAAATGTAGAAATCTTCATGAAGTTTATGCTTGTTATTTTTATTTTTATTTTTTAAATATTTAAAAGAAAAAATTCTATTGCTAAAAATTTAGAAAAATGTGAGGTCAACTTAACGTCACAAAAAAAATAAAAAATAAAACAAACTTATATTTCCTTGATTTCTATTTTTCAAACAACATCAATATTTAGTGCATGGAATTTTTTTTTTCGATGTATATTTTCTTCATAATAACGTTTTAAAGTCAAACTTACCAGAATTTGATAGTTTTCATTCAACATCAATTTGTGTCTAGTATTTTATCATTTTTGAAAAATCAATTATACCCTTTTGGAGGAGATTCTCTCATCTAATGCATCATATATTTTTTAAAAATATTTTAATATGATATAATATTTCTGTTTTAAATTTCTAATCATCCTAATTGCAAATTTTAATAACCTACTTAGAATATTTTAGGAAAAAGTATAAAAAATAATCAAAATATAAAAAAAATTATATGTTTGGATTGTTGACTCCGAGCTCTATAAAATTTAATTTTTAGTATTTTTGAAAAAACGCATATTGACTGAAGAAAAAATTAGTTGAAGTGGAAAGTTTTAGAAATTTTTGAAAATGGATGAGGTGGTTGCCAACAGGGATGCCATATAGAAATGTTCGACTGAAAACATTCCGCCCAACTACATACCAGTTAGAAGGTAGTTGACCAAAATTAATTCAATTGGAAATGTTTATATAAAAGATTTATTTTTTTTCCAATTCAAACATCTAAATAATTACACACAAATAGGCTTTCCCAACAATAAAGTGTTGAAAGGTGTGCGCCCTTGGTCTCCTTGTGTTGTGTAGCACAGTGCTTGAGTTTCTGACATGACTTAACTACCTCCTATAGATTCATTAAATCTTGTGGTTGTATTAGGCATTAGCAGGTCGATCTTTTGGTTCAACGACAACCATGTTTTCAACAAGTGGTATCAAAGCCTAGGTCATGGGTTCAAACTCCTCACTTGTGTTGGGGGGGATCGTGACAAGGTGTGCATCCTTGGTCTCCTTGTGTTGTGCAACACAGTGATCGGGTTTGTGACGTGGCTTAACCGCCTCCCATGGATTCATGAAATCTTGCGGTTGTATCAAGCATTAATAGGTCGATCTTTTGGTGCAACAACAATCATGTTTCTAATAGAAAGGCTACAAGTTTTTAGATATGATGATTTTCAACTTATCATTGACTAATTTTGAAGATTTATGAGATTGTGAGTTTGAATATATGATTATAGGATTGTAGGTACAACTTAGTGCCTATATGTCTGCTTATGATGTGATATGATTCAAGTTGTTCACATTTTCCATATTTTTATGCATTTAGAGGCTATGACAACCTTAACATGGTCCTTGTATTTGAAATATCATCCTTCCAAGATGACTAGATTAATCATAAGACAAGTTACGCGATGTATAATGTATAATTAATCATGTGCAAGGATAGTGTGAAGTAAATTCAGAGACATAATTTAGAAGTTTTGAACAAAATACCGCATATCTTGAAACGATGTTAAAGGATATGTATTCAGTAAATGTATTAAAAACTTGTATATATCTCATACTATGTGATACTATTATGTATGATATGCAAAGTTAGTTCATGTTGGAAAAATCAGTGCACGTTTGTCATGTGAGTTTTTTGTTGTGATTATATGATATGACCATTTGAACAACTTTAGTAACAAAATCTAGGTACATAACTTGAAATAGTGTCAAGTAACGGATATATAGGAACAATTTAAACATGTATTGAGAAAGTATTTTTTACTATGTAAAATTGATTTATACTTCTCTTTTCTCTTTTATAGTTCTTTAATATATATTCTTACCAATTAATTTACATTTTAAAAGTTAGTTTAGTCCATTATCTTTAAAATGTTAGCATCAATAATGAAGGAAAACTGAGAGGGGGGGGGGAATCAGTTTTCACCGGATCTACAAACTTAATCACAAATATAGATTTGATAAACTATAATAATAACAAATATAAGCAAATTGATAATACAACACACAACACCAAGATTTTGATGTGGAAAAATCAGTTAAGGGAAAAACTACGGTGGGAACCTACCCACAATAAGTTGATACTCTGCAGTGGTATGTGTAACAATGGGGAATGCACATGCATTCTGGCACACTTCCTAGAGCTCACTGCTCAAAAGATAATGACCCAAAAGGTTAAAACCCTCAGGGAAGTCTCACTGACTTACAACAAGATTCATACTACAATCCGAAAAGAAAGAAATACAATATTAGCATCTCCAAATGCTTGATGACAGTTCTGGTTAAGCACAATTATCTGCTCTACAACACCAATCTATGCTCAATACACTGCATCGAAAGATGAATTCTTGTTCGCACATATACCACTCTCTGATAATGCAGTCACAACCTTGATACCTAAATTACATGACAATATCACTTATTTATACAACTCATCAACCTTGACAACAAGGTCAACTAAACCCTCAACTCACAATTACAAAATTGCATCACATGATACAAAGATCAATAGTCGTACCAATATAATGATATGCATGACATAAAATGAAACTAAATCAAATTTCCAAATACTTATCTCCACCGGTAATCACGCCAAGATCAACCGCAACATGCTACACCACCAGAGATACCGTATAACACGAAGAACATCACCGGTTCAACAAAATCACCAAGAGATCACACAACAATCAATGTAGATCGTCAAAACAAATAGGACACAATTAGGAAACACCAGCATGCACGTTAGAATCATAAGAGATAGCTGAACCAACACCACTTATCAAATCTTCATCTGTTAACATGTGAAACTCAAGAACACTCAAATAGTAGCAATTGTCACAAAGAAATATAATTTGTGGAGCACTAAATCACGAACCATTTGAAATAAAGATACACAAGACCATCCCAAACAATCTCCCAAAAACTCATCTCAAGATCTGATCACACCAGAATGTACCGAAGGAAATACTGAACTCTGCAAAGCATTGATCAGAAAAACAAACTACAAACCGGATCATATGCTATGATCAATTAAGCATCCCAGATCACCAAAACCAATATAGAAGAATGTTGGTATTTTGGATATGTTGATATGGTTTTGTCATTGATGTCAACACTTATAAATACTTGTCAACACTTATCAGCACTTGGAGATCTTTGTTTTGTTCACCGGCAAGTCATAGACTTATGCACAATCACCGGTATTTGGTTCACCGGCACTTGGAATGACTTGGAGACTACCTAGTTATGTCGAAGACATTATTTGATCACTTGGTTTTGGCGATTTGGTTATTGGTCTATTTGGGTTTGCATATTTGCTGTTACCGACAAATAGGTCCAGGTTATGCATCGACAAGCATATTTATTCCAGATCAGCACGACACGTTATGGAGATGATTTATTATTATTGTAAATGCATTGAGACGACTTGATGCATCGCTTATTGATTTATTTGTAATTATTGTAATATCTTTTAGTGAACTGACCTATTCATTTGGTCTTAGCTTTCGGTATAAATGTAAGATCTCATTTGTGAGATTGATATGCGATTGGAAAAACATTGTAATAGGGTATATGCGAAAATAAGCAAAGCTATACACGTAGACATCATTTGAAGGTTAAAGGAAGGTTTTGAGGAAGATAATCAGAACTAAACCAGTATTGAATCCAGCATATGAAGATGCTATTTTGTGCAATACATTATCATTGGATTTAACCATCCAATTGTAGTCAGTGTTACTCCCATTTTGTGATTGAGCAGTGAGCTCTAGGCAGCTAGCCTTTCTGCATGTACAGACTCCATATTGTATACACATACTATCTGCAGTAGTATCATTTGATTATGGGTAAGGCTTCCCACTATGGTTTTTCCCCTTACAGGGTTTCCACGTACAAATATTTGTGTTATGTGTTGTGGATGTTATTGTTTTTCTGTTCCGTGCATTAATCTTTACCGGTACTGCAATTAACTGATAAAACTGTCTACCGGAATAAAGTTTGGTTTACCGACATTAAGCATTGAGTTTTGCTTAAATTAATTTTGATTGAATTTATTGGACAATTGATTCACCCCCCCCCCTCTCAGTTGTCTTCCGGACCTAACAATTGGTATCAGAGCCTAGTCCTCTTTTTGCAAAAGTTTAACAACTTGAAGAGATCCAATGTCTTCTAACTATTTTAGGAAGGACAATCCGAAACTTGATGGAACTAATTATGGCATATGGAAGATTAGGATGGAGACACATTTGAATTGCATTGGAAATGACATATAAGATGTTACAAAGAATGGTTATACTGCTCCTACTCAAGGTCAACCTAATCCACCAAACTTGGCTAAAGATGAGGAAAATGATTGCAAAGCAAGAGAAGCACTTTTGAGCGCATTGTCAGATCAGCAAGTCATGGGATTATTAGATAGATCTACTGCTAAAGCTATTTGGGACAAATTAGAAAAATTGAATGAAGGAGATTCCACAGTCAAAATTGCAAAACTTGAATGCTTCCGGGTTAGGTATGAAAATCTGAAAATGGAAGAAGATGAAAGAATTTATGCTTTTATGGAAAGAGTAAATGAAATTGTTTTGGGTATACAATGTTGTGGAGGAACATTAAGTGAAGATGAGATTGTTTCTATAATTTTAAGAGCTTTTCCACCGACATATAAAATGAAAGTTACTGCTATAAATGAATTAATAACAATGTCTAATGCATCAGTATCTAGAGACACCTTGGTTGGAAAAGTTTCAGCCTTTGAACTTGAGGAATTTGGTCCTGTTGCTACTATTAAGACAAATCTACCTTTCAAGGCATCATCATCATCTGAAGCATCATCATCATCATCTGAGAAATCTGATTGGAAAGCTTTTTATACAAGAGAACTTGAAGATACCAGGAAGGAGAATGAAGAACTGGAAGAACTTGAAGCACTATTTGCAAGGAAAATGCCTAAAGGTCTAGTTGGAAGTATGTATGAAGGTAAAGCACCGTTTAAATGTTTTAACTATAATAAGAGTGGCCATATGGCTTCTAGATGTCCTAATAGACATGCAAGATTAAGAGAAGAAACTAAGAGAACATATAAGCCTAACCCTGATTATCAGAGATACAAGTTTAAGAAGAATAGAGACAAATCATGTTATTATGTTGATGAAGGAGTCACTGATGATTTTGATGAGGATCCGACAGACAATGGATGGGCTTTTATTGCTATAACAGAAGATCAAATGACACCTACTATACAATCGGTAGTGCAGACCCTGATAGCTAAAGTTGAAGATAAGGATGAATATATTATTGATTCAGGATGTTCACATCACATGACTGCTGATAAGAGTAAATTCTTAACTTTCAGGATTACAATGGAGGTCTAGTGAGATTTGGAGATGATAAAGCTTGTATGATCAAAGGAAAAGGAATTATATCTTTTGATGGTAAGCACAATATTGATAATGTTTACTATGTTGAAGGTTTGAAGCATAATCTTTTGAGTGTTGGTCTATTAGTTGAGAAAGGTTTTCAGTTACAATTCAAGAATGGTAAATGCAAAATTTTAAACAGAACTGGTTTGGAAATTGCAACCGGTAATCAAATTAGAGGTAATATCTTTCATTTGAACAACAAAGAAAGCATGTTTGATTGCACATATTGATGAAAGTTGGCTATGGCATAAGAGACTTTGTCATGTAAATTTTGATTGCATTGTGAAAATCAGTACAACTAAGGCAGTAAGAGATTTACCTGAGATTGTTAAACCTCACAATCTGGTATCTAAGGAATGTCAATTTGGAAAGCAAGTTAGAGAACTTTCAAGAGTATTCCAGAGAAATATAACAATGTTCTTGATTTAATTCACATTGATTTATGTGGTCTAACAAGAACTAGAAGTATACAAGGAGATAGGTATTTTATGCTAATCATTGATGACTATTATAGAATGTGTTGGGTTACTTTTCTTAGGGATAAATCTGAAGCATTTGGGAAATTCAAACTATTCAAGGTGACGGTAGAGAATGAAACCGACAAGAAAATCAAATGTTTGAGATCAGATCAAGGAGGTGAATTTACATCTAAAGAATTTAATACATTATGTGAAGTTAATGGGATCAAAAGACAGTTATCAGCACCCCGGACACCCCAGCAGAATGGAGTTGTTGAAAGGAAAAATAGAACTATATTGGATGCAACCAGAAGTATGATATCAGAAGCAAATATACCTCATATATACTAGAGAGAAGAGGTCAATACAACAATTTATACATTCAACAGAGTTCACATCAAAGGTGAAACCGGTAAGACCCCTCATGAACTATGGTTTTGTAATACTCCTCCTCTTAAATATTTTAGAATATTTGGAAGTAAATGCTATATTAGAAGAGATGAGTATATTGGCAAATTTGATCCTAGAAGTGATGAAGGAATATTTCTTGGTTATTCATCTAAGAGCAAGGCATGTAGATGTTTTAACAAGCGATTGTAGAAAATTGTTGAGAGTGCAAATGTGAAGATTGATAAACAGTCTAGAGGAAATTCAAGGTACATGGACTCTGAACCAGCAATAGAGATAATCACAAATGAACCTACTGTGAGTACACCGGTACAGAATGGCGATCCAGTTACACCGGCATCATCTGAGGATTCAGCAGTCACTGAAGAACACCATCAAGTAAAAAAACCCCAGTATGTAAGATTGAACCACTCTGAAGATCAGATAATTGGAAACAAATTTCAAGGAGTTATGACTAGAGGAAGATTGGCAAATGAAGAGGTATGTCTTATTTTTCAAATTGAACCTACATCAATTAATGAGGCATGTGAAGATAAATATTGGATTAAAGCTATGAAATATGAATTGGAACAAATTGAAAGGAATAACACTTGGTCATTAGTTCCTCGGCCTAAAGACAAAAATGTAATTGGAACTAAATGGGTTTTCAGAAATAAACTTAATGAAGATGGTAAGGTAATCAGAAACAAAACAATATTAGTGTGTAAGGGATATTCACAGAAAGAAGGAATTGATTATAATGAAACCTTTGCACCGGTAGCTAGAATTGAGGTAGTCATACTTTTATTGGCTTTTGCAACACACAAGAACTATAAAGTATATCAAATGGATGTTAAATGTGCATTTCTGAATGGAGATCTTGAATAAGAAGTTTATATTGAACAACCTGATGGATTTTCTTTGACAGATAACAAAGATATGGTTTGCAGGTTAAGGAAATCTTTATATGGACTAAAACAAGCTCCTAGAGCTTGGTATGCTAGATTGGACAAATATCTTTTGAAGCTTGGATACACTAAAGGTAATGTTGACAAAAATCTATACTACAAAGTGATTAATGATGACATCTTGGTTATTGAAGTTTTTGTTGATGATATAATCTTTGGAGCAGAAGATGGATTGTCTAAAGACTTTTCTAACAAAATGCAACAATAATTTAAAATGTCTATGATTGGGGAGATAAAATTCTTTTTAGGATTGCAGATTTCACAAACTGATAAAGGTATATTCCTATGTCAATCTAAGTACTTTAAGGAATTACTAAAGAAATTTGGCATGGAAAACTCTAAATCGGTAAGCACACCTATGACTACAACTGATAAATTATCTTTGAAGGATGAATCAACACCTATTAATCCGACTAGATACAAGTCTATGATAGGAGGTTTACTGTATTTGACACAAACAAGACCTGATATTATGAATGGAGTATGTATTGTCTCAAGATTTCAGAGTAATCCTAAAGAAAATCATGAATCATCAGTAAAAAGGATTTTTCGGTACCTACAAGGCACTACAGATCTTGGTTTATGGTATCCTAGAGATGAAAACTTTGATTTATGTGCATACACAGATCCTAATTGGGCAGGAGATGTAGATGACATAAAAAGCACCACCAACGGAGCATTTTTTCTTGGTAGTAGATTAATTTTATGGTTGCGCAAGAAACAGAGTTATACATCACTATCAACAACAAAATCAGAATATGTTGCAGCAACAACTAATTCCACACAGGTACTATGGATTAAACAAATGTTGAAGGACATAAAGGTAAAATGCAAGGAACCTATAACTATTTACTGTGATAATATGGCAGCAATTGATTTATCAAAGAACCCGATATTTCACTCAAAAACTAAACATGTTTCTATCAAATTCAATTTTCTGAAAGAGAATGTTGAAGCAAAAGAAGTGAAATTGGTTTATGTGAATACTAAAGAGCAGATTGCAGATATATTTACAAAGCCTTTGCCTAAGGAAACTTTTGAATATCTCAGAGAGCAGCTTGGAGTCCTACCCCCACTGGTAGAGACTTAAACAGTTGATGTTTGTCATCAACCGACAGAAATTAACAGAGAAATATTTTTCCGACTTTGATGAGGAGAGCTACTTCTCAAGGGGAGTAGTTGGTATTTTGTATTTGGTTTTGTATTGCTTTGGCATTTGATGTCAAAGGGGGAGAGATATTATGGAAAAACATTTTGGGGAGAGATATCTTTTTGGGAGAGATTATTCCTAGGGGAGAGACATTATGGATTTTGATTTCAGGTTAATTGTTGGTTTTTGGTTTTTGACATTTCTGTTTTGGCACTTTGATGGTTTTTCCATCTTGTGTTGCCATCAATGCCAAAGGGGGAGATTGTTGGTATTTTGGATATGTTGATATGGTTTTGTCATTGATGTCAACACTTGTCAATACTTGTCAACACTTATCAGCACTCGAAGATCTTTGTTTTGTTCACCGGTAAGTCAGAGACTTATATGCAATTGCCGGTATTTAGTTCATCATCAGATTATATTGTTCATCGACACTTGGAATGAATTGGAGACTACCTGGTTATGTCGAAGACATTATTTGATCACTTGGTTTTGGCGATTTGGTTATTGGTCTATTCGGGTTTGCATATTTGTTGTTACTGGCAAATAGGTCCAGGTTATGCATCGGCAAGCATATTTATTCCAGATCAGCACGACACATTATGGAGATGATTTATTATTATTGTAAATGCATTGAGCCAACTTGATGCATCACTTATTGATTTATTTGTAATTATTGTAATATCTTTTAGTGAGCCGACCTATTCATTTGGTCTTAACTTTCGGTATAAATGTAAGATCTCATTTGTGAGATTAATATGCGATTGGAAAAGGATTGTAATAGGGTATATGCGAAAATAAGCAGAGCTATACACACAGACATCATTTGAAGGTTAAAGGAAGGTTTCGAGGAAGATAATCAGAACTAAATTGGTACTGAATCCAACATATGAAGATGCTATTTTGTGTAGTGCATTATCATTGGATTTAACTATCCAATTATAGTTAGTGTGACTCCCATTTTCTGATTGAGCAGTGAGCTCTAAGCAGCTGGCCTTTCTGCATGTGCAGACTCCATATTGTATACACATACTATCTGCAGTAGTATCATTTGATTATGGGTAAGGCTTCCCACCGTGGTTTCCCCCTTACAGGGTTTCCACGTACAAATATTTGTGTTATGTGTTGTGGATGTTATTCTCTTTCTGTTTCATGCATTAATCTTTACCGGTACTGCAATTAACTGATAAAATTGTCTACCGGCATAAAGTTTGGTTTACCGGCATTAAGCATTAAGTTTTGGTTAAATTAATTTTGGTTGAATTTATTGGACAACTGATTCACCCCCCCCTCTCAGTTGTCTCCGGGACCTAACAAAGAATATAATGATACTAGAAATACTCCATACACGAAACCAAAACCGCAGTAAACCAATCTACAAACACCAGAGCAACAAATCACAGGAATATGTTAACATCAATGCCAACAACATATCCTAGTAGCAACAATGTCCAACAATGTCCACCTTTGGCATTGATGGCAACATATGAATGTGAAAAACAATCAATGCAAAGAAAGAAAACATCTCCAATAGACTCCCCCTAAGATCAAGCAGATAAAACAATTTTTCAATACTTCTCTCCCCCTTTGACAACAATGCCAAAGATCTCAAAATAGAAAAAAACTAAACTCTCCCCCTATAGACTACTCTGCCAGCGGAGCAACACCAACTCATCAATCTAAATACAGAAATAAAACTATGAAGTCCACGGATTGATGCAACTCAATGCATCTAGTTCTCATTAGGAAGGGTGGATACCCCTAACTTGTCTCTTAAATAGACAAATGCATCTGTAGGCAAGGGCTTAGTGAAAATATCAGCAATTTGTTCTTTTGTAGACACATATTCTAGCTTCACTTCCTCTTCACTAACTTTTTCTCTCAAGTAATGATATTTGATTAACACATGTTTAGTTTTTGAAGGTTGCACCAGGTTCTTTGACATGTTAATAGCACTAGAATTATCATATAGGCTCATCATAGATAACTCTGATATCCTTCAACATTTGTTTCATCCAAACTACTTGAGTGCAGCTACCAGCAGCTGCAATGTACTTAGCTTCAGTAGTAGATAAGGACACCGAATCTTGTTTCTTACTAGCCCATGAAACCAATTTCTTAACTAAAAAGAAAGAACCACCATAGGTACTCTTCCGGTCATCAACATCACTAGCCCAATCAATATCAGTGTAAGCACATAACATGAAATCATCATTCCTCAAATACAACAAACCATAATCCATAGTCCCCTTCAAGTATATGAATATTCTCTTTAAAACAGTGACATGACTCTCTTTCGGATCAACTTGATATCTAGTGGCCATGCACACAACATGCATAATGTTCGACCTAGTTTGAGTAAGATATAGCAGTCCACCAACCATAGATCTATACAAACTCTGATTAGCTTTTGGAGATTCATCATTCTTAAACAATTTGCAGCCAATCACCATAGGAGTTTCAACCGGTTTGGAGTCATGTAACCTAAACTTATTCAACAATTCCTTCACATATTTGGTTGAAGATATAAAAATACCTTTTCCAGTCTGTGAAATATGCAAACCTAAGAAAAAATTCATCTCTCCTATCATAGAAATCTCAAATTATTTTTGCATATCACTGACAAACTTCATGCTCAAGTCATCATCTCCTCTAAAGATAATATCATCAACAAAGACTTCAACAATCAAGATGTTATCATTCTCAATCTTAAAATACAGATTACAGTCAGTAGTCCCTTTATTAAATCCTAATTTCAGCAAGTACTTATCCAATCTAGCATACCAGGCTCTAGGGGATTGTTTCAATCCATAAAGAGATTTATTCAGTTTACATATCATGTTTCCATCATCTGATAATGAAAATCCATTAGGTTGCTCAATGTAGACTTCTTCCTCAAGATCACCATTCAGAAAAGATGACTTGACATCCATCTGATACACTTTGAAATCTTTATAGGTAGCATATGCAAGCATCAGTCTAATAGCTTCAAGTTTGGCTACCGAAGCAAAAGTCTCCTCATAATAAATTCCTTCTTTCTGTGAATATCCTTTGCATACCAATCTTGTTTTATTCCTGACAACTTCACTAACTTCATTCAATTTATTTCTGAGTACCCATTTAGTACCAATCACATTTTTGTCTTTAGGTCTAGGCACAAGCTCCCATGTGTTATTGTTTTCAGTCTGATTTAACTTTTCCATATCTCTCATCCAATTTTCATCTTTGCAAGCCTCAACAACATCGTTAGGTTGAACTTTAGAAATCAAACATACCTCTTCAACAACTAGCCTTCTCCTAGTCATCACACCTTTATTTTTATCTCCAATAATTTGATTTTTTGAATGATTTAATCTTACATACCTCAGAGTGTTTTGATTGTTTTGATTTTCAGGTTCTTGCACCTCTCCACCGACAATAGAAATATCCAAATTAACAGTCTCTACTAGATCATTTTGCTTCAATTCTTCAGTCTGAATAGGATTTAGAACAATGTGCTGACCATCATCATATCCACAAGCTCTGATTTATTTTCCAAGGTTTTCATCCACCTTCACATTTGCACTTTCCACTATCTTTCTCAGTCTCTTATTGTAGCACTGGTAGGCTTTGCTCTTTGTTGGATATCCCAGGAAAATTACTTCACCACTTCTTGCGTCAAACTTTCCTATGTCATCATCTCTCTTGATATAACATTTGCTTCCAAATATTTTAAAATATCTCATTGTAGGGATATGACCAAACCATAGCTCATAAGGAGTCTTACCGGTATCACCTTTACTATGAAGTTGGTTGAATGTGTAAACAACAATGCTAATAGATTCTCTCCAATATATCTTCTGAACATTCCCTTCAATCAACATAGTCCTTGCAGCATCCAAAATACTTTTGTTCTTCCTTTCAACAACTCCATTCTGCTGAGGGGTTCTAGGAGTAGATAATTGTCTTCTAATCCCATGCTTCTTATAGAATGCATCAAACTCACCAAAACAAACTTCTCCTCCCCTGTCAGATCTCAAACATTTCACCTTCAATCCTGATTCAGTCTCAACCTTTTCTTTGAATATCTTGAACTTGTCTAATGCTTCAGATTTCTCCTTCAAAAAGACAACCCACATCATCCTGGAATAATCATCAATTAGCAACATAAAATATTTGTCTCACTACACACTTCTAACATTTTTAGGTCCACATAGATTAGTATGCACAAAATCTATCAATCCATCACATGTATACTGTTTGCTCTTGAAAGAAATTCTTGTTTACTTACCCAATTGACATTCCTTACATAACAGATTAGCAGGCTTAACAATTTTAGGTAGATCTCTAATAGCTTGTGTAGAACTGATCTTAACCATTGTAATAAAATTAACATGACACATTCTCCTATGCCACAACCAACTTTCATCAATGTGAGCAATTAAACAACTTTTCTCACTAGCATTCAAATAAAATATATTACCTTCAGCCTTAGTTCTAGATGCAATCTCTATACTTGAGGCATTTAGGATCACACATTTTCCATTCTTGAATTGTAAATCATAGCCTTTGTCCACCATCTGTCCAACACTTAAAAGATTATGCTTCAAACCTTCAACATACAAGACATCATCAGTGTTATGCTTACCATCAAAGGAAATAGAGCCTCTACCATAGATCACACAATCTTTGTCATCTCCAAATCTCACTATTCCACTATCATATCTTTCCATAATCACCAATTTTCTTTTATCATCGGTCATATGATGTGAACAACCACCACCAATTACCCATTCATCTTTTTCTTTAACTTTAGCAGCTAAAGCTTTCTCCTCAATAGTGTAGCTTGTGGAATCAAGTATTGGTCTATCTTCTTTGATAGCAATAATTACAACTTCATCTCCTTTTGATTCTTCATCTGTAACACCTTCATCAACAACATAATAGCAGTTCTTTTGATGCTTATACTTCTGGTTAGACTTGTAAGGCTTATCATACTTCTCATGCTTCTCATATCTATCATTTCTATCATGCTTATCAAATTTATCATGCCTATCATATTTAACCATTCTCTCCAGGCATTGAGAAGCAAAATGTCATATTTTATTATAAGAGAAAAATTTCAAAAGCAATTTTCCACCATACTTGTTGACTCCTTTAGGCATTCTTCGGGCAATCAATGCTTCAAGCTCATCTAGCTCTCTTTCTTTCTCTTCCATCTCTCTCTTTTCTCTTTCATATCTAGATATTTTGTATTCATTAGGATCATACTTCTGCTTTCCGAATACAAATTCTCTAAATGCTATCTCAGAATTTCCATGTGATTCACCAAATTTGCTCAGCTCAAATGTAGCAATCTTTCCAACCAACATATCTCTTGTTATTGTAGTCACATTCTGGATCTCATCAATTGCAACTACCTTATGTTTATAAGAAGGAGGCAAATATCTCAACACCTTAGAAACAATTTCATCTTCTTCAAGGGTTCCACCAACATATCTGATACCTAGGACAAGATCATTCACCTTAGCCATAAAGGTTTTTATGTTCTCATCTTATCCCATCTTTAGCATCTCATATTTTCCTTTCAAGCTCTACAACTTAGCAACTTTCACTTGTTTGTCTCCTTCATATAGGGTCTCAAGCTTCTCCCAGATCTCATGTGCACTTTGAAGTCCCAATATATTTGTCGTCTTTGAATCAACCAGGGCACTCAACAATGCTTCCTTCACTCTAATATTTTTTTCAACTTTCTTGATCTCATCAGCACTAACCAGTCCATTCAGAGGAGTAGAATAGTTATTCTTTGTGATCTTCCAGTAATCTTCTCCAAGACATCTCAAGTGCACTTCCATCCGGTTCTTCCATATAGCATAGTTACTTCCATCAAATCTCAGACTCTCCTTCTTAAAGATAACACCTCTAGTTCTAGTTGCCATCCCAGATCTCCCCAAGTGATTAATCTTCTTCTAGAGGATCTAGCTTTGATACCAATTGTTAGCAACAATAATGAAGGAAAACTGAGAGGAGAGGGGAGGGGGGGGGTGGATCAATTTTCACCAGATCTACAAACTTAATCACAAATACAAATCTGAGAAACTGCAATAATAACTAAGATAAGCAAATTGATAACACAACACACAACACCAAGATTTTGACGTGGAAAAATTGGTTAAGGGAAAAACCATGATGGGAACCTACCCACAATAAGATGATACTCTGCAATAGTTTGTGTAAATATTACAACGGGGAATGCACATGCATTCAGGCACACTACCTAGAGCTCATTGCTCAAAAGATAATGACCCGGAAGGCTACAACCCTTAGGGAAGTCTCACTGACTTACAACAAGATTCAGACTACAATCCGGAAAGAAAGAATTACAATATTAGCATCTCCAAATGCCCGATGACAACTCGGGTTAAGAACAATTATCTGCTCTGCAACACCAATCTCTGCTCAATACACCACACTGAAAGATGAATTCTTGTTCACACATATATGGATAGAGGACTCTGAGAGATCAATCTTAAAAAATAGAACTGATATATGGATAGAGGACTCTAAGAGATTTTTGACGATGTATGGATGTTGAAAAACAAAGTCCAGATGTGCAAGATATGACCCCAAAAGTGCAAGATTGAAGGCTAACTTTGGAGGCCTGGTACATAAAATTAGTGTAGAATCTGATCAAACCACATAAGGAATAAGATTGGTGACATAACCATCTTTCCAACAATATCCTGTTTGCCCGATTTTGACTCCATATGGCGAAGTTATGAGCAAAAAACTACATGCTGCTTTTTAAGGCCTAGAGGGCTAAAAACAGAGGAAGTTTGCTAATTTTAGCTAGGTGCTATTTTAAGAGGGTTTTCCAAATTTAGAGGGTTTCAGATGACATCAACATTGTACCTATTGATGCAAGCCTGGTATGTACTTTGTGCAGATTTGACCCTTTCTTTCAAAAACCCCTTATAAAAATTAGAACCCTTAAAATTTAATAAATTTTTTTGACAATTAAAAGTTAGTGAAATTTGTTTTTACCAGCCTATCATAATCCTCTTTTTTTATCTTAATAAAACTTATCATTACTATCATCATCATCATTGTTGTTGTTGTTGTTGTTGTTGTTGTTATTATTATTATTACTACTACTACTACTACTATTAATATTATTAATAATTTTATGAGCAATGGTAGTTGCAAGATGAGAAGTTGAATAACGATGGAATTATTTTAAAAAGAAGAATGCATAGTGGTGACTCACACGTCAGGTCATAATTTACTTGAAAATTATTTATTTTTCCCAATATTCTAATTGAGCACATGGTGTAGGAGAAATAAAAAGATTCTAGAAGCGAATTTCAAATTCAAAATGCATGGTCAAATGTAATTGCCACTATGACAAGTTGTAAGGAATATTTCTTGCATGAAAGAATTTTGAATTCAAATTTAATATGCATGTAAGCCTCACTTTTGCATGGAATTATTTTGAAAAAAAAAAAGAACATGTGAATCATTCAATTCTCATGTAGTGGGAAATGACTCTCATTTTTTATATTTTTAATACAAGATTTTTCGAAAAAGGAGAGAGTTCATTGTTGTTTTCTTGGGGGTGAAGAAGTAATTTCTCAAGTTCTTATAGATGCTTGTTAGTAGTAGTAGGATTTTGTAGCCACATTTCATTGTAGAATTTTTAAGTTTGTTCTTGAATAATACTCACCAAGCTACAAGGAAGGATTGAATAAGATTAGGGGGAGATTTGGAGACAGTTCTACCACAAGTTCTCATTCAATCCAGGTTCCATTTCTGTTCTCTTGCTTGTCTTCTTTCATGATGTATTTGTATGGTAGATATTGTAGGAAAAAGATCTCTTTTCTTTCTTACTTGCATACATAGGTTTTCTTTGTAATGGGTTTTATGTAGTTGAAGGAAGAGAGAATTTTATTCACTTGTAAGCATTTCCTATCATAAATTTGGGTAGTTAAAAATAATATTGCATATCTTTTCCAAAAACAATTCCCTTCATTGGTTCAAATTTTGATAGAAGAATTTATATGCAAATTGGAAACAAAGTGTGTATATTTTGCCTATAATCAATAGACTTCTTTCAAAATATACATGCAATGCGAATATTGTTTAAAATATCTTCTTCCCTTTACCTTGATTCCATTTTTTTGCTCAAAAGTTGCCTTTTTTCTTAAGAGATTTTAAAATCAAAATAAGGATAAAAAAGAAATAAAATATGTTTTTATGTAAAATGCATATCTCTATGCTTAATCATCTTTGTTAAAATTTATCCCTGAAAGGTGTTTACATATCCCTACGAATATATATATATATATATATATATATACCCTGTGTAAACAATAAATTTTATCTCTATTTTTTTTTAAACAAGATAAAAATAAAAATAATAATAATAATAAACCACAAAATCATATTATATAAATTTGGAGATATATATATATATATAATACCCTTTTATTTATGATTGTCGAATAAATAATTATATCTTTATTTTTTCCATGGGTTAAAAGAATTCTTTTTAGTACCCTCCCATGTTATATTAAAAGAAAGTTTTTGTTTTTTTCTAAAATTTACTTTTTGAAATTTATTTTATTTTGTAATTTTAAGATTGTAAATTAATTTTTAATCGAGCAAAAAAAAGATTGTAAATTAATTTTTGAGTGTTATGAAATAATTAAAAAAATTATTTATTTGAGTTTATTGATCAAAAAGTATTTTATTAGTTAAAGATAACTAGAATTAATTAGTAATAATTAAAATTGTTTTATTAAAGGTAAAGAAACAATTAGAGTTTTTTTTAGATTATTTAGTAGGAATTTATTTATATTTTTAGCAAAGATTTATTTGTATCATTAGGATTACTTTGCACATTTTAAAATTAAAAATTATTCATATTAGTTGAATTAATTTATAGTTAAGCATTATAAATAATTTTAATACTTAAAAATTTGTTCAATTTATTTAGAATCTAAGGATTTATTCTTAAGTGTAAAATATGATAGTTCTGATACTTAATGTTAAGTACAGATGCCAAACTAATAAGATGAGGAGGGGGGGGGGGGGGGGGGGTGGGGGGTGGGGTGAATCATACAAACTTAATCTTCCATAAAAACATCAGATTCAACCTTGGTAACCTATACATCAGTAATATAACCAAAACTGCTAAACATGCAAACTCAAAAGCATATAAACATCATAACACTCATAACACCAGATTTAACGTGGAAACCCAAATAGGGAAAAACCATTGTGGGATTTCAGACCCACTAAGAAATATACTCTTCTAGAGTATGCTCGGTTAAAAGAAAATCCTGTTAAAGATTACAAACACATTGCTAGATGTGACCCGGTTAAGGGATTTCCCTCAAATCTGTTAGGATCTTCACCTTGTTAGAAGTGACCTTGTTAAAGGATTTCAAACACTCAATCAGAATGTCACCTTGCTAGAGGGTTTTACAAATAAGACTATTAAGTCCACTCAGTTAAGAGATTTTCTGTCACTTTACAAAATAACAATAATAAAAATCTATTTGCAACTTCACATCTAAAATGCTAAAGCAGATTCTTATTTGCTCAATACAATATAGACATAGAACTAATCTTGTCCATCTGCTGGGCTTCTATACTCTATTATTCAAAACAGGTCTCCAAGCTTCTGTGCTCGGTAATCACTATGTAGCATCCCTGTGCATACACTTGCCCACATGCATTGTTTATCAACAGTTCCTTATTTATAAATAATAGCTAACCGCTTAATCTCCTTGATCACATTTCCCATGATCAATCATAGCCATCAAATCTTTAAACTTGACCAGGTTCAATGTATCCTTCGATCTGAAAATGTTTTACCCCACCTAGGAACTTGCATACATTTCTTGGAACTTGTGCTAGGGTATTGCGGTTCAATTTGAGCTGTAGATCTTCCTGCCAATTTTCCTTTGCCATAGATTCTTTAACAAACTTCATCCACGACATACCAATCATTTAATCATAGCCAGCTCATCAGCTTCCTTCATTAAATAATGCTTTTATTCATTCAATGCATTCTTTTATTACTCGGTTGCAACTCGGTAAATACTAAACTTCACTCGGTAGACATTCTGCCTTCATTAACTGATAGCGATAACCTTAGGGTTTACCGACTAGGTTCCTTAGGGTTTACCGACTAGGTTCTTTGCTTGGTAACATAGTATAGTATTAACCTTACAATTAATAACATATGTAGGATATCAAAACAATCTAAACATCATGATCTCATCATTTTCTAACTCGATAATAGTTGCCCATTGAATAGCTTATTCCTCCCCTTATTCATCATATTCTTTCTGTGTCTTTTACCGACTTCTTTATACTCATCAAATCACACTTCTCAAGATATGGCAACATCATACTGAATTAGAAAATCAATTTCTTGACATCAATGACAAAATAATAATATTAAGATAGTAAAACATCCTTAATCAGTTATATCCATAATCATCAACAACCTTCTCAATATCCTTATTGAAATGCCAACAATCTCTCCTTGTCTGTTATAATGCCAAATGCTAACAATCTCCCCCTTTGGCATTGATGACAAAACCAATTGATTTGACCTAATTGATTTGGATTGTTGTGAGATTCTGAAATGCTGAAATGCTCTCCCCCTGTCATTAGAATTCTCCCCCATACATTAGTCTTCTCTTCTTGTCTCTTCAGTCTTTCTTTTCTTCATTCTTCTCCCCCTTTGACAACAATGCCAAAAAGTGAAGAACTAAAACATAATTTATTCTGCTAAGAAGTGAATTCCTGCTATTATGTGTCAATTTAGTCTCGATTAGAGCATTTGTCTTCAATTCCTGTTCCCTGTATTGTTTCCTGCACACCTTTAGAAAACATCCTAAAGTGTGTAAATCAACATCAACTCCTAAAAGATATTCTGTAGAGTCATTGAATTGATGCTTTCACCGAACTTGGTCAGTGAGTAGAAGATAGGGGTAGGACCCCTAACTTACTTCTGAGATACTCAAAAGTGTCCCTTGGTAGTGGTTTGGTGAAGATATCTGCTATTTGTTCCTTTGTGCTAACATACTCCAACACCACTTTCTTCTCTTGAGCTTCTTCTCTAAGATAAAGATATTTGATAGAGATGTGCTTTGTCTTAGAGTGCATAACAAGATTCTTTGAAATGTTAATGGCACTAGTATTGTCATAGAATATAGTTACTGGCTCGGTAACTTTCTCATTTATACCTTCCAACAGTTGTTTGATCCATACTATGTTGGTACAATTCAATGCTGCAACAACGTATTCAACTTCTACTATTGACTGTGAAACACATCCTTGTTTCTTGCTGAGCCAACTCACTAGTCTTTCTCCTAAAAAGAAAGATCCTCCACTTGTGCTTTTCCTATCATCAATGTTTCCTGCCCAATCAACATCAATATAAACTTTTAAATCAAAGTCATTTCCTTTCTGATATATTAAGCCATAATCCTCAATGCCTTTCAAGTATATGAAAATTCTTTTGATTACTGTCATGTGTGTTTCCTTAGGATCTGCAGAGAATCTTGCAACTATACCTACTGCATGTGCTATGTCTGGCCTGCTGTGAACAACATATTGCAACTTTCCAATCATGGATCGGTAAAGTGTCTCATCAATAGATGCAGATTCATTATTCTTTGATAATTTGCAGTTGGTAGTCATGGGAGTACTTACTGGTTTTGAATCCTTAATTCCAAATTTCTTCAAGATTTTCTTTATGTACTTGGATTGAGTAATGAAAATCTCATTTTTCATTTGCAGTATCTATAAACCTATAAAATACTTTATCTCACTGATTAATGACATCTCAAATTCTTTGCTCATTTCATTTCCAAAGTTCTTGCATAAAGAGTCATTTCCACAAAAGATAATATCATCAACAAATATGGCTGAGATTAGTATTCCATTTTCATCATTCTTCATGTACATGTTACTGTTTTCACTTGTTCTTATAAAACCAATCTTGATTAAATAAGAGTGCAATCTTTCATACCATGCTCTAGGTGCTTGTTTCAGACCATATAAAGCTTTGTTCAATTTACATACCTGATCTTTATTCTTGTTTTCAACAAATCCTTCAGGTTGTTCAATAAAAACTTCTTCTTCTAATATACCATTCAGAAATGCAGATTTGAGATCCATTTGATATACCTTAAAATTTTTGAAAGCAACATATGCCAACAATGTTCTTACTCCTTCAAGTCTAGCCACAAGTGCAAAAGTTTCACCATAATCAATTCCTTCTTCTTGAGCATAACCTTTGCAAACTAGTCTTGCTTTATTTCGAATGACCTCACCTTTTTCATTCAGCTTGTTTCTGAAAATCCACTTTGTACCGATTACATTCTTGTCCTTCGGTCTTGGGATTAGAGTCCATGTGTCATTCTTCTTGATTTGATCAATCTCTTCTGTCATAGCATTTATCCAATCTTCACTGTTAAATGCCTCTTTCACTATTCTCGGTTAAAATTCAGATATCAGACATGTGTTTTGTCTCAGTTTGTTCCTTGTTATCACTGGATCATCCTTATCTCCTATAATTTGACTTGATGCATGATGTCTTCTGACATACTTAGCTAATACAGGCTCGGTAGGCTCTGTATGATCTTCTTCATCGATCAGTAACTGGACACTATCTTCATTTCCTTCAGCAGTCTGCTTGGTAAGACTTGTCGGTTGAACATAGACAAATTCATCATAATCTTTTGGTTCCTTGGAATTTCCTTCATCATTTCTTTCTGCAAATTCATCAATTTTCACATTTGCACTTTCTACTATTTTGTTAGACAATTTGATTAGACATTTAAATGCTTTACTTCTAGAAGAATAACCAAGAAATGTTCCTTCTTCACTTTTCTGATCAAACTTGCCATTTCTATCATCTTTGTGTACATAGCATCTACTTCCAAAGATTTTTAAATAACTTACATTAGGTTTCTTGTCATACCAGATTTCATATGGTGTCTTCAAAGTACCTTTCTTCAGTTGTACTCGGTTCAGGGTGTAAACTGTTGTGCTTATTGCTTCTCTCCAAAATGTTTGTGACACTTTCTTTTCAATCATCAGGGTTCTGGCACAATCCACAATAGATCTGTTTCTTCTCTCAGCAATTCCATTTTGTTGTGGAGTTCTCGGTGCAGAGACTTGTCTTTTTATACCATGATATTGCAGAATAAGTTGAACTCATCAGATGTGAACTCTCCTCTATCTGATCTAAGACATTTCAGTTGTCTTCCTGTTTCATTTTCAACTCTTGCCTTGTACCATTTAAACATTTGAAAAGCTTCTGATTTTTCTTTTAAAAACATTACTGACATCATCCTTGAGTAATCATCCACAAATAATGTGAAATATTTATCACCATAATAAATTTGAACTTTCATAGGACCACAAAGATCAGTGTGCACAAGATCTAAAATTCCCTTAGAAGTGTAAGACTTACTTGTAAAGCTTGATCTTGTCATTTTACCCATCTGGAATCCTCGACACATAGCATTCTCAGGTTTTTCCAAACTCGGTAGACCTCTTACGCAGTGCTTCTTGCTTATTTTGATCAGATTATCAAAATTTACATGACAAAACCTTTTATGCCATAACCAGGTATCATCTATCTTTGCATACAGACATTTGTTCTGAGTTTAGTCAAGGTGAAATGTGTTACCTTTTGTTTGTGTCCCAGTAGCAGCTAACTTTCCATGCTTGTCATGAACTTTGACAATTCCTTTCTAAAATTCTATTCGGTATCCTGTATTGTTTAGCTGTGCTACACTCAACAAATTATATTTCATTGACCTTCAACCCAATAAACATCATTGCATCTTGCTTTGTCAAGAAGTGTTATGGATCCTTTACCTTTTACCGGACATGGTGCATCATTACCAAATCTTACATAGCCTCCATCATAGTCTTCTAACATAACAAACTTGTGTTTATCACCTGTCATGTGATGTGAACATCCACTGTCTATGATCCAAGAATCATTAGTATTTATATGAGATATTAGGGCTTTTTCTTCATATCTTTCTTCATCTGATCAATCTTTGATACCCACATAAACTACTTCCTTTGTATTAGTTTCACCTGATTTATCATCATTGGATTCCTCATCGGCTATTAAGCATGTCTTTCTATCTCTTCTTCTGAAGTCTCGGTGTCCTCTGTAATGATTATCTTTCTGTCTGTCATCTCGGTAATCTCTCTTTTCAGTAGAATCTTTGTTAGGACAATTAGAAGCCATATGTCCTATCTTATCACAATTGAAACATTTCAAAGGTAGTTTTCCTTTATACTTACCTTTGCCTCTCGATAACCTTCTAGCTAATGGTGCTTCAAACTCTTCTTGCTTTCTGATTTTCTCATATAGTTTGTGTACTTCCTCCATGTTCTTGTGAAATCTTTCACTTGCTCCAATGTGATCTCCTTCAGAGTACTTATACTTTCTTTCATTGTAATCATTAGATTCATCAAGATGAAAAGAACTAAATGTAGATTCAACTTTATTTACCGATGACCCACTATTATCAAAATTACTCAACTCAAATGCATGTAGCTTACCAATAGTAGCATCTAAAGAAACTAGCATATTGGGTACAGATCTCAATTCATTGATTGCAAAGACTCGGATTGCATAAGCTGGTAGAAGGGTTCTCAACAACTTACTTGTTATATCCTTTTCTTCAATGGTTCCACCTACTCCTTTGATTTGATTGACAATCTCCTTTAGTTTGGTACTGTACTGGGTTATGTTCTCACCTTCATTCATCCTCATAGATTCAAGTTTCCCTCTTAGACTATCCACTTTTTCTCTTTGAACATGTTCATCTCCACATACACATATATGAGCTTGTCCCACATTACCTTTGCATAATTGCAACCTTCTAGATCATTAAACTCTGAATCGGTCAATGCAGATGTTATTTCAATCATTGTGTGGATATGTTATTGCTTTGCCTTTATCTCTTTCATTATCAACGGATAGGTGCTCGGTGTGATGAAATCATTCTCTAGATAATATACATCATATTCTCCAACTCCTGATAGGTGCAGCTTCATCCTTTTCTGCCATGTACAGAAACTTGACTTGTTCAGCTTCAGTGCATCCCTCTTATACATCTTTGGATCTTTGCCTCAAGTACCTTTAAACTTTTTCTCCCAGAGTCCAATGCTCTAATACCAATTGATAGTTCTGATACTTAATGTTAAGTACAGTTGCCAAACTAATAAGATGAGAGGGGGGGGGTGAATCATACAAACTTAATCTTCCATAAAACCATCAGATTCAACCTCGATAACCTATACATCAGTAATATAACCAAAACTGCTAAACATGCAAACTCAAAAGCATATAAACATCATAACACTCATAACACCAGATTTAACGTGGAAACCCAAATAGGGAAAAACCACAGTGGGATTTTGAACCCACTAAGAAATATACTCTTCTAGAGTATGCTCGGTTAAAAGCAAATCCTGTTAAAGATTACAAACACATTGCTAGATGTGATCCGGTTAAGGGATTTCCCTTAGATCTGTTAGGATCTTCACCTTGTTAGAAGTGACCTTGTTAAAGGATTTCAAACACTCAATCATAATGTCACCTTGCTAGAGGGTTTTACAAATAAGACTATTAAGTCCACTCGGTTAAGAGATTTTCTGTCACTTTACAAAATAATAGTAATAAAAATCTATCTGCAACTTCACATCTAAAATGCTAAAGCAGATTCTTATTTGCTCAATACAATCTAGACATAGAACTAATCTTGTCCATCTGCTGGGCTTCTATACTCTGTTATTCAAACAGGTCTCCAAGCTTCTATGCTCGGTAATCACTATGTAGCATCCCCGTGCATACACTTTCCCGCATGCATTGTTTATCAACAATTCCTTATTTATAAACAATAGCTAACCGCTTAATCTCCTTGATCACATTTCCCATGATCAATCATAGCCATCAGATCTTCAAACTTGACCAGGTTCAATGTATCCTTCGATCTGAAAACGTTTTATCCCGCCTAGGAACTTGCATACATTTCTTGGAACTTGTGCTAGGGTATTGCAGTTCAATCTGAGCTGTAGATCTTCTTACCGGGTTTCCTTTGCCATAGATTCTTTAACAAACTTCATTCACGGCATACCAATCATTTAATCATAGCCAACTCATCAGCTTCCTTCATTAAATAATGCTTTTATTCATTCAATGCATTCTGTTATTACTCGGTTGCAACTCGGTAAATACTAAACTTCACTCAGTAGACATTTTGCCTTCATTAACCGATAGCGATAACCTTAGGGTTTACCGACTAGGTTCTTTGCTCGGTAACATAGTATAGTATTAACCTTACAATTAATAACATATGTAGGATATGAAAACAATCTAAACATCATGATCTCATCATTGTCTAACTCGGTAATAGTTGCCCATTGAATAACTTATTCCTCCCCTTATTCATCATATTCTTTTTGTGTCTTTTACCGACTTCTTTATACTCATCAAATCATACTTCTCAAGATATGGCAACATCATACTGAATTAGAAAATCAATTTCTTGACATCAATGACAAAATAATAATATTAAGACAATAAAACATCCTTAATCAGTTATATCCATAATCATCAACAACCTTCTCAATATCCTTATTGAAATGCCAACAATCTCTCCTTGTCTGTTATAATGCCAAATGCCAACAAAATATAGTATTAAAGAAAAAATTAAAGTGGTAATAAATTTCCTAAGGAGAAGGACGACAAACGTAACTCATGATAAAAGGGTTTGATATGGAAATTTAAGTTGTAAATTTGGACCTTCCTATTAATAAATACTTTATCTATAAACATTTCACTATCTCCTCAATGATGGGAAAAGAGCCCTTTGGGGTTTTGAAAGTGTAAAAAATTACATAAGGCGAAATGGTTTGGGGTTTTGAAAGGATAAATATTGTATAAGGCGAAATGGTTTGGGGTTTTGAAAGGATAAATATTGTATAAGATGAAATGGTCAAATTACACTTGTGGAATTCAAATAGATAGTTGAACATTAAGATATTTATTATATTGAATTAATCTTTCTTAGGATGTAGATAAAACAATTAAATCTCCTTATTAAATAAAATAGTTGACTTAAAGAAACAAAAGAAAGGGAAATGACATTGCTCTCATGCATCTTGGGAAGCTTTTCCACAATGAAATTATTCCAAGCATTGGATTCTCCCTCATTATTTAGTCTCAAATGGAACATAGTAGTAAATGGATTTCTCCAAGACATTCAATACTTTTCAAATATTTAAGTTCTTTATTTATTGGACTTCAAAACTATCTTTTGTATATTTCAATTAGTGCAAGTATTAAAAGTTAAAATAATTTACCTACCAAATAAATGTGTTTAGACTCATAGTTATCCTTTTATGTATTTTCCCCAATTCACGAAGTTGATTATTTGATTGTTTCCTAATTAGATTCAAGATAAAGAATATATGAGGCATTTGAGAATAGTCAAATACATTAACAGTTAAAACATTTACCTTCTAAAAACAAAGAAACATAAGACTAGTAAAAAAGAGAAGTTTCTTCTACCTTGCAAGTAATTAGTATGGATAAATTTAATTAACGCTTAACCTTAGAGGTAAATTTCATAGTTAAATCTTCATACAATCTAAATGGTATAATCTATTGGGAAGACCATTAGTACTAATTAGGATGTACAAATTTTTCTATTGAAATCAAAATAGTTTTTAGTAAATGGAAATGGAACAAAAATTGTAATATTTTTACAAGATATGATTAAATCTTGTGGAATCTCAAATTTAGTGAATGTCTAATGAAACTTAGCTTGAACATGAAATGAGTTATAAATTTTTATTATTGGATTCTTACCTTAAATTGAGTTTTCAAGAAACCTAACTTATGATAACTTAAAATTAGATTGAAGTAAATTATAGGAGCAAGCTTTAGCTCACTTTTAAGAATTTGAAATTGATGGGATAAAGTTAACGTTACTTCAGGTGGAAGAAATAGTTAGTTATCTCTTTATAATTAGTTCAAAAGCAACTTAGACTCTCTCTTCTAATCATATTTTCAAATTTTGGTAATTAAAAGTAATGTGGTTATTTTGAAATTCGTTTCCAAAGTCTTGATATTTAATCGTTTAGTTTTCTTTCAAGCAATTTAGTACTTTTCAAGTATTAGGATTCATACTTAAAGTGTAATGGTCATTTTCATAAGCTATCTCCTATAAGTATCATAATTTTCAAGCGATTAGTATTTTTATGTATTTAATTCAAGTTTTAGAATTTTAAATTATTATCATAGTTTTCTTTCAAGAAAATACTATTTCCAAGGTGGTTGATTTCAATGATTTGTTTAGCATGTAATACTTATATCTTACTTTATAATTTCAAGCAGTAATTCCTTGCATGTAATAGTTTCTTTTCATAGTTGTTTTAGTGTAATGTTTACTTTTAATTTCATTAATCCATAGTTAAATTATCAAATAGACAACTAAAAAAGAGGAGTTGAAACCAAAAACCTTAGCAATGTTCGATATATGGTGCCTCTAGGTCATGCTTACGGGTAATGTCGTCGTGTTGAACTACTTCACTTAACACCTAATAAAGATGCAACAACAACGTTTGTGGCATCATCCCTCTAAATCACCAAGGAGAAATAAGGGTCATTGGAAGTAAAATCCAAGGGACGGATAGCCCCCTTGGATCGATAATCTAAAAAGATAAATTTTAAATGAATTTACATCCGTTCAGTTAAATTTTAGAAAACCCCATTAGGGTTTGGTTGTGTGTAATGATTTTGAAAATTTATATTTCTTGATGAAAATTCAAAGGATGATAATGGATTAAGGGTGACGTATTCAATAGCAAATATGACCTAGTTGTTTTAGGCCACAAGCATGAGGCCATCTTGAGCCTTTTTGCTATAGAGCTACCATCGTGGGTAGCAACCGTAGAGAAACTGTCTGGGACATTGACCATAGAAAGGGTTGCATACCCACCAAATATTTTATATTAAACCATAGTTAGAAACCAAAACTACATACTTTACGCCTTGATCCCATGCCGAAACGGGTATGTAGGCAGTCTTGGGGCGGAGTTGTCCCTTGTACTTAGGCATTCGAGGATGGGGATTAGGATTTGGTTTTGGGTGAGTAGTTGGTTCTCAAAGCTCTTTGGTATTTTAATCAAATGGTGCATATACTAATTGGAAGATTTAGAAAAAAACATTCAACGCATACTTGGAAGGAATCGCGTATGGATTCGCTTGACTTCCCGAGGCTTTAGGCCAAATTCTAAGGTGTAATTCAAGCTTGTATTATGCTATTTTATTTACTCCTAAGGATGGCAACCTCAGTGCACTCCTAGTAGAGGAGTGTAGTTCTTAGATAACGACTTAGGACCCAGATGGTCCTGATGAGTCTAAGTCTCTGGCCATAACACTTCCTATCTCGAATTGGATAGATGCCTACCTTGTTTGGGTAGATGTCTATCCCAAATTGGATAGACGAAACATCCTATCCTGTATGGACAAATGCCTAACCTGTACGGTTAGATGCTCATCCCGGATGGATGAATTCCTATTCTGTTTGGATAGATGCCCAAAGTATGCGATTGAATCAAACACAATTAAGAATAAATTAAAAAAAATAGTCAATTTTTTTGGGTTGAGTAGAGTGGGTTATTACACAGCCCATTTTGTTTTAGAACTTTTTTTTTTTGATGTAGTATTGACGAAGACGTGGGTACAACCATACAGATTTACATGCCAACTAATTTTTCACCAAAAAAAATTTCGACCTCTAATTTTGAATTTGACAAGTGATTTGTGATTTTTTTGGCCTTCTAAGCACGATGGTGACCTCCGTTTTGTGCCAAAGTGCATAGATTTTTCAGATACCCCCATATTTGCCTCGATTTTTGTACCCTTAGCTAAATTGACCCAATTTTTTAATTGCTCAGATTTTGATGAAACAATAGTCGATCGTGGGGTTTTTCGACATCGTGGACGCAGTGGTGACCTCCTTTTGGAACCCAACATGAATAAAAAAATCACCTTAGGTTGGATCCCTCAAGCATGCATATAGGAACTTGATAGATTTTAAGTTCCAATACCATGTAGAAGAAGTTGATGATCAACCACATGAGTCAAGAATAAGGTGCAAGAAAAATACCTATCACACAAAAGAGATCAAGCAAAGATGGTATGCTCTATAAAAACCAAAGAATTTTGTATTAATGCACAAAAGAATAGAAGATTTAATATTGAAGGTGCACAATATTGGAGGTTCAATTACAATGTTACAATGAATGAATGCATCTCGTTATAGAAAGCAATAGATGCCCTAATCCTAAAATTAGAAGAACTAAAGGAATGAAAAGTAGGAGCTAAATTAAGCTCAACTACAAGCTAAAAAAGATAACTAAAAGTGCTAGTAAGTGAACATATACCAAAAAAGCATAACACCTAGATAAAATAAAGAACCTAAGTTTAGCTTAAGTGAAAAACCAATTAAAGACCTAATTAATAAATAATTAGATAATTGTCCTAAAATTAATCCAACATGCATTAAGAGCATTAATTGATTTTTTTTGGCAAGACAACATAAGAATTTCACCCTATCAAAGAGATGTTGTTAGGAGAATAAGATCTAAAAATTGTGAACATGACTCGAACAAAATTTTATGAGAAATTTGTTCAAAGCTATCCTCAACTAAGAATTAGTCAAAGGTTTTTTAAAATGGACAAAACTTTTTATGTTAAGATAAATGATGCACACACTATACCTTGTTTATAGTGTGTGCATCATTTATCTTAACATATTGAATTTTCCATGCATTATGATATTTTTTAGCATATATGTTTTACTTTGCACACTAACAATGTTTTGCATGAATGTGGTATACAAGTTCCTCCTAAGTCATCAAGAGATTTTATTTCAAGTGTATTATGTAAAAGAGATGATGACCACACTTTTTATAAAAAAGTAGTGTTTGAAAGGATCATGCGTTACTTGTGGTGGTTTAGAGATTTATACATTTATAGAGCACATATGAATTTGGAATAAAACTATTCATCTCTGGAAATACAAGTCAGTAACATATAGGGTTAAAGATGCCAAAGAGCTGAAGAAATGTGATTTAGTGAATACAAATATATCTATAGTTGAATTTATGAGGATTTTTCAAGAGAGACTAGTTTATGAGTATGCAATGCATACACATAGAGTTAGGTGGTTGGATAAGCAAATCAAGTTGTATAAGGATACATTTCCTCTTGGTGCCATTGTTTCTATTGTATATTTTTTGAGAATTAGGCACTATAGTTGTAAAATGAAGTGCAATCTCCATATTACCACTCTACACAAGTTACTATTTTAGCCCAAACGGGTAGGTGAGTTGGCTTGGGCGGTGGGTTTGCTCCCCATCGGTCTCGGGTTTGACTCCCTCTCAGATTAAAGAGGGAGGACTGGTTGTGGGCTCTGGATTCTCTCCCTAGGGGACTAGTCTCGCCTCAGTTCACCCCTTCTTGGCCCCAACTTGGCAATAAAAGTAAGCCCAAGGTAAGGCAGGTTGGGTCGCTGGACTGGGCCGCAGGGATACCCCTGGCGTAATGAAAAAAAGAAAAAGGAGGATAGAAAGATATTAAGAGAGTATCACTTCTGCATCAATGTTGATTGTACTCATTCCATATAGTTTTTGTAAGGATGCTTTTAAATCTACTATGATAATTGAAGCGAAAGAAATATCAGATACAATCAACACATTATATGGTCATATAACTACACCTCACAATTCAATAATTCAAGGATATTCTATGGGTTGAATAGGATGCATATGATGAGTGGCGATCAACATTTTTGTAATTTCACCGAGGAAGGAACATGGAAAGAGAGAGAACGATGGTGCAAGAGTATGTGTAAAATGAGTCCTTGCTAGTAAACAATTGAATTACCAAGGGGCTACTAAGTTGATAGATGCAACAATAATTATGCAATGGTGTAACTCCATGATGGGACTGGGTAATGAATGTAAGTCTTTGGTTTCTAGATATTTTTAGTTGATATGTGAATCTAATTTTGTAAACTATGTAGATTTTTGTACACTCATAGGATTGAGCGAGTTGCAGTCATTTAAAAGTTCAAATAAAAGTTCCCTGATTATTTATACGAGAGTAATTGAATGTTTCTTTTCTTCATGTATGGATTTTTTGTGGGAATAATGTGAATCAAAAGAGTGGGTTGATGAACGGTCTTCTAGACCTTTAGTTGCCATTGACACATATTGAGTTTCAAAAGCACTATAGTTGAACAAGATGGAAGTATCAGTGGACTTTGACCATGTATCTGACCCAACGAAGATGGAATTTGTGATTTATAACTTAGTTGAAATCAAAATTTTAACTCATTTTATTAAATTTTACATGGTTTTTGGAATTAATTTATCATTCAATAAAATGTAGGTTATGTGTACATAGTTATTGTTGATGAGAAAATGAAGGAACATATTAATTTTTGTGTCATCATGTATTGAGACAAAAATAGATTGACTACCACAATCATTGATGGAGAGGGTATTAAGTACCCAATAGGGTCTGTTGTTGTCATGGGAACATGGTTTAGAAGGTACCCTATCAAGAAACATGATGTTTGGTTGATTTAGGAATTCAACACACAAGCATATTCTTCATTACTCTAACCTTGTTGCAATAAATATTTAGTTGATTAAATATTGTGGTGGACCACTTAATAAGTATTTATGGAAAGTTCACGAATCTAACCACAAGGCAATACTTGACACGATAAGGGTAAGAGCTGATCCACAAGGTTCACTAGTTTGAATTTGGGCCAATTACAAGTATTTAGTGTGTTGGAGCATTACAATGAATATGATTCTACAAAAGGGTAGAATGTTTTTGAAAATTTTGTATATATCGTTGGCTGATAGACATATCATCCCTTCATTGTGCCAACTATTGGAAATTCAATTTTTTTTGTATATATAAATAGCCATGAACTAATTTGTACCTCTTTAGAGGCAAAATTCTGTATATATAAATGGCCATGAATTAATTTTTACCTATTTAGAGGCCAAAATTTTGTATATGTAAATGACCATGAACAAATTGGTACCTATTTAGAGGCCAAATTTTGTATATATTAACCACCGTTTGATTATAAATTCATAAATCAAATTTCGTGATAAATTTTGTATCTATGATTCTACTTTAAATTTTGTATGCTTGTACAATTCTTTTGTCAATGTGTAATTAATGTACAAAATAATCACTTTCTATTTTCAAAATGCAATTCTCAAAGCAAATAATATTATAGTAGAAAATAATTGTAGTTCCCCTCCCTGATTCATCTCTTCTTTTGGTGCTATGATAGACCTAATTAGACTTATTGGTGGTATTTTGATCGCTACTTATGATTTTATTTATGTTTTCGATGCTTATTGATGATGTTAGACACTTCATAGGACATATGGTTCTTGATGATTTATATGGATGATTGTTACATTTTAGACTATATTGATGATGGATCTATATTTGATGGTTTATATGTGCTCATTATTCATGATGGATCATATTGCTTATGGGATTTTGATGGTATTATGATTATGCTAACCATATTTTATAAATACGATGATTGATTAGATGCTATGGTGAATGCGATTGTCTTCTAGTGCATTCATGATTAGAAACGATGTCATACCACTCATTGTGAGCATGCCATGATGTTGCGATTCTCTACCACTTTCCTGATCATTTATGATGTATATGTATCATATATATAAGTTATATTGTGTTTAGTGGTGGATGTAGGATTGTAGGTACCAGACATTGACTCCACCTGGTCTCACAGGTCTGAGTGTGTCCTATCCCAATGAGAAGTTGTTGGAGATGACATGTGTTTCCCTTTTATACTCTAGGCTTATTTGTTCACCTTGTAAGTTGTGTTGTGGTGTAAGTTGGTGGTTAGAGTCTTGTGTCGATTTTTGACCCTTTGTTGAGTTGCTTGAGGTGTTGTGAGCATGTGGTTCCTTTTTAATTAATAGTTGGATTAATATAATTTATTAATGTTTAAATTAATCTATCTTATAGCATGGATATTTATTTATTTGGTTAATTTATTGTTTAATTGATCATTTGTTAATTACTTATTTTTGAGATTTATATTTGTTTTATTGAGTTTAATTAATGAATTAATGCTTTATTTATTATTTATTGTTTAATATTTTATTAATGGTTTGATTTTATTATTTATTATTTGGCTTTGATTTTATATTATAGTTTCTATTTATATAAGCTTTTGTTTATTATTATTGGGATTTGATTTATTATTATCCCATTCATGTTTATATGATTACTCTATTATTAATTGCATAATTGGTTATTTTATAAAGTTTGCCTACCCTCTTTTCTGATTGGTTATTTTTAGTGAGGGTAAGTAAATAATATAATTTTATATTACCTACCTTGTATTCACACATATTAGGTATAATATATAGTTTTATGGAATTTTTTGATTGCCCGGTGGATTTCTATAGTTTGAGTTTAATTTTTCTATTTAATAGTTTTTTTGTGCGTTGTCATGGTTGGGCTCCTCTGCAAAAAAAGTTTGGATTTGAAAGCTTGGGATTTTTGTTGAACTTGGATTTGGATTGTTGGAGTTTTGGATTGAATATTGGAATTGAAGTTGCTGGATTGGTTGTTTTTCGTTAGTGTTCTTGCCTTGGATTATGAATTCTAGGCTGGAACTTTGCTTCTCTCTGCAATTTTTTTTGAAAAGATTGTCTGCTTTGTTTGTGGAAAGATTTTTTGGGGAGTGGAATTTGATGTTTAATGATTTCCTTTTTGGTTTTTGGGAAAAATGTACTATGTATTGATAAAGTATGATGAATATAGTGAAATTTGGGAATGGAGTGTTGTTGGGAATGCATAATCTACACTTTTCCTCTTTGAATTTGTGATTTAATCTTTCCTGAGATTTTGTGGAGTTTCTCTAAGATTTGGGAATGATTATTGTATCCTCATATGTTTTTCTGCATTACCTTGTGTCTTGTGTACATTTACAAGTTTTGATTTTCAATGGCATTACCAAGAGTTGTTTCTGGATGTTTTGTGAAGTAGCATTTTGTCATAGCATATCCTATAGATGGCTTGTGTATTGTATGAGAATTATAATACCTTAGACATTTTGTATTGAAACTATCTTTGCATTGTTGTATTTCCCTGAGTTGCTATGCGAATTTGGTGAAGTTCTATGCACTTCTAAGTGTCGTTCTGGCTAGAGATTGATGATGGATCCTCTTGGTGATGATCATAATATTTATTCTAAGTGTTTATTTTGTGCTATTTTGTCCTCCAACACCTTTTGAGATATTTACCTATTCATTTTGTGAGCCTATATTCAAAACTGGGCATTTCCGTCACCAATATCCTCCGTTTTTATTCGTTTTTGCTCTCAAAACCCAAAACGCTAGAGGATGACCACAAAATGCTAAAGAATGTCATGGGAATTCTAAATTGTCTCCTAGGAATACCAGTTTGGGTTTTTTTGTGCTATTATGCTAGGATAACCGGTGAACAACTGAGAGGAGGGGGTGAATCAGTTGTTAACATATTATATGAATTAAAGAACTTAAAACCTTTTACCGAATTAACTGATAAAGTATTAAAGCATAATTGAAAACTAGAGAATCAATACCATACAACCATAACACATAACACCATGATTTGTACGTGGAAAACCCAGTAAAGGGAAAAACCACTGTGGGAAACCCTACCCACAGTCAAATGATACTTCTGCAGAAAGTATATGATTACAATAGGGGCTCGCACATGTAGGAAGGCACACTGCCTAGAGTGCATTTCTCATCACAATGGAGTCTCATTGACTACAGAAGAGGCCGACCACCTCAAAATATTTGGATAACAATCTAGAATGAGAACTACCTGTGATGGCATTAAACATGCTAGATTACAGTTCCGGTTAAGCTCAATACCCAAGGTCTAAAACCTCTTACATAAACCCAACTTGATCACCTATGATCAACCAAATCCTCTGTACAAATGATTATTAGATTATTCACTCCTTTCCCATGATCTACAATGAGATCTTTCATATATTTATACCAACTGGGGACCTAACCAATTAGGTTGGCCACCCAAATGATAATTCAATAGATCCATTACATAATCCTAAAATAAAATCATAAAACATGTCGGCCTAAGGCATCCCAAAAGTGCATCGGAGGATCCACTAACACGTTTCATGTAAATCAGTCCATAACCTAGATAGCATGGGACCTAAATTAGATCCACACACGCCAAAGAAATGATACCAATTAGTTGAGGCATGAACACAATCACCATCAACATCCTGAATCCCTTCTAGAAGCTGCACCAACACCACTTATGCATTACATCAAAGATCTTCAATAAAGCTTTGTCGGTGAAACCCTTACTAGACCTATAAAGTAGGCTTACTAGAACATAAGATAGCATCCGACCATCAAGTCAATACCAACTGACTGAAGCATACTTCAGAAGCATATGAACCATCCATACAAACTTATTCAATCATCTAGATCATACCGGTGACAATCAACTGATAATCTTCCCAATCCAATCCTTCTACCAGAAGTCAATAAACAACCATAACAACTAGTGTTGACATCAATGACAAAAAATAAATGCAACACATAATCAATTCCATCATATGGCCAACAATCTCCCCCTTTGGCATTGATGGCAACACTAGATGTGAAAAACATCGAAGTGCCAATAAATGCCAAACAAGTCTCCCCCAATGGAAGACATCCCATAAAATGATATAGCAATGAAGCTCTGAACCAAATCTGAATCAAAAGATCAAATACCACCAAACTCCCCCTAAGGAGTGCAATCAATCTAAAAAATAAATAGCAATGGTTTTTCACATATATTCCTCCCCCTTTGACAACAATGCTAAAGAATCAAACATAATATGAAAACTCTAAATCTCAAGGCTGACTACTCTCCCTGAGTAGTAGCAATATTTCATCAATCTGGAGCAAAAGATATCTCTAATAATGCATACCGCACCGATGCACATCTACATCATTGAAGTCTCCACTGAAGGGGTAGAAACCCCCAATCTTTCTCTCCAATACTCAAATGATTCCTAGGACAAGGGTTTACTAAAGATGTCTACTATCTGTTCTTTAGTGTTCACATAAATCAATCTGACTTATTTTGCTTCCACCTTTTCCTTCAAAAAGTTATACTTGATTGATATGTGCTTAGTCTTGGAGTGAAATACCAGATTCTTTGATATGTCAATAGCTGCAACGTTATCACAATGAATAACAACCAGATCATTACAACTCACTTGTATATCCTTCAACATCTACTTCATTCATAGAACTTGAGTGCAATTGGTTGCGGTAGCAACATATTCAGCTTCAACAGTAGATAAAGAAATGCATGACTGCTTCTTGCTGATCCATGAAACCAACTTCTTCCCGAGAAAGAATGCTCCACCGGATGTGCTCTTCTGGTCATCAACATCACCTGCCCAATTTGCATCTGTATATGCACATAAAGTAAAGTCATCATCTTTAGGGTAACATAAACCATATTCAGTTGTTCCTTGCAAATACCAAAATATCCTTTTTATTGCACTTTCATGATTTTCTCTTGGATTACTTTAAAATCTTGATATAATACTAAATGCATTCATTATATCCGGTCTAGTCTGAGTTAAATATAGCAAACCACCAATCATGGATTTATATCTTGGAGAATTTACTGGAGGGGATACATCTTTAATTGACAATTTTTCACTTGTAACCATAGGAGTACTAACCGGTTTGGAATTTTCTATACCAAATGTCTTCAATAATTCCCTTAGATACTTAGTTTGACAAATAAAGATGCCTTTGTCAGTCCGAGTAATCTGCAAACCTAGAAAAAATCTTATTTCTCCAAACATAGACATTTCAAATTCACTCTGCATATTATCAGAGAATTCCATGCATGTTTTTTCTTCGCCTCCAAAAATGATATCATCAACAAATACTTCAATAATTAGAATATCATCATTAGTGATCTTGTAATATAGGTTACTGTCAGCATTACCTTTTATAAAATCAAGCTTCAAAAGATACTTATCAAACCTTGCATACCAAGCTCTAGGAGCTTGTTTTAGTCCATATAGAGATTTTCTTAATCTGCAAACCATATTTTTATCATTTGTTAGTAAAAATCCATCAAGTTTCTCAATAAAGACTCCCGCTTCAAGTTCTCCTTAAAAAAATGCACACTTAACATCCATTTGATAGACCTTGTAGTTCTTATAGGCCGCATAAGAAAGAAATAGTCTAACTTCAATTCTAGCTACTGGTGCAAAATTTTCACCATAATCAATTCCCTCCTTCTGAGAATATCCTTTGCAGACCAATCTAGCCTTGTTTCTTACAACTTTTCCATCCTCATTTAGTTTGTTTCTGAAAACCCATTTAGTTCCAATAACATTCTTATTTTTAGGCCGGGGAACCAAAGTCTTTCTATCTGATCTAATTCATCTTCCATAGCTTTCATCCAACATTCATCTTTACAAGCTTCAATTACTGATGTTGGGTCAATCTAAGAAATGAAACATACCTCTTGATTTTCCAATCTCCTTCTTGTCATAACTCTCTTGTTTTTGTCTCTAATGATCTGATTTTTCAAAATGATTTAGCCTTACATACCTTGGTGTTTTCTGATTTTTTAGGTTCTCTATGCTGCTCTTCAGTTACAATTGAGTTTTTTGATGATGCTGAGGTAATTGGTTTAGTATTCTATTCCGGTACAGGCAATACCGGATCAGTTATGATCATTTCCACTGTTGGTTCTCTGTCATAACATTTAACTTGGTCTTTGTACTGCTCATCCACTTTCACATTAGCGCTCTCCACAATTCTCTACAATATTTTGTTATAACATCTATATGCTTTGAAGAACCATTAACCTTATGGAGAGCTCGCGTGGAGGAGGAGAAGGCAGCAGTGGTAGAATTCAAATTTTGAATTCTCTGCTAGGAGGTAACTCTGGTTTCAATGGAGGAAGCAGCCAAATTGATAGAGCTGACCAGATGGGGTAGAAGGACAAGCCTCTGGATATTCTACAGGCTGACGATACTCTGCCAGAGAATAATGTGGGTCCTAGAAACACGGCTGGGGGGTCCAGCCCACATGAAGTAGTTTTGGAGAATGGAAAAGAAACTAGAAAGTGGTCAACCCTCTTTGGAACTAGACCATTTGGGAAATATTCCTCGCCTCCTATGAAGAATATATCAAACCTGAATGGTGGTAAGTTCACCATCTCTATCCTTGACTCGATTTTGGATTATAACATGAGTAGCATGTCGAACTCTCTGGTGGGTAAATTATGGGACCACGTCCAAACATTGAGCTTGTTAGGGCCTATGTTAAATGAAAATGGGCTTTGAAAGGTAATGTTGAAATTTCAGCTCTGCCTAAAGGCCTTCTCACCTTTTGTTTTTCATGTGAAGAAGACAAAATAAAAATCCTTTATGGTAGCCCTTGGTTGGTTGGAAAGACAACTCTGGTCCTCCAAAAATGGCACCCGAATCTAAATATGAGTGAATCTCTTTTGGTGCAAGTCCCAGTTTGGGTTAAGTTCCCAGGTCTCCCTCTTGAATACTAGGCAGAAAGTATTTTCTCGGGTATAGCAAGCTCTTTTGGTGAGCTCCTTTCAATTGGTCCAGTCACCACCTCAAGAAGGAGTCTCAATCATGCCATATTTTGTGTAGGGATTGCCCACGATGCAAATATACCTGAGCAGATAGATATTGTGTCTAAGTTGGGTACTTGGAAACAATAGATTGAATACAAATCCATCCCCTTTGCTTGCTTCCATTGTAAAAAAGAAGGTCACTGGGCTAAACATTGCCCTCTTAAGCCCAAAGGGGATAATAAGCAAGCCAAAACTATAGTAGAAAGTAGAAAGGCTCCAGAGAAAAAGGTCTGGCAAGTCAGAAATATAGAGAATAAGGAAACTGACCCAACTTAGATCAACTGTTTTGGATCCCTGGGGGAGAATAAGGATGTGGTCTCCTTAGCCTCTATTTCTAAACATCTTTCCCCCTAGGAAGCTTTGAGGAAGGAGCGGATGGAAGAAGACAATCTCCTGGGAGGGCAGATCCCAAGAGAGGAAATAATAGATTAGAATGAATCTTCTAAAGAAAATACCCAGATGGTGATTGCTGACACCTTGATTAGTAAGGAAGCTTCCAATGAAGAGGATCAAGAGGATAAGGATATTAAGGAAGTGGAACAATCTAAGGAAGGGGAGATCACTGGATCATAGGAAGAAAAGGACAACTCTTCTCCTCTCACAAACAGTTCTAATTTTCAAGAGGCCCAGAAATGTGCTATCTTGGGTATGAACCTTTCTGATTCATATCAAGCCTCTAAAACAATCAATAGCTCTTCACATGAATCTAGATCACCTATATGGGGTAATGAAGAGGAAATTTATAGAATCCTTAGCAATCCTGAAGTGGTTTTTGAGAGAGAAGCCGAGTGGAAAATTCCAAAACACAGGAACAAGAAAGGATCCACTCCCTCTGCTACCTAAATAAGGAAGTCCAATAGAATTGCTCACGTTGATGTAGGGTATGTCTCCTCATCCCCAGGACAACCTTCAAACCACAAAGTCAAAGTTAAGGAGGCCAACAAGAACATAGCAGATGGGACTCAGAGGACTCTAAAGGAGTTAGGAATTGGTAAGTAATTATGAAGATTGTTTCTTGGCACATTAAGGGACTTAATAATGCCCACAAGCATGATATTATTAGGAATATGATTAGGGACTGTAAACCTGATATTTTTCTTATTCAAGAAACTAAGATGAGTAGAGAAAAGGTTGAAGCTTTGAATTTCTTTAAATCTAGTAGCATCTGTGGTGGTAGCTCAGAAGGTGCCTTTGTAGGCATTGTAACAATCTGGAATCTCAATAGTGTTAGAGGTCAAGTTCTTATTCAAGAGAGCAATTTTTATTGCATTAAATTTAAGCATTTAAAAGATGAAACCTCTTGGGTCCTCACAAACATCTATGCTCCTAATACCATGAAAGCCAGAAGCAAGTTTTGGAAAAACTTATGGAAATAAGGGACAACTTCCTGAACCTTAGCTGGTTGGTCATGGGAGACTTCATTACCCCATTGAGAGAGGAGGAAAATTTTGGTGAATGCCCATCTCAATTGGATAGTAGACTGGACCTCATGGATTTTATAAACACTCAGGCTCTTAATGATGTGGAGATGCAATGTTTCAATTACACTTGGACTAATAGGAGGGCTGGAAATGACCTTATAAAAGTTTGCCTTGATAGGGCTCTTATTTCTGATTATTGGTTCAGACACTACTTCTACTCTCCGTATGCTCACATTCATGTTGGGTTTGACCACTATCCCATCACTCTTATTGCTGATCCCATTAACAGGAGAAGGCATTTTCCCTTTAGGTTTGAAAAAATGTGGACTTTACATCCGGATCTTACTCATAAAATTCAGGAATGGTGGAACATTCAAGTTGAGGGTACATCCATGTATAGAGTTGTGAAAAAATTTAAAAGCATAAAAGACAACATAAGGACCTGGAATAAATCCATATTTAGGAATATTTTTGAGGCCAAAGGAAAAATTCAAGAAGACCTCAACAGAATTCAGGTCCAAATCTAGAAGGATGGATTCTCTATTGTGACCATTGTAGAAGAAAATGAGATTTTCAAAAGATACCATGATATCATTGCTAAAGAAGAAGCTTTTTGGAAGCAGAGATCTAGATGTACTTGGCTAAAGGAATGGGATAAGAATACCAGATTCTTCTATATGTCAACTATCAAACACAAAGTGGCTAATAGGATCCAAAAACTGATGGTGGACAATGTGGAACTGATCAAGGAGGAGGAGATAAGAAATGAGGCCAAAATTTTCTTCTGAGATCTTCTTTGTAGGGATCAAAGTTTGGATGATGATGTTTAAAATTCCTTCCTTCAGAACATTCCTTGCCTTATTGATGAGTAGAAGAATTCTTTCTTAACTTCCATCCCTTCAGACTTGGAGATCAAAAATGTTGGAGTTTCTTTTGAAGGCAACAAAGCCCTTGGACCTGATGGCTTCCCTATGTTCTTGTTCCAAGAGTTCTGAGATATAGCTGGGAAAGATGTCTCTAGTGGGGTTAACAAATTTTTTGGGGCAAGAAAACTTCTAAAAGAAATTAATGGCACCTTCATTGCTTTGATCCCCAAAATTCAAGGAGCTGACTCCATGGATAAGTTCAGGCCAATCAGTTTATGCAACTCTTATTATAAGATTATTTCCAAGGTCCTAACCTCTAGACTCTTGAATTTCCTTCCCTCTTTGATCAGTCATCAGCATAATGGTTTTGCACCACGAAGGAAAATTCTTGATTCCATCATTATTGTCCATGAGAATATCCATTCCCTAGTTATGGCCAAGAAGTAGGGTTTTATTCTTAAGCTTGATCTCTCTAAGGCTTATGACCGGGTCGATTGGTCTTTCCTCATGAAGGTTCTTTTGGATTTTGGCTTCTCTAACAGATGTGTGGACCTCTTCAAGCAACTTATCTCTACTGCCTCCTTTGTTGTTCTTGTTAACAGATCTCCCTCCTCCTTCTTTAAAGCCTCCAGAGGATTGAGGCAAGGGGATCCCATCTCCCCTATTATCTTCATCATTATGGCTGAATGTTTTGGTAGGTTCATGGAAAACATTGTGTCTATAGGTATTTTTAAAGGTCTCCAAACCTCCTCTGCAGATCATACTTTCTCCCGCCGGCAATTTGTGGATGACACCATCATTATGGGGGATTCAAGCATTTCAGAAGCCAGAATCCTAAAGGACACCCTATGCAAGTTTGTGTCTGCTTTTGGCCAGCTTATCAACTGGGTTAAAAGTGAAGTTTTTTTCATCAACACTCCTAAGACAAGACAACATAGAATTAACAGAATTTTGTAATGTCTGATTGCTGATCTCCCCACTACCTACCTTAATCTCCCCCTGGGCATTGCTCCCGCTGATTCCTTTTGGAGTTCTTTGGTGGATAAATTTCAAAGAAAGCTTGCAGGTTGGAAAGTTGCTCTCTTAAGTCAAGATGGAAAGCTAAAACTTCTTAAAGCATCCCTTCAAAGCATTCCTATTTATGCCCTCAGTCTCTTCAGAATCCCAGTTAAATTTGTTGATGCTATTGAAAAAATTCAAAAAAAAATTCTTTGGTCTGGGTTTGAGTAAAATAAAAGAATGGCTTTAGTGGCTTGGGACAAGGTTTATAGATTGAAAAGAAAGGGTGGTCTGGGTCTAAGGAGAATTAGGACCCTCAATGAAGCTCTTTTGTCTAAACAAGTATGGAGATTGTTCCACTCTGACAGTGAGTGGTGTGAAATTTGGAGAAGTATCCTCTTCTGTCTTCATCTCTTTTCTCTTTTATCAATTCTGATTTCAGTATTAATGGGTCTCACATTTGGAATCATGCTTCTAAGTGTAAAAGAAACATTGCCAAAGGGGTGAAATGGAGAGTTGGTAATGGTAGGAAAGTTAGATTTTGGGAAGATCCTTGGTTGCTTGATAAGCCTTTGCCGGAAATCCCTGATTGGGCCCCTTTTGCTGCTCTTTGTAAAAGAGTTTTTGGTTCCTTGGTTGAGGGGTATTGGATAGGTGATAAATGGCATGACATTGAAGGTATTCACCCTAACCTCATCAATCTCAAGAAACACCTATCTTTTGCTTGGTTGAACAATGAAGAAGATATTCTTATTTGGAAATTTGAACCCAAAGGCAACATTATTGTTTCTTCCATGTATCGAGTGTTGACTCCATCCCCCTTAGAGAACCCCTTCTTGTCTAGAGCCTGGATAAAGGGCCTTATTCCAAAGATCAATATCTTCTATTGGACCATCCTCCAAAATAAAATTTTGACTCTAGATAACCTTAAGGTTAGAGGTTTTATCTTCCCTAATAGGTGTTCTTTGTGTCTTAAGGAGGAAGAGTCTGTGGACCACTTGGCTATCCACTGTTCTTTCACTATCTCAATCTGGGAAATCTTTCTTAAGAATTTTTGTATGGAATGGGTGTTTCCTAACTCTATTCAAGATTTGTTCCATTCTTGGAGTTATCATTGATCTAATCCTTCTTTGAGATCTTTGTGGTAGCTCTCTCTCCCTCACATCCCATGGGGGATTTGGAAAGAAAGAAACAACGACATCTTCAGGGATACTTCTCTCACCTAGGCTGTTGTTTTTTAGAAAATTCAAAGGGCAATTGTGGAGAACTTTAGGATCATTGGAGAACCATGCAATCCTGTCAATTGTCTAGAAGCTCACATCTTCAACTCCTGGAACCTGAAGAGTGCTATTAGTATTGATTCTAAACAAAGTAAGAGACTTGAAGCTAAATGGAATTCTCCCCCTCATGGATGGCTCAAAATCAACTTTGACGGTGCTACCAAAGGTAATCTTGGTCCAGTGGGATGTGGTGCAATTCTCAGAGATGAAAATGCCTGCTCTCCAAGGCATCCTCCATGGCAAAAAGGTGGAACTATCCCTACCTATGGATCAAGGGGGACTCTAATAATATCATCAAATGCCTTAAAGGAATTTCTAAGCCCTCATGGACTATCAACAATATTATAAAGGCTGCTAGGGATCTCATTAACACCTTCGATAAATGTTTTATTTCTCAAATTTATCATGAAGCTAATGGCCCCATTGACTGGGCTGCTAACATGGCGGTCACTCATGACAAAATGGTTACCTAGAAGGGTGAAGAGGATCTCCTCAATGATGTCAGATCGATCATTTTCATGGATCGATATAACTGCACATCAAAGGTCCTAAACGAATTATATAATGATTAATAGCATGACTTGGAGGGCTATTACTAATTATCATTGTGTCAGTACCATTAATGAAAAGATGAATGCCACCTTCTCCCATGATTTTTGGGTCTTTGGGGTCACTTCGAGAAATTTCTTTCCTGTTGCTATCGGCAACTCTCGGTTTTTTGGTTTGAGCTGTGAAACTAGTTTCTTTCCTGTAGCTATCTGCAAATCTCGATTTTTTGGTTTGAGCTGCGAAACTATGGGAGGTAATAGGCATCACTATGAGCCCAATAATTGTAAGGAGTGGAAACAAAAGGAGGAAATTTGGAGTATCTTGTAGAAGGGTGGGCTAACGAAGTATATGGAAAGACTCCATGGGAGGGATGCTAAAATCACTAATTTTTTCAGCAAAAATTAGAGGAAGGGCACCCTAAAGATGAGAGATCAAACTATCTCCATTGATGAAGACCTTGTTGCTCAGGTGATGGGTCTCTGTAGGGAGGGAAGTAATTTCTACAGGGACAAAAAGCTTAACAAGGAGGTCATCGAACGATACCCTGAAACTACTAAGGAGAAGAAGTGCTTGGTTAAGCTTAGCAAGACCTATTACCCTCACAGGGCTTTTGCTAAGCCTTGGAGGGAGGTTCTATTTGCTATTATGTGCTATATAACCTTGGATGGCAGATTCACCAAAGTTTATGGCTACCATTTTGTGCTACTCAACCATTTCAGGTATGAAGAGAAAGTTAAAATACCCTATTTCATGATTTATTCAATGAATGCTACTATAAAAACCCATAGAGAGAACCCTAAGGGAGACATTGCCATGCACCAAGGTCTTATGGTTTTAATTTATGACCATATAAAAGCTAATAAAACTGCCCACCCCCAGCTTTCTATCTCAAATTCTGAGGAGGATGGCTCAGACTCTGATTTTTCAATGGGTAATGATTCTAAAAGTGATTTGAAAAGTGAGACTGAGGAGAGTCTGGAGGACTCTAAAGCTGATCCTGGTAAGAAAAGAAAACAGGTGAGCATTAAGTCGTCCTCTTCTAAGAGTAAGAAAAAAAGTAAAGAGAAAGTCTTTCAGATTCACTCCTCCTCCTCCTCGGAGGTCTCTAAGGACTCTGAAAAGGATGACTCTCCGTCCCCTCGGAAAAAATCTAAATCTTCCATTCAGAAAAGGAAAAAGCAGAAAAGACAGGGCAAGTCTGAGTTGGAGTCGGAGGACAAAGTGCAGTGTAAGGACCCTGACGTGGACCAAAAAGTTGAGGAGGAGATTATGGGGGATGGTTTCAACCAGAGTGTTGGTGGAAATGCCAAACAAATTACTGGTGGAGACGTTCCCAATACTGAACAGGCCAAAGCTAATGAAAAAAGTCCCCCTTCAAACTCTCCTATTGAGGGCTTGAAGGGCTTTGTGGACACCCTTGATTGGCTCATAAACAGTCACAAGAAAGCTATGGAGGAAAACAAAAAGCTGATCCACAGGGTTTAAATTCTAGAGACAATCAACATTGGTGAAGGTAAATCCATGGCTTAGTACGTTGATGATCTGGGAAAAACTGCTGCCAGAGATGAAGAGATTAGGGATGCCTTCATCCCTAGGTTTGAGAAAGTAAAGAAGGTCCTGGAAGTGATAAAAACTAATGACAATGCTACGGACTAGAGAATGGTGGACACTAATAACAAACTCACCAAAATTGAAACATGTCTCAAAAGCATTTCTGAACAAAGCCATAACATTTTGAAGGCCTCGGCTGACAACACCAAAGTCCTGATCAGTAAGCTGGAAAATGAGAAGGAATCCCTAGAGTAGGAACTTGACATGGAAGGCATGGAAGATGTGTAAGGACCAAGAACAAGGACCAGAGGCAAGAAGAATGAGAAAATGCCAAACAAGGAAATCAAAGAGCTCAAAGTTGCTTTGACAAATTATGACCTGTTGGTGATCAAGGCAATTGATTTTATTAAGTATATGTAGTTGCCATTAGCTATCTTGGCCTTTTATCTGGTTTTATTCACTTTCCTGTTCCTTTCTTTTGTAGTCCATTCGGTTTACTGGCCTTCTTGCCAGTCTTTTGTATGTTGTTTCATTGTTGGTCTTGTTGTTCTCTGATGAACTATCTTTTGCTCCTATGTTAAAGGTTTCAGGTCCTTAAAACTTGCTTTTCATATTAATCAAAACATCTATATGCTTTGATTTTAGTTGAATAACCAAGAAATATTCCTTCATCACATAGGTTCAAACTTTCCAATGGAATCATCTCTTTTGATATAACACTTACTTCTAAAGATTCTGAAATACTTAAGAGTAGGGGAATGACCAAATCATAATTCATAAGGTGTCTTACTGATATCTCCTTTGATATGAACTCTATTGAATGTATAAAATGCCGTACTCACTGCTTCTCTCTATTAGATATGAGGCAAATTAGCTTCCATCATCATGCTTCTGGCTCCATCCAAAATGGTTATGTTCTTTCTTTCCATAGTGTCATTCTGCTGAGGTGTCTGGGGTGCAAATAACTGTCTCCTAATGCCATTTTTCTCACAATACCCATGGAATTCACCAGATGTGAATTCACCACCTTGATTTGATCTCAGACACTTAATTTTCATCCCTGTCTCTGTCTCAACCATAGCTTTAAAGATCTTGAATTTATCAAAGGCTTCAGATTTCTCCCTTAGAAAAGAAACCCACATCATTCTAAAATAGTCATCAATGATTAACATGAAATATCTATCTCCTTGAAAGATTATTGTATTAGCAGGACCACATAGGTCAGTATGAATCAAATCAAGAATATCATTAGATTTATCAGGTATTCTCTTAAAATAAGTTCTAATTTGCTTACCCATTTGACATTCCTTACATATCGGATTATGAGGCTTCACAATCTTAGGTAAATATCTAACTGACTTAGGTGAACTGATCTTTACAATGCAATCAAAATTTACATGACACAACCTCTTATGCTATAGCCAAATTTCATCAATATCTGCAATCAAACATGTATTTTCACCGTAGTTCAAATGAAAGATGTTACCTTTTGTCGGTGTAACAGTTGCAATCTCCAATCGTGATTTTCTAATGATTTTGCACTTTCCATCCTTGAATTGTAATTGAAATCCTCTATCTACCAAATTTCCTACACTCAAAAGATTATGCTTCAGACCTTCAACATAATAGACATTATCAGTGTTACACTTACTATCCAATGAAATGGTTCCTCTTCCTTTTATCATGCATGCTTTGTTATTACCGAATCGGATTTGACTGCCATCAAATTCTTGCAGGATTAGAAAATTTCTTTTGTCACCTGTCATATGATGAAAAATTCCATTGTTTATTACCCATTCATCTTTGTCTTCAACTTTTACTGCAAGGGCCTTTTCCTCATTTTTGATAACTAGTTCCAGATCATCTTCTTTCATAGCATAAAATACCCAGTCTTTTCTGTTGTCAGATCCAATAGCTGAATCTCCTGCCAATTCTTTTTCTGAGTCATCAGTTACTCCTTCCTCATCAACATAATAGCATGATTTATTTTTGTTTCTCCTATACTTATGCTTGATCTGATATTCAGGGTTAGGTTTAAAAGATCTTCTTTCTCTTTCTTCCAATTTTGAATTCCTTTCAGGACATCTAGATGCAAAATGACCTATCTTATTACATGCAAAACATTTGAAAGGAGATTTTCCTTCATACTTATTTCCTACCAGACCTTTAGGTATCCTTCTAGAAAATAGGGATTCAAGTTGCTCAATCTCTTCATCTTCTTTCCTAATCTCTTCCAATTCCTTTGCATACAAAAATTTCTAATATTTCTTGCTGGTTGATGATGTAGATGCCTTAAATGCAGTATCAATCTTTGTAGCTCCCAGCGGAACAAATTCTTGAAGCTCAAAAGTAGATATCTTCCCAACAAGAGTATCTCTATTGACAAAAGAATTAGGCATGGTTCTTAGCTCATTAATTGCAGCTACCTTCATCTTATATGCCACTGGCAAACCCCTTAATACTTTTGAAACAATCTCTTCCTCACTTAGAGATCCACCACAACACTGAATTCCTAATACAATTTCATTTACCCTTTCCATGAATGCAGAAGTTCTTTCATCTTCTTCCATCTTCAAGCTTTCATATCTTACCTAGTAACATTCAAGTTTTGCAATTTTAACAATGGGATCACCTTCATTCAGATTCTCCAACTTGTCCCATATAGATTTCGCCGATGATTTGTTTGATAGTCCCATGATTTGCTGATCTGATAAGGCACTTAAGAGGGCTTCTCTATCTTTGCAGTTATTTTCAATGTTCTTTTCCAAGTCTTTCTGTGCAGGATTGCGAGATACCAGATCATGAGGAGTGTAACCTTTTTGAGTTATTTCCCAAATTTACATTCCAATGCATCTTAAATGAGTCTCCATCCAAATTTTCCATACTCCATAGTTTGTTCCATCAAGCCTAGGGCTGTCCTTCCGATAAACAGTAGTTGAACTATTAGTTGCCATAGGATCTTCCTCAAGTGGTTAAGCTTATGCAAAAATAGGACTAGGCTTTGATACCAATTGTTAGGATAACTGGTGAACAAATGAGAGGGACAGGGTGAATCTGTTGTTAGATTATGTGAATTAAAGCACTTAAAACCTTTTATCAGAATAACTGATAAAGTATTAAATCTTTGAAAATCAGAGAATCAATACCATACAACCATAAAAAATAACACCATGATTTGTAGGTGGAAAACCCAGTAAAGGGAAAAACCACGGTGGGAAACCCTACCCACAGTCAGATGACACTTCTGTAGAAAGTATATGATTACAATAGGGGCCTGCACATGCAGGAAGGCACACTACCTAGAGCGCACTGCTCATCATAATGGAGTCTCACTGACTATAGAAGAGGCCAACCACCTCAAAATATTTGGACAACAATCCAAAAAGAATAACTGCTTGTGATAGCATCAAACATGCCAGATTACAGTTCTTGTTAAGCTCAATACCGAAGGTCTAAAACCTCTTACATAAACCCAATTCAATCACCTATGATTGACCAAATCCTCTGCACAAATGATTATTACATTATTCGCTCCTTGCCCATGATCTACAATGAGATCTTACATATATTTATTTATACCAACCGGGACCTAACCAATTAGGTCGGCCACCCAAATCATAATTCAATAGATCCATTACATAATCCTAAAATAAAATCATAAAACATGTCGGCCCAAGGCCAAACAAACATCATCCAATCACTAAATAATCCCAGAAGTGAATCAGGAGATCCACTAACACATTTTATGAAAACCGGTCCATAACCTAGATAGCACCGAACCTAAATCAGATCCACACACCCCAAAGCAATGACACCAATCAGTTGAGGCATGAACATAATCACCATCAGCATCCTGAATCCCTTCTAGAAGCTGCACCAACACCACTTATGCATTACATCAAAGATCTTCAATAAAGCTCTGTCGGTAA